>NW_020838023.1:1243443-1578011 GCF_003676395.1 Aethalodelphis obliquidens | reverse complement strand
AGCTCGCGCTCTCTCTCTCTCTCTCTCTCTCTCTCTCTCTCTCTCTCTCTTTCTCTCTCTCTCTCTCTCTCTCTCTCTATATATATATATATATATATATAAACAAAACAACAACCCAATCAAGAATTGGGCATAAGACCTAAATAGACATTTCTCCAAAGAAGACCTACAAATGGCCAACAGGCACATGATTAGATGCTCGATGTCACTAATTATTAGAGAAGTGCAAATCAAAACTACAATGAGATATCACTTGACACCAGTCAGAATAGCCATCATGAAAATGTCTAAATAATAAGTGCTGGAGAGGGTGTGGAGAAAAGGGAACTCTCCTACACTGTTGGTGGGAACATAAATTGGTACAGCCACTATGGAGAACAGTGTGGAACTTCCTTAAAAAAACTAAAACTAGAGTCTCTACCATTTGATCCAGCAATCCCAGTCCTGGGCATATATCTGGAAAAGACAAAACTCTAATTCAAAAAGATATATGCACCCCAGTGTTCATAGAAGTACTATTTACGATAGCCAAGACATGGAAGAAACCTTAAATATCCATTGACAGATGAATGGATAAAGAAGATGTGGTACATATATGTATATGTGTGTGTATGTATACCTACACACACACACACAATGAAATATTACTCAGCCATAATAGAGAATGAAATAATGCCATTTGCAGCAATGTGGATGGACCTAGAGATTATCATACTAAGAGAAGTAAGTCAGACAGAGAAAGACAAATGTCATATGATATCACTTATATGTAGAATCTAAAATGTGATACAAGTGAACTTATTTACAAAACAGAACTAGACTCACCAACGTAGAAAACAAACTTATAGTTACTAAAGTGGAAAGATAGGGGAGGGATAAATTGAGAGTTTGGGATTAACAGATATAAACTGCTACATATAAAGTAGATAAACAACAAGGACCTACTGTATAGCACAGGGAACTATATTTAATATTTTGTGATAACCTTTAATGGAAAAGAATCTGGAAAAGGATACATGTATTTATGGAGATTCAGATATATATATGAATCACTTTGTTGTATACCTGAAACTAGCACAACATTGTAAATCAGCTATACTTCAAAAATACCAGCATGGTACTGGTAGAAAAACATACATAAATCAATGGAACAGAATTAAGAGCCAAGAAATAAACCCATGCATATATGGACAACTAGTATTCAACAGCGTAGCAAAGAATATACAAGGAGAAAGGATAGTCTGTTTAATTAGATGGTGTTAAGGAAACTGAACTGCCACACGCAGCAAAATGAAACTAGACCACTCTTTCAAACCACAAAAATCAACTCAAAATGGATTAAAAACTTGAACGTAAGACCTGAAATCATAAAACTCCTAGAATAAAACGTAGGTGGTATGTTATTTGACACGTCTTAGTAATATCTTTCTAGATATGACTCCTCAGGCAAGAAAAACAAATGCAAAATGAACAAATAAGACTACATCATCTAAAAAGCTTCTGTGGGAGTTCCCTGCTGGTACAGTGGTTAGGACTCTGAGCTTTCACTGCTGAGGGCTCAGGTTAAATCCCTGGTTGGGGAACTAAGATCCTACAAGCTGCATGGCATGGCCAAAAAAAAAAAAGCTTCTACACAGCAAAGGAAACCATCAACAAACAAAAAGACAACATACTGAATGGGAGAAGATATTTGCAAATGTTATATCCAATAAGGGGTTATTATCCAAAATATATAAAGAACTCACACAACTCAACAACAGAAATATGAATCACCTGATTAAAACTGTACAGAGGAACTGAATAGACATTTTTCAAAGAACACGTATAGATGGGCAACAGACACATGAAAAGATGTTCAACATCACTAATTATTTGGGAAATGCAAATCAAGACAACAATGAGATAATACCTCCTATCTGTTAGAGTGGCTAATTATCAAAAAGGCAAGAGATAACAAATGTTGGCAAGGATTTGGAGAAAAGGTAACCCTCATAACCTGTTGGTGGGAATGTAAATTGGTGCAGCCACTATGTAAACATTCTGGAGGTCCCCCCAAAAATTAAGAATAGAGCTATCATATGATCCAGCTATTCTTCTTCTGGGTATATATCCAAAGAATATGAAAACACTAAATTGAAAAGATACATGCACCCCTATGTTCATCCAGTAATTATTTACAATAGCCAAGATATGGAAACAACCTAAGTGCCCGGTGACAGATAAATGGATAAAGGAGATGTGGTATTTATATATAGTGGAATACTACTCAGCCATAAAAAGATGAAATCTTGTCATTGGCCACAACATGGGTGGAGCTTGAGAGTATTATGCTAAGTGAAGTAAGTTAGAATGAGAAAGACAAAAATACAGTATGACTTCAGTCATATGTTGACTATAAAAAAACAAAGTAGAGGAACGAACCAAACAAAAACAAACATGTAGGTACAGAGAATTGAGTAGTGGTTACCAGAGGAGAAGAGGTGAGGATAGGGCAAAATGAGTAAAGTCAATCAACTGTGCGATGATGGATGGAAACTAAATTTTTGGTGGAGAGCATGCTGTGTTATATAGAAGTAGAACTGTAATGTTATACACATGAAACTTATATAGTGTTAGAAACCAGTATTCAATAAAAATGGTAAAGTAAAATAAGAAAAAATATTTTAAATCTTTAATGTAGAGTTGTGTAAGAATGTGAATCCAGTTAGAACTTTAGCTTTGTTTTCCACATTTGCAGAGATATGGGGAATGAAGTAGATTAATAAAAAACTGTGAGAAGAGACCAAATGAATGAATCTGAATGTGGTTAAACATATTGATTTAGAAAAATATGAAAGAAATATTGACTTAGTGACTATCTTTGTATATATATTTTGTATATATATTTTTGTATATATATTAAAGTCAGTTACATTCAAAAGAATAAACATTATCTCTAAAGAGCTAAGAACTAAGAGAAGAAAAATAATTTGGTTAAATTTAAGAAAATGTTCCATATATTGTAAGTGGTTGAATAGTAAAAAATCATTAAACAGAGGTATTTATTTCTATATATGATTATTATAAAAATAGGTATATATGTAAACAATAACACTAACATAAAAATTTATTTTTCTTATGTACCTAATATCTGATTTTACTGATTTAGAGTTTTATCTGTATTTTAAATCTAATTTTCAAAGTTATTCTTCATTCATTTTAACTTTTATTCTTTCTTTTAATGTTTGACAGTGGTTTAATCTGCTTATTATTATTCATACAATTGTATTATAGTTAGCCTATTCTTTCTTTTAAAATTTTCCTTTTTATAATGGCTGCAATGTATGGACAGCCCAAAAACCACCCCCAGTGGTTTTTGTAGTAATTTCTCAAGCTTCTTTAAGATTTTCGAACAATTCTAATGTTGTATCTTTAAAAAATTACTGGAATATTACATAGATTCAAAGAGTTTGTTGGTTTATTTCACCTGCTACCTGTTAACGTATGATGAGCTATTTCCACAAAAGTTCATGATTAAACTTTGAATAGTTTTCTGCTCAAACAGAATGCCTTCAAATTGCCTATTTTGACTAATATATTTATACTTTAAAATAAGTACGACCTTCACACACACACATATACACATGCATGCACACACATATTTCTCTTTCTCTCCTAGATGATCATTTGTTTATGTATACATTCAGGGGAAGAATATATGTATATGTTCATTTATTGATTATCCACCTTTTGTCAAACACTAGGCATACATGCTAGCAATGTTTAGTAAAAGATAACACAATTTCTGACCATATGGAGAGTGGTTTACATGTATTATTTTAGTATACTAAAGAGTTCAACATTTAAGTAAATAAATGTACTTTCAGCAACAACGAATTTAAATAAAATCCTTAGACTCAGATGTAAATAGCTACTGATTTGAGGGCCATCTGTGCAAATAGGCCATCTGTCACATTATAGGAGAAAAAGCCCAATAGACTTTGAAAAGGGCTAAGGCCTTGCTGAACCTTCTGGCCCGTATTCCTGAGAGAGGCATGGGGTAGTAGTTTTAAGTGCTGAAGTTTTGGAAACTGACAGGCCTAGATTCAAGCCCTATTTTACTAATTATTAGCCATGTGTCTTTGAATAGTTAGTTAACCTATTTAAGTTTTTCTTCATCTGAAAAGGAATGGCCATAGAATTTTTCTACTTGATTTAAGTGAAAACTATAAAAGGCACTTGACTGTCTAAACTAGGACATGTGCTTCTAAATTCATTATGGGACATCTTCCCTATCTTCATGATTGTAAGAGAGTATCCTTCTGCTTTGTTGGCGCATTATTGATAGACAAGAATAAGGTAACCAGGGGTAGTAACAGACTAGAGTTGTAGAATTCCATTTTAGAGTAGGGACAGTGACTTCCATTTAGACTGGATCATTACTGAAAAATCTGGATACTGAGAGAACGTGAGGATTAAAGGGATCTAGAAAATTTCACTTATTCATCTTTCCCAGGTAAACTATTGGAGCACAAGAAGATAACCAATGCTGGAATTCTCTTTTTCCTTCCTTGCCATTTCAAGAGGAAGCAAAAACCAATCTTGGATTATTAGAAAATAAAAAAATGTTCCTTTAGGATTCAGGCCTTTACATTGACTGACCCAAATTGAGGCTGTTCTCTTCCATTAGAAATAAAGAAAATGGCATTAATTTCCACCCCACCCATACCTAATTTATTATGGAATAGTATATCAGCATTACAAAGAAGCATTTTCCTTAGTCCTGACCTGTGAGAATTTAAACCAACAGCTATTCATTTCTTCAGAGATAGTTCATGATTTTTAGATGACCCTTGTCAACAGATTCTTTTCTTATACCACAATTTAGTCCTCTACATTAGAATCAGGAATGAAGACAGATTCTGGTTTATCCTCCCATATGACATATGTGATTGATGTTAGTGAGGCTTGTTTTCTCAGATTTATAGTAGGAATACAAGTCCAAACAAGGTATACTATAGATTCTTCTCTGATATAGTGAAAGCTAGAATCCAAGGCACAGTTGATTTAAAAGGCTGAAGGAGGGGGAGGGATGAATTAGGAGTTTGGGATTGACAGATACACACTCCTTTATATAAAATTGATAAAAAAGACCAACTGTATAGCACAGGGAACTATATTCAATATATTGTAATAAGCTGTAATGGAAAAGAATCTGAAAATGAATATATATGTGTGTGTGTGTGTGTGTGTGTGTGTGTGTGTGTGTGTATAACAGAAACACTTTGCTGTACACCTGAAACTGACACGACATTGAAAATCAACTATACTTCAATTAATTTTTTTTAAAGTCTGAAATTAAATAAATGCCTTGGAAAGAATTCTGTCACTCCAACTAAAATTTTCCCTTTCTGATTGGCCAAACACACCTTTAATCTTATCTGTGTTTTAGATAGCGTATCGCATCTGTTATTTTCGTTTTTTTTTAAACTGAAGTTCTCTACCACAGTCCCCTCCTCACTCTTTACTTTATCCCTCCACAACAAGCTATATATAGGGCCTAGACCTAATACTTAAAATCACTTTTTCCCTCTAAGATATATGCTAAAACCTTTAAAATCCTCACAACAATCTTGAAATTCCTGTAGAATTTATGGATGAAGAACCTGAAGCTTGTAATAGTAACTTGACTATTCTACTGCTGATCATTACTCTGTAACACAAAATACAGAGCAAGATGATTTGCTTTTGCCTGGGCTTTTGGTCTTCAGACAAGAAAGAACAGAACAAAAGTCTCCATGCTTTCTAAATTTGCACATCTATCAGGAAAAAAACAATTGAGTATTCATTGCCAATATCTGTTTGTTTGCTTATTTGTTTATTCATTTACAAAGTATATATGTATATATACAAATATTTAATATATTATTATATATAATATACGGCAACATAGTATATATTATAAAATGTAACCATAATATGATATAGAGTATTGACTACATAATAGATACCAATACTAATAAATCATACGCATTTCACACCTGATATGGAGACTACTGATTCTAAATTTTATGAACTTAATTCATAACTTCAGCTACTCATGCTGTAATATCTCCTAACTCTTCATGACATCATAATGGAGGGTTTGAAGGAATGTATTGTAGAAACCAGATAAAGTAATAACAGGCTATTTTTGTCCCTCATCCCATGTCTCTTATTTGGACTTTAATGACATGAAACAGCTTTTTGATGTACTTGGAACTTAAAATAGCAAGATACATTTTTTCTAGATAGTTTTATGGTTTTATTGTTACAAACTAAGGGTGACCTAAGAAATAACATATCCAGCTACTTTTTATTGCCAAATAAAATAGCTTATTAAAATCTAAAGAAGCCCAAAGCACTATGTTTGGTATATATTTACAGATACCTAATTAATTTATATCCAAAAACTTTAGATCACCAATTATATATTTGTGTATTTTTCACTAATTTATTGTGGAAAATACAGCAGGAAATCACATAGCTTAGAAATAATCATTGTATGGATACTTTATTAAACATAGTGAGCTGTACTACTTTAAAAAGCATCCAAGCTGAACTTATGGTGGCTCTGCTCTATGGTACATAATTTTGTCATGTCGAACATTTCGTCTGTATAATAGAGTACATCCAGAATATTTTCTAGACTTGCAGAGGTGGGATGGCCTTAGTGATAAGCTACTAAACTTCCTCTTCCAAAATAACGGAAAAAAATTACTGATCTGTGAAGTGTTCCAATTCCATGCCAACCAAGCTAGTAACCTCCTGTCACTGAATATGGTTGTGAAGAGATGTGCAAATTCTCTCAAGCTGGACCAGGGGCTCCAGCTCACCAGAGGATGACTTTATCTTGTTCGTTTATTAAATACCCTTTACTAGTTTCCTTGATAACTTAGTTTTATCCTGTGGTATTATTGATAAGAGTATCATAGACTTTTGAAGAGTAAGGTAGGGCTTAAGTAATTCAATTAAAAAGAAACATATCTTTTTAAAGAATCTCAAGTTCTGTGTAACTTGTTTATTATTTCCTTATGGGGTGCTTGCTCTGTAAACATGTTAAGTAGATTATACATTAAGCAAAGTGAAACAAAAAAGAACAAAACAATTTATACATATTTTTTAGCAAAATGAAAAAAATGGGAACTTGTTGATGCATACTAATTGTATTCATAAATTTATTTTAAATTTAATCCACCATTTCAAAGACTAAGTAATTATCTAAGCTACTTAACAGTGTTTGAGATTGAAGACAAAGCAAATGGTATAATGTAAAACTATGAAGTGATTTTAAAATATACTGATTATAATAAGCCTCTACCATTATAGTTATAATGAATAATATCATTTAAGCAATGAATTTAGGTAAGTCCTTTAATATATTACAACATATAACAGTACTTAACAGCCTATTAATATACCATTTTAACTAATACTTATTACAATATTACATTTAAAAGTCTATAAACATAAATTAGACCTAAAGGAAGTAGGATATCTTCAACTGAACAAACTCAGTGGAAGAATGGTGGGTTTGTAAGCAATTCTTTCCACAAATAGGTGAAAATGCTGTGACATGGATCAGTAGTTTGCAGACTGATTTATTGAGAACAGCAGGTGGCTAACGACCAAACTTATAAGATGGTGTCCCTGAACAGCATGCTTGTTTTCTAGGTCAGGGTTTTGATTTTCAAAGGAAACCAAGTGTATAAATAGTGAGTCCGACATGGATTGAGTTGCACTTTCATCACCAAATTAAATCTGACAATGCAGAAAACAAAACATGTGTTAAATGTAGAGCATGGTATTTTTAGTATAAAATGTAACATGTATTTTAAATCAGTAGAATTTTCAAATGAATATCCATGAAGTGAAGATATGCTTTAACTAAATAACTTATAGTGTCACAGCAATGACAATATCAGTTGGATAAAAAGTGTGATGGAAGAAGGCAGAATATTCTATCCTTATTGTACAAATTCAAAGGATTTTAGAAAATCTGAATTCTAATCTCATTTATCACTGTAGGGTATATAGCTTTGTTTTCATTTGTCTTTTTCTAGTTAGACTTATGTAAACAGTCAAAATTATTATTCAAATTATTTCTTACTTGTAAGTTGGCCTTTAACAATATGACAATCAGAAGCCACTAAATCTGTAATAAAGTATACCTCCTTTCATATATATGTATGTGAACCACCTCCAAAAGCAGAAAATACTTTTGTGTAGCTTCAGATGAATTCAGTGAATACAACTTTGTAAAACAAATTCACAGACCATAGGTTTGGGAATTAGTGTGAATATGTATATATGTTTCTTGAAGAAATATCATAGAGCTATAGGAATCAAATATCAAAAATACATGGGGAACTAAACCAGCTGTTAAAAATTAAAAGAACTTTATGAGAAAAGTCCATTTGAAATGTGTGAACAGTTAATTCCATCTATTTCTTTCCCATCAGTTACAAAATACAGGAAAATATGTTTGTTTTTTTGTCTCAGCCTCATATTTCCTTTCCTCCTGTAATTCCACGTCATGTTCCTAGGACTTAACTCGCAAACTCACAAATTTGCTCTGCATTGTGATTCAAACAGTTATCGTGGATGACTTTAGTACATGTGGATGATGGTCCCTCTAACACTCCAGTACAATCTGTTTGACACTAAAGTTCATCCTGTACATAAAGCTGATGCAGAAACCTCTGAAGTAAGGAAGGTTTTTCAGGGATACCTTCCAAAGCACAAGAATAGTGAGCATGGGACTCTACACATTAGAGAGCAGGGAAATATGAGACCATAAAGGAACTGAGGAGAAGCTGACAGAGAGTTAAAAAGAAATAACAGTTATGGCCTTATGGAAGAGAAGAGAAGGAGATGTTTTCCAGGGGGCCAACTGCACATTTTCTGCATTATCATTTGGTACAACCTCCTTTTCTTCCATTTCCATTTTTTTTAAAACAAATATAATGATGTTTCTTTATAATATGTAGTACTTCTTTGAAATACGTGAATACCATAGCTTAAAATCAAAGATTTTAAATAGGCACAAATAGGTGGGAGAAGTATCACAATTTTTTGTATGGTTTAATTGTATTTTGTCACGAATTAAGTAAGCTCAGGTTTATGGTATTCTGTTCCAAGGACCTGCAGCCCTCAGAGTCCCACATAAACCTTGGCAAGAAAACAAGGCCCTGTAGTCTTTAGAACCAACTGCTAGGTTAATTACCCTTAATTAACTTGTATATCTTATTAAAAGCAAAAAAGTATTACACTAAATTCTATCTTATGCTGAGTCCCTAGCTGCTTCCGAGAAATGGATTCTGCTTTCCTCTGCAGTTCAAGTAGAAATTTCCTGTTTCTGTTTCCAACTCAAATGTTGCCAGTAGAAACCTGGAAGCAAAGGTGATAGCCCATGTCTAAATCCCTGTCTCTCTTTCTTCTTTGTTCTCTGTAAATCAGACTTTTTAAAAAATAACTGGTGTTTCCAAAGTGATTCATGGTTCTAAAACTCAAGTTAGCAAGTAATACCTTCATCTTCCATATAGCTACAGTCTCAGGTTCTTTTAAACGTTTCAGCCAATAGCCACTTCTAGAATTTAGTAAGCGACAAAGGAATTTCAAATACAATTTTAAGTAGTAGTTTTCTTTTAGTGAATCAGTAGTTAGCAAAAATATCAGCAGGGAAAATTTTATCTAATTTATATGTAAGCATTTATTGTCCTGAAACAAAGGCAATATCTAAAAAGTAGGAGGGGAAATGGGTAGACTGGAGACTGTGGAAGTAGGATGCAATAATTGAAGGACAGCTGTTATCAGGGCACTATGATTAGACAGTTACATATGAAGGCCAAATCAGAAATAAATCTTTCCATTTTCCAAGTGCTATATTTATGTCTCAAAACATAAATCTAATAGACTTTGTTTCATGCAGTGATGGGAATGTAAATTTTGGCTTATATAATCTGACAGAATAAAATCATCTAATCTGCTTTGAGTTGCCTAGAGAGATGGACCTTTGTGCTTTTATTGTTAATTTCTAAACTGTTTAGATGTTTAACCGTTGTGAATGTCTCTGGGGATCATGAGTAGACTCTGTGCTACAAAACATTAATGTTGCCCTGTGTAATTTCTTGAATAAATTTGCTAATTTCCAGGTGATTATAACCCTGCTTACCTTTCACTATGCTAGCTATAATGTAATTTGTTAGTTATTAATCTGGAATACTTACAAATCATTTATTGAAGTTTATATTATCTCCAATATGCTTTTCTTAAACTTTGAGTGTGTAGAATTTTTTTTGTAGGTGGTATTGAATTTTTAAATTAAAAACCCACCATAGAGCAAAAGTATAATTTTGCCTCATTCAGCATTTTCAAATAAGTGAAGCCATGAGAAGATACTGGATTACAGGTATAAGTAGGGAAGCTTCTTCTTTAGATTTATAAAATAATTTTAATTAAAGTAGAAAGAGTACTTAAGGGAATATTTGACTATAAAATTATAATATAAATATTTCCATTTTTTTTTAATTCAACTCAGCATCTTTAAGCATATCATTTTAGTAGTGCATGTTTTGTTTTGTTTTGTTTTTTTGTGGTACGCGGGCCTCCCACTGCTGTGGCCTCTCCCGTTGCGGAGCACAGGCTCCATACGCGCAGGCTCAGCGGCCATGGCTCACGGGCCCAGCCGCTCTGCGGCATGTGGGATCTTCCCGGACCGGGGCACAAACCCGTGTCCCCTGAATCGGCAGGCGGACTCTCAACCACTGTGCCACCAGGGAAGCCCAGTAGTGCATGTTTTTAACATAGGGATTGGAATGGAAACAGATGAATTGACATATTCCAGATCATATATCAGTATTAGACAAACTGAACTTAAGGGATTTATTTCCAATATTTCTCTCTGTTATCCTGGATTAGAGGTTAAGTTGTTTCCTTGTTGGTTTGAAAGAAAAAAACACAGACTGATGAAAATTTTAATATGTTACATAAAATGTTTTACAAACATAATAATTGAATTTTATTTAAAGTGTAGCTATTTCATTAAATTTTTAAGTGGAAATATTTAAAGCTCAGGCGATATTCTAATGGAACACAGAATACCTGATGTTCTAAACTGGCTAATATTCAGAGGAAAGTAGTTTACTAATTAAAAATAACAATAAAAACAAAATTAGATCATGATTTTCAAGTTTTCCTGATAAAAAGTCATGAAATTTATTTAAAAGAAGGTTGTGTACCCAATAATGTGAATTTTCAACGGAATTTTAATATTTTAATTAAAATATTTCCATATCAATAAAAGTATTCATTTACCAAGAACAGTGAGTTCAATTTAAAGAAATCCCTATCAACTCATTAAAATAATCCCCTTAACAGGTAAACATGGCTGAGATTTTTCTTTAGTGATTCCATAATAGGAAAATCAAAGTGTTTGAAGATGTATTGACAAAATGCATATTACTATTTAGTTCATTACTTCAGCTATCAAACAAAATGAGCAGTTTTATTAAAAAAAAAAAAAAAGTTTCACATCCTAGATACTCAGCCTTGGAGTACTTAATTCTGTTCACTCCTCTGCATCTAAGAGTAGTAGTTTTGAAGTAGTTATTATATAGGTATGTAGGAGGATACAATTTTAAAAAACTTTCTATTTTAGTTATGAAATATTGGATTCTTGGTTGTCATACGTATTTTTTTTCATCTTTATTAACATTACTTATAACTGAAAATTCTCTTATGGCTATTTCTAATGAAATTATTTATTGATAACTTCATTGTGTCTTTTCTAATTTATGATTTGAGTAATAGTACATGATAATTATATGGCCAAAATTATAGTTCCATTAATATTTATGAATTATTATAGATCCATGTTCTGGTAACTTTTAGATTATAGAGAATCTTACTTTGTTGTCACAGAATGCCTGATGGATGTACATATTTTTGACTGAAACAGAAGACCTAAATTTTCTTTTTAAACTATAAATTGATGTTAAAGTTTCTATTCAATTGAATTTTAAGAAATTCATTTAAATTGGATTCTATACTACTCTGCAGTTCTAAGATAGATTGGTGATCAAGATAGACAAGGTCTCTGCTTGCATGGATCTGGTACTCTAAAGGAAGGGCTTCTAAAATTACTAAATTAGTAAATAAAAGAACCAGCTCAAAAACTGAAAAAAATGTGAATATTAAGGTAGCATCATGTGCTAGAGTGGGGAGGGCCTGATATGGATCAACCTAGTACAGTCACATGAGGAATAAACTCTTGATTGAATAATGAAAGATGAGGTTAGGTAACCAGAGGACCATCTGGAGAAATGGCATTCAAAACTTAGCAAATGTTAAGTGCAAAGGCCCTGTGGTGGCAAAGAATTTCCCATGTTTAAGGAAAAAGAAATGTCAGTGTGGCTAGAATGTACTAAAGGTAAAGTTGCTTCGTGTGAGATGAGCGAGGAGGGTGGACAAGGACCGGAATTTCCAGGCTTTCTGAGGCCTGGGTAAAGAGTCCAAATTTAATTCAAGTTTAATGAAAAGTTAAGCATGGCAGTAATAAGTAGGTTGGAAAAAGAACAGTTTGGCTACTGGATAAGGAGCAGTTTGTAGGAATGCTCAGTAGAATCAAAAGAAGACCCTACTGCAGGGTCTATGTGAGACCATGGGGACCTGGCTATTATGATAAAAGCAGCAGTAAAAATAATGAACAAATTTAAGATGGATTTTAGAGGCAGAAGAAGATTTGCAAATGGATTGGGCTTCTGGGAGTGAGGAGAATAGAGAATTAAAAGATGACAATTAAATATTTGAGCAACTCATGTGTGTTGGTGCCATTTGACGAATATTGAAGTATATTCGAGTATTGAAGAATAGAGGAAAAACATACTTGTGAAGGGGACATCAAAAATTCTGATTTAGACTTTAAGTTTGAGACACCTATTTGAAACCCGAGTGGGGATATTGAGTAGAAAATTTGGATATATTAGGTAGCATTGAAAAACAAGCAGCTCAGCAAAGTGGCCGAGCCAAGCAGTGGAGAGTTGTACGCTACCATGTGTCTGGCAGGCAGAACGCCTGGCAGCCAAACCTCATTCCCATGAGAGTCGGAGAAGAGTCGCAGCTGTCAGGATGAGTCCTGGAAGCTGGTCTAGTTCTACACTGCCTCCGTGGCTCACGGTGTGAAGAAGAAGAAAGAAAAACAGGCTCAAGGTAGAGCCACTAGCCCCCAGGACAGCAAACCAAGACTTAATTGCAGTTTCAGCCTGTCTCAAGAACAGAATTTCTGGAATTGCTTATCAGCACTAGAGAGATTCTTTTCCATTATAGGTTATTAAAAGATATTGAATGTAGTTCCCTGTACTATACACCGTGTGGCTGACAGGGTCTTGGTACTCTGGCCGGGTGTCAGGCCTGAGCCTCTGAGGTGGGAGAGCAGAGTGCAGGATATTGTTCCACCAGAGAGCTCACTGCTCCTCATAATATCAAATGGCGAAAGCCCTCTCAGCGACCTCCATCTCAATGCTAACACCCAGCTCCACTCAACGAGCAGAAGTTTTAATTTAATAATATCCAACCTGTCAACCCTAACTACTTAATATATGTGAATAGTAGTTTATGCATACAAATGCATAAACACACATCCCTAAAATGTCAAAGATAATGTGGTTATAATAAATCTATCTGCAACCTATTTCAACAGAATTAGAAATGAAAAAGGAGAGGTAACAACTGACACCGAAGAAATACAAAGGATCATGAGAGATTACTACAAGAAACTATATGCCAATAAAATGGACAACCTGGAAGAAATGGACAAGTTCTTAGAAAAACACAACCTTCCAAGACTGAACCAGGAAGAAATGGAAAGTATGAACAGACTAATCACAAGTACTGAAATTGAAACTGTTATTAAAAAACTCCCAACAAACAGAAGTCTAGGACCAGATGGCTTCACAGACAAATTCTATCAAACATTTAGAGAATAGCTAACACCTGTCCTTCTCAAACTCTTCCAAAATATAGCAGAGGGAGGAACACTCCCAAACTCATTCTGTGAGGCCACCAAGTACCCTGATACCAAAATCAAAGATGTCACAAAAACAGAAAACTACAGGCCTTATCACTGATGAACATAGATGCAAAAATCCTCAACAAAATGATAGCAAACAGAATCCAACAGCACATTAAAAGGATCAGATACCACGATCAAGTGGGTTTTATCCCAGGAATGCAAAGATTCCTCAATATATGCAAATCAGTCAATGTGATACACCATATTAACAAACTGAACAATAAAAAACATATGATAATCTCAATAGATGCAGAAAAAGCTTTTGACAAAATTCAACACCTGTTTATGATAAAAACCCTGCAGAAAGTAGGCATAGAGGGAACTTACGTCAACATAATAAAGGCCATATATGACAGACCCACAGCCAACATCCTTCTCAATGGTGAAAAAATGAAACCATTTCCACTAAGATCAGGAACAAGACAAGGTTGCCCACTCTCACCACTATTTTTCAACATAGTTTTGGAAGTTGTAGCCACAGCAATCAAAAAAGAAAAAGAAATAAAAGGAATCCAAATCAGTAAAGAAGTAAAGCTGTCACTATTTGCAGATGACATGATACTACATGTAGAGAATCCTAAAGATGCTACCAGAAAACTACTAGAGCTAATCAATGAATTTGGTAAAGTAGCAGGATACAGAATTAATGCACAGAAATCTCTTGCATTCCTATACACTAATGATGAAAAATCTGAAAGAGAAATTAAGGAAACATTCCCATTTACCATTGCAGCAAAAAGAATAAAATACCTACAAATAAACTTACCTAAGCATACAAAAGACCTATATGCAGAAAACTATAAGACGCTGATAAAAGAAATTAAAGATTATACAAACAGATGGAGAGATATACCATGTTCTTGGATTAGAAGAATCAACATTGTGAAAATGACTATACTACCCAAAGGAATCTATAGATTCAATGCAATCCCTATCAAGCTACTAATGGCATTTTTCACAGAACTAGAACAAAACATTTCACAATTTGTATGGTAACACAAAACACCCCGAATAGCCAAAGGAATCTTGAGAAAGCAAAACGGAGCTGGAGGAATCAGGCTCCCAGACTTCAAACTATACTACAAATCTATAGTAGTCAAGACAGTATGGTACTGCCACAAAAACAGAAATATAGATCAATGGAACAGGATAGAAAACCCATAGATAAACCCATGCACATATGGTCATCTCAGATTTGATAAAGGAGGCAATAATGTACAATGGAGAATAGAGAGCTTCTTCAAAAAGTGGGGCTGGGAAAACTGGACAGCTACATGTAAAAGAATGAAATTAGAACACTCCCTAACACCATACACAAAAGTAAACTCAAAATGGTTTAAAGACCTAAATGTAAGGCCAGGCACTATAAAACTCTTAAGAGGAAAGCATAGGCAGAATACTCTATGACAGGAGTCAGGCAGGTGATTATTTGAAAAGTCATGGGTTTAGGTTTGACTGTCTATAGGTACTAAAGATGAGGTAAAACAGATCATTAGATTTGACTGATCTTAGGGAACTGGACAGATTGAAAAATAGATGTTAGAGCCACCAAAGATGACACCTGTTGTTGCAAATGCTAATTTTGAGAAAGTTGAGAACCAAAGTCAACAGATGACAGCAATGAGTACCTGTCAAGAGAGTTATAAACCAAAGGTGTAAGTTCATAGTAGTTCTAGGGACTTTTGAAAAAAATGGTAAAGACCTCTGGTTCTCTCAGGATTCTTACACTTGATTTTTTAAAAAATCTTGTAAGGGTTATGATCATATTCTCCAAGGTACTGTCTGTAAAAGAAAACGTTGCATTTTTTTTTTTTTTTTTTTTTTTTTTGTGGTACGCGGGCCTCTCACTGTTGTGGCCTCTCCCGTTGCGGAGCACAGGCTCCGGACGCGCAGGCTCAGCGGCCATGGCTCACGGGCCCAGCCGCTCCGCGGCATGTGGGATCTTCCCAGACCGGGGCACGAACCCTTGTCCCCTGCATCGGCAGGCGGACTCTCAACCACTGCGCCACCAGGGAAGCCCAATGTTGCATTATTTTTAAATATCAATTTATTATTTAGTTACTATTTCTGTGGAAAATGATGTAAATAAAAATAAATTTAGCAAAGATTAATTATGGCCAGTTACACTGTATTATTTTCAGTATTCTGTATTGAATATGCAGTGAAATTTTATATCATTGTTAATTTACAGTGTTCATTCAAATTTATTAATTACACAAAAGCCATGTCTTAAACTCTTTTTGGGTACAAATAACTGTTGTAGGATACAGATTTATGACATTTATCATTATGATTATTTTCATTAATTCTCCTACAATCCAGTATAGTAATTTGTGACATATAATCATGAGTATGGCTATTTCGAGTGTAAAATAGAGAAGGTAATAGACCAATTGAAACCTCATTTCTAGACATTCTTTATCAGGTTACTCTTTTTTTTTTTTTTGGTACATCATTTGCCGCCTTCTGAAATTATCTCGCTCATTTGTTTATGTTACCTTCTTTATTTGTAAGACCACAGATCTTGTATGTGTTGTTTACAATTATATTTCCAACGCTTAGCATCAGTGTTTGTCATATAGTAAGTGCTCAATTAATAATTGTTGCATATACTTAATCTTTTCAGTACTAAGGGGTGATTCTCACTGGCTTTATACTAGAATTAATCCATATTGCCTACCTTCAAATGACCATAGTAATGTCATATAGGATTAACAGTGATTTATATTTACGAAATATCTCCTTTAGTATTTAAGAAATTAATTATCTCAATTAATTAGTTTAATGGAATCTTTCTAGTTGGCACATCTTAGTCCTCCATTTCTCATACCTCCTGATAACATGTGAAATGTGTTGCAGATATATGTAACTTCATTTACTAGATTGCTCCATAAGCCACAAAGTCATACTGTGTAAATCATGTTTAAATAGTGAGCAATATTAAGTTACCACAGTCAGGAAGGTCCGTGTGATTCCCTTATAACCAGTGAAGCTATTTTCATTCTCTGGTGGCAAATGAGTCTTTGGTGCACTTGCTTTCTATTTCTAGTTCACTGTCTTGGCTTATCTACAGTTATGCTTCATGAGAATAAGCACTGAGGCTGTCAGGAATATCCTCTTAGTTCCACCTCTGTTAAATTGCCATTTTTGCTCCACCTAATGTACATTGTGTTTCCTAGCTGCTGCTTCTGTAACATCTTCAGTTCTATCTTTCTCAATTCCTGAAGGTGAATTCAGGTTAAAAACTATAGTTCCATAGTAGCTATTACTTGCTTTTACGACACTCTCTTACTCAAATTATCTTTGATGTTCCTGAGAAAGATGGAAAGTTTATCCTTTTCATTGTCTGTTTCATCTTCTTTCCTCTCACACTTTTCGTGATGTCCTTGTTGTGTTGCTTCTCATCTGTTGGATTTTTTAAGGACCGTTCTGCAAACTCTGTTCTTTAGTCTTTCACAACCATTCATGTATTATACTCTCATTACATTTAGAAATGTGTGCAGCCTGTCAGAAATAATTTAAACTTTTCCTAATGGATGTTTATGCTCCTTGAATCGGGGAATTGAAGAGAATCAAATTGTAAATCAAAATCTGGCATAAAACATGCTACTGTACTGCAAATATAATTGTACCAAATCCAAGTTTTGTTTTTTTTTTCATTGAATTGCTGTCTGAACCAAACCAACCAACAAGCAAACAAAAGTAAAGATAACCTGGATAACTGCATTTTCTGAAAGTAATGAAGTAAATTTTTAAAACATGAGTTTTAAAATTATACAGGTATGTTATATGTCTGTCTTTACTCAATTCAGATATGAAAAAAACAGCCGGCTTGACTAGTAAACAGTCACCCCTATGAAGAGAGGAAATAAGGCATTGATGGGGAAAAATTAAAGAAAATTCATTCCAAAGCTGGTGGAGAAATGAGAACTATACGGGATAGAACCCAACTTGTTCATGTTAGAATCCAAAAAAATTGGATTACACAGTAATGTTGCCAAGCCCATTCTATTCATTCATGGGCACAATGATAAAATAAATGTGAATTCATATTTTTATGCTATGGCAGGTGGTCATCTACTAAAAGTGATGGCTAGCTCCCAAATATCCTAGGAAAAGTGAGTTTTAGGAAATAAAGGAGGAGAATGTAAGATAAAGGGTTTTTGCATCACTGTGTCTACACCTGCTGATTACATGTGCAAGGATGGATATTCCAATCTCCCCTACCTGTCCCCTAGAATGAATGACTGCCAAGCACTGAGAGAAGAAATCACCTCCTCCAACACACACACGCGCACACACACACACACACACACACACACACACACACACCAGCTGTCTAGTTTGCCTTCCTATGAAGAAAAGTGTAAGCTTTGAAGAACGGGAAAGATATGTCATATACTGGTTATTAGGAAACCTTATTCTAAAACTGTCTTTCATGATGTAATAGTCTTTTGAGAGTATTTTACCTTGGCTTTATAACACACACCTAGTATTGAAATTGTTAGGTATGTAGGGGTGGTATTCCTTTGTTGAATTAAATCAGCAAAACTACTTTGCTGGAAATCTTCAAAAGATTAGAGAGCAAGAGAGTTATTTCATCTATTAATTGTGACCAGTATCTGGGGCATAGTTTAAAATTTTTGCTTTAAGGAGATTATGTAGTGCTACCTTTGTGACTAGATATGTGGTGACTATATATCCAAAGTACAGTCTGTTTTCTATCTATCAGTTGGAGCAGACCTCCAGAGCCTTATAGAAGTATGCATTATAATGAGAGCTAATCATTAAATGTACAATATTGTGAAATTACATTAAAATAGTGCTTGTTCTATGAATTGAAACTGTGAAATCTTCCATTGAATGTGAAATGCTGAAAATATGTTAAATGGAAAAAGTATATCAATTGCTTTAAAGTCTTTCTGTTTTGTAACTATACTGTATTGATACATACATGTGTTATGCTGTGACCAGCACTGTCAGCTCAGCAGCCATTATGGTTATTATTGTCTATTTTTGGAGAATCAAAATTATATGCAGTTTACAGTTGATTTTACTAATATATATTCCAAGCTGATTGGAATAGCTTATTTTGGAATTACACTATTCTATGATTGACTTCTCTATGCATAAAATAACTATTTCACTTGTGCTTAAAAACTTAGCAAGGCAAAAAGGCACGAATATTGTATACAAGTAGACATTTTGGGGGGTCCCAATTCAGTGAAAATGTTTACTACTTAAAAGCTTTTTAAATTTTTTTTGTTGTCTTCTGTAATTCAGGTTATCTGGAATGAATATACCACCACCAATTATCAGCAACAAAAACTGGCTCAGACTGCATTTTGTTACAGACAGCAATCACCGATACCGTGGATTTAGTGCTCCATATCAAGGTATATTTAATGAATACCTCTGCCTCTTTTGATGTGTAAAATGATTTTGGTATACACAACTGCATTTTATCATAGAGGCAAAATATCTTTGGCATTACCCCATGGTAATTTGAATAAGCAAAAATGGTCATTTTCTTGCTGAGGCAATATTGTGATCATAACTAAATTACAGTATAAAAGTTAGTTGAGTTTTGTAGTACACTGTCCAGAATAAAGAATATTGTTAACCTCTAAAAGGTAATGTGTAATAGGTGTAATATTTACCTTTAATAAAGTGCTTCAGTAGTTGAACATACTACCTAAATATGTACCACAAAACACTGCAGAAAACTGCAGTTGTAAATAGGCTCTTCATCAGTTGAAATCCATTTCCATATACAGTGTTTTTGCAAATGTTACTTTCATTAACTTCGTTAGTATTATTATTTACAGGTATAAGTTTTGAATAAGTGAGATATAGTATTTGATATATTAACTTGAAAAAACTCTTTGTTTAGAATTTGATTATTATGAAGATGGAGTATTAATAAAAATGTAGGTTCTACAATGCTTAGTAATATTATGTGGGTTTGGTGCACTTATTCTCAGACTACTTGTGTTAATAATTCATTTCATTCTTAGCAGTATATTAGCTACTGTTCAGAGAATAGTGAATATTGCCACAGTTAAATATTTCCATTTATGTTTTTTTTTAGTGCTTTCCTTTTTAATAATCTTCAGCTGAAGCACTTTGTAAATTGAATATGATGACTTTAGGCAGCTTATAGTTAATACCTAAAATAGTATTAGACTACATATTGTTTTCTGGAATACAAATTTCAACAATTTATACTTTGGAGACCAGTAACCTTTCTACAGATGCCCTATCGATACGTTTCTCACAGTAATAGCAACAGATTATTGTGATTGTATTTGTAATATTGTATTGGGTATCACTGTAATAAAAATTCCTAAGATTGTAACTTAAAAGTGAAGATTTTAGACAAAGTCCACTGTAGAAAAACCTATAATTTCTATTTGTAAAGTAGTTAATTCGAATGGAAAAATGAATGCAAATTTGCTTTTAAAGCTATGCATTGTATTAACATCTCTCATGATAGAATATATTGTCTATCATATCTGTTATCATCATAAAACATTATATTTTAAAAGTAAAATGTTTATAAAGAAATTTATTTTCCTTTATTTTATTAAAAATAACTGGGCATAGTAACTCGAATCTTACCAGTTTCAACCAGTGTCACTTTTAAATTTGCAGTTATATTTTACTGAGTTTCCATTTAAATTTCTAAAATTTTTGTGTAGTTCAGAAATAGGAATTTTTATTGAAAATAATTAGCTGTTGTAGAGCCTCTTTATCTCTGGGTTCACCCCTTTCCTTGTGGAGTTTTCCACTCACATAATTTTATGGCTCTGATTCCCTCTTCAATGAATTAAGGCAGATGGCATGGCAGAAATTCAAAAGACTATCATCTTTGACTCATGTGGTGATCCTTTCTGTTTGATTCATGGAATCTTTCAGTAAGATGTCTTCTACTCTTTATCTGAATAGAAATAAAGTAGCACTTATTTTATATTTAAATGTACAGCCTGGAGAGAAAAAAACAAACATAGGTCTCTTATCTTAAAAAATAAAATGGTATTTTGATTGTTTTACGCAGTATGGTTTCATGAAACTGGTATCTTTAGATATAGGTTGTTTTGCATTATAAGACAGTAGTACAAAGCTGCTAGTAGATTTGTGTGCTTAGTTATCATTTTCAGTATTCTACTCACTAATCTTAAATTGACTTTTATAGTATTTTCAAGATGCAGTTTGATTTTCCTGCATTGCCTGTCTTAGCACTGAAGAATAACATATCAATGAATTTACTGTAGTAAAATAGAAAGGAAGTGTTTTATGGGGTATGAATTATTTCTATTTTCAGCAGGAAAAGGAGCTCAAAAGAGGATAATTTTTGGTGTAATCTGTATCTTCACACTGTAGAGGGAATAAAGTGGCCTGAGAAAGTGTAAGCTATAATTTTATAATAAAATCAAGGAAAAGTTTTAATATAAAAACACACCTTTGCACTGTATCCTTTCAAAACTTGCCAGATTCAGGCTTAATTTCTCTAATTGCATTATCTCCAAATAATATTTTACCTAAACATAAGCTCAGTTGGAAAAGCAGTTCTTGAAACTATAAGCAAAGAAATTTGATTAACAAAAACTCTACTAGGCTAACTTAAATAGCTATAAAATTCATAATTCTGACATGCTGAATACATGCCCTGGCATGAACTGATAATCCTGCTTTTTAGATTGTTCTATGCTACCATATAATTTCAGTGGTGTCTAAATTATAACTAATTCAAGATAGAAAATTTTGTAGAATATACTATTCAAAAGTCACAGCCAAGTCTCCATGTAGCACAGCTTCCTAATAACTCAAATACTTATTGAGTACTCAGTAATTATTATTGATTTATCTAGTCTTTTGAGTTCATTTTTAATGTTCTGAGTTTCCAAAGATTGATGACTTTCCCCATAGCATTTCTGTTTAATCTGTATTCTTTATAAAATACCGTGAAAATTAACTGAAAACTCCTAAGGATTCCTAAATACCATTAGCTATTTCTTATGGCTTGTCCCTTAATTAATCCTTAATTGATGGAGTAGGCACATAGACACAGCAACATGCTTTCCTCCATAGGACCTCCTTTCAGTTGTGTTATAGGCTGGCTTATTTTTTTAGATATAATAACTTAACTCAGGTTAAGTAGAGGTTGAGGATAACACATTAACAAATATAGTATGTTCTGACTCAAAAGTACTGAGAAAAATCATGATTTAAATGAAATGACTTTGATACAGAATATGTTTTCCCTCCCCCAGATCCCACATTGAAAATATTCACATGTATCTAAAATAAATAAAGCAGCTCCTGCCCCCACCAAGTTTATTTATACTGGAAATCTCTTCTTTTAAAACTCTATTCTTATCTCTTCTATGCTTTAAAATTTTTCAATTCTCCCCCAAAGAAAATCACTTCAATGTCATTTTACTATATTAGTCTTTGATTTTAAATAAGATTCCTACATTCAAGTTCCATTAAGTCTCTTCTAATGAGAACTTGAATAGTGCTACTTCACACATAAATAGTATAACTTTTCATTAATTGTGGTATTTGGAAGTTCCCTATTTATTGAAATCCCTATATTATTGTCACTTGATCTTTATTATAAACCTAAAATCTATTATTTTCCATTTACATGAATAATTGATCAAGTTTTCTTAATTTCTAAATTGGAAGGAGATTTTCAGATGACAACTGTCCAATAGAGAAAATTTTACCTTTAGATCGTGTTTATTAAAAAGTATTATTTTTATCCATAAAGATCAGTTATTCAAGTGTGAAAATTATTACATTTTTCATTTTAAGTTATTCAGCATATCATACATTTTTAATGTGCAAAGATACTACAGCTGTAGTTATTTATAAAATTGTTTTTGACATGTAAGTTTAGGAATTACAGCATTTAATTGATTCCAAATATCTAAGTATATGAATTTTCCTATATTATAGATTAAGCTTTCTAAATCCTTATAGATTTTATCACATTTTGATTTTTCTCTTATCTTTCATAATTTTGTTGATATGATTCTTATGCAGGTTAACATTTTAGAGACAGTTGCAATTTAACAAAGGTATGTCAATAGTAATACAGTGTATTTTCAATTTATGTAGAAAAATATTTCATATAGGGTCTAAAAGAGATTATCATTTTAGGATCAGCTGTGCCTCTTTTTGGTAAGAAAAACATTTAATGGACAAAACTTTCAAATCGTATTGAAAATTCACTGTCATAAACCCCAGTTACACAGAGGCCCTTGCTTGACATTTTAGACGCACATAATTTAAGTGGGAAATAACTTCAGACTAGTTACTCTGTTTTTTACAGTTGGAAATGTTTTGACATAAACGTGTGTGCACTGTTACTGAACAAAAATAAATAAGATTATCAGGGATGCAACGTAATATAGTGGGAAAGAATAGGATTTGGGGGTCAGAAGATGAGCGTTGAACTGCGAAGTTACTAACTGCTGTCTAAGTTGTCTTGAGCCTTGGTTTCCCAAAGAGTAAAAATAGTCACAGTGGCTAGACATGTTATTGTTGTGCAAATCAAAAGGCATTAAGATTTCTTATAGTAAAATTCAGACAAGCAGTCAGTAAAGATGCTGTTTTATGAAAGAGACAATCAACCATATGCAATGAGTGAGAAACACACTGTCTAACAATGAGGTACAAATAGTTAAAAAATTGTGACCAAACATAACATTTAAATCCAGGAATCACAATTAAAAGGAAAATGTGGGCTTCCCTGGTGGCGCAGTGGTTGAGAGTCCGCATGCCGACGCAGGGGACACGGGTTCGTGCCCCGGTCCGGGAAGATCCCACATGCCGCGGGGCGGCTGGGCCCGTGAGCCATGGCCGCTTAGCCTGCACGTCCGGAGCCTGTGCTCCGCAACGGGAGAGGCCACAACAGTGAGAGGCCCGCATACCACAAAAAAAAAAAAAAAAAAGGAAAATGTTAGGTTTTGTATTTCTCACTGTCACAAATGAGGGTGTCCATATTTCTCCAGGAAAAAAGCACTTATCCTTAGAACCGAAATTTAAAATAGGATTTTTGTTAGAACTGTAACTGAGAAACAGTTTCCTCTGTATAGCAGAATTTTAAAAATCACAAATAAAATCCAAGTTTAAAAATAGAGCACAGCATCAAAGCAATCTGTTTAATTACAGTTTTTTCTAATTTTGTTTAGACACCATTTTGTTTCTTATTGTACCTCATATTTACATTGTTTAAAAAAAGGGAGGGAATCATATTTCACTATCTAATCATGAAATCTCTCCTGTAATTTTATAACTATCAATGTGAGTCATGTTTATGATTTCACAGTTGTAGGTGGGAGTGTGATATAATAAGAGAAGATCAAACTTTTTGGTTTGGACAGTTTAGGTATAGTTTACTTTCATGGGAATGTAGCACATGGCCCAATGGGCTATTTCTGATAAAGACAGTGGACACAGCTTTGTCAGCACAGTTTAAGAAACATTCAGTGAATATATGCATATATATAATAGAAGGTATTATTATTTTTTTAATTAATTAATTAATTAATTATGGCTGCGTTGGGTCTTCGTTGCTGTGCACGGGCTTTCTCTAGTTGCAGCGAACGGGGGCTACTCTTCGTTGTGGCGTGCAGTCTTCTCATTGCAGTGGCTTCTCTTGTTGCAGAGCACAGGCTCTAGGCACGTGGGCTCAGTAGCTGTGGGACACGGGCTCTAGAGCACAGGCTCAGTATTTGTGGCGCACGGGCCTAGTTGCTCTGAGGTATGTGGGATCTTCCCGGACCAGGGATCGAACCCGTGTCCCCTGCATTGGCAGGATTATTCTTGACCACTGCACCACCAGGGAAGTCCCTATTATTTAAATTTTAATTGAGTACATTTTGGGGGAAAATTCATAAGCAAATTTGAATCCTTATCTCAAAATAATCCCCTTTTCATACATGGACAAACTGCAGTATTTTAAGCTTATAAAGTAAGCTAGTTATTTTCATTTACTGAGTTTTAAGAGGATAGGAGGTTGAGTTCTATTGGCCTGTAGTGTTTGAAAATAATTCCTAATCTTGTACTTTATTTCCTTTTGATTTTAATAACAATATAACCTTTTTATCTTTAAGTATCCTTTAATGCTAAATAATTACTTTATCTTGAAATACTTAAACATTTTTGTGGGATTAAAAAAAATAACTTCTTTTACTTTTGTCTTTATAAATCTATCTGGTCTATGAGATTCATCAACTTAACTAGTATAATGTCTACACAACCGATAGAGATAATTAAAAGAAGATATTTAGTAATCAAAATGGTCTAAGAGTAACCATTGGTCTATCTAAAGCAACCATTAAAAACTCCCTGATATTTTTAGTTTTTTAAGGAACCTCCATACTATTCTCCATAGTGGCTGTATCAATTTACATTCCCACCAACTGTGCAAGAGGGTTCCCTTTTCTCCACACCCTCTCCAGCATTTATTGTTTGCAGATTTTTTGATGATGGCCATTCTGACCGGTGTGAAGTGATAGACTCTGTCATACAGAGTGAAGTAAGTCAGAAAGAAAAACAAATACCATATGCTAACACATATATATGGAATCTAAAAAAATATGGTTCTGATGAACCTAGGGGCAGGGCAGGAATAAAGATGCAGATGTAGAGAATAGACTTGAGGACATGGGGTGGGGGAAGGGTAAGCTGGGACGAAGTGAGAGAGTAGCATGGACATATATACACTACCAAATGTAAAATAGATAGCTAGTGGGAAGCAGCCACATAGCACAGGGAGATCAGCTCGGTGCTTTGTGACCACCTAGAGGGGTCGGATAGGGAGGGTGGGAGGGAGACACAAGAGGGAGGAGATATGAGGATATATGTATATGTATAACCGGTTCACTTTGTTATACAGCAGAAACTAACACACCATTGTAAAGCAATTATACTCCAATAAAGATGTTAAAAAAATGAATAAATAAATAAATAGGGTAGCTACCAGGAAAAAAAAAAAAACTCTTTGATAGCATTTTCTTGTGTGATGTAAATGTATATTTCATAGTTGTGCCAATATAAAATTTAAGGCCTTTTATCATATTAGTTGATAATGATGTTAGAATTAAATTCTTCCATAGCTAACTGTATTTATATTTTCATTCCAATCCTTAAAATTTATTTTCCAGTCTTATATATCTCCCAGCCCAAAATTTTGTTCGTAAATTGTGGATATGTTTAACAGTAACTGGGTAGTTATCATTTCATTTCAAATGAAATTTGAAGTATGTAAAGAAATAGTCACATAAATCAACATATTAAATAGTGGATTGAGATTCTGTTATAAAAATTTCATTATTTTCTGAGGAATTGAATCAGTCTCCATAACCTTGATACTTGAGGGACTCTGACTTATAGTCAAAAAGGAGAATATTATAGATTGTTACTTAAAAAATGGTCTATAATGCTTACATTTGCTAAGTGTTCTTTCTTAATGTGTTTAATTAATATATATAAACCCATTATTGCTATATCTTAAAAAGTGAAAGGCAAATTATATTAACCTTATTTTAAAATCTCATGGAATTTGTGAAAATCAAGAAATATCTTAGTAAAATAAACGTGATTTAGATTACTTTCTTCAAATACAGCAACTACTATTAACAGGAGATAATTGATCAAATATCCAGTTTTAATATAGATCATTTAAAACATCTAGTAGGTTTAAAATGTAGTACTTGATGAATATAAAACTGAAAAAAAAATATTTTTGTTTATTATTTTAATTTGGATCACACATGCCTACTGGTGATGGAATAAACTTAAAATTTGACAGTCTCTTCTGGGATAAAAGTCTCTTTTGTGTTAACTTAGCTTCCTTGGGGCAAACGTTCAAACTTTCAGGGCTTAGGTCACCTCCTTCCTTTTTAAAGAAAGCTTCTAGTTATAAGTGATATTCTATGAGGCCTAATAGTAATGGGGTGAAACCTACTAGTTATATGTAAACCGTTGTTCTCATTCATGAAAATTAGCTGGTTTCAGTGGAGACACCATTTCTTGGTACCTGAGAATCCTGTAGACATCACTGCTGGTGTCCACAAGGCAACTTATAGTTTGCAGTTTTAGCATCGTCAGTGGTGCACCTTTCTGACTCGACTCCATGATACTTTTTGCTGGGTCTTCCATTCACTCTTTAGCTAGAACTCTTTAAACCACATATTCTACAATAAATTTTATTTTTCTCTTACCATCATAGCCCCATGACAGGTTCCTGGCTCTCTGTTAACTCACTCATATGTGTCTGCCACCCAAAACCCATCCTTCAACAAAATGCAAAACTACCATCTTGGACATATATTATTCTTGATGCTCTACTGAATGTGGGTATGTATTTAAGGTGCTTACATTTTTCCATAAATCAATGCTGTAAGACTTCAGAATTAATTCCTTTAGCAAATGGGGTTTAACAAATCTATATAAAAGTTTGTACTGTCCCTCACTAACCTAAAACCTCCATGAGAGTTCTTATATGAAGGTGCAGCTTAGACTTCTCGTTACTATCAGATGGTGGGAGAACTTTTCTCTTGTCATGTCCTGAGTTTTCACTAATCATGACTTTTTGTAAAGCTCTATTAACTTAGTCTTCCAGGCTTGCCTTTTGATCTGAAAAAGGAACTGTTTGAAATTTATATTCCATAATCTCTCTCAATATAGCATGACTCTCAAGATTAATATCTGGGTTGGACTTTAAAAAATGTAATTTTCAGTCAAGGTTGTACAAGAACTCTCCCAAATTAGAGGAATCCAAGGTAATCAAAGAATAAGGGAAGTCCACAGAATCAAGATTAATAGTAACAAGAAAAACAAATGTTTAAGATGTTCAAAACATCCTACCTTTTATTAAGTGAGAAACTGATATCCTCAAGGAAATATACATATTATGTTTCCTACATAAGCCTAAAATCTATTCTGTATTGATTTAATAATGTTCAACATTATTGAACATTTACAGCTGCAGTTATTTTTTTAAATACATTGTCTACAATATTTACTGTCTTCATTATCCCAACTAACTTTGGGTTAGCACTTTCCTTTCAGTTAATGTGATTTCTATCCAATACTTTAAATTACTATAATGTAATGAATTAATGAATAATACTTTTTTAGTCTCTACTTGTATGAATTTCTTGTATTTTCAAGTATACAAAAAATTAACATGAAGTATTACAAAAAATTGCCATTGTTTTATTAGTTTTTTCTTTTTTTGCCATTCTTTTATGGTGGTACCTCATGGTGATTCAATACTATTCCATTTAGCATTCATTTGTATATGAATATATATGATAGGGTTTTACTCACAATAAGGAGTCTTAAATGTTCACATTTACTATCTCTAGTGAGGGCAGTTTTGTTACATCACCTAAAGAATAGCACATAACAAAAAATAATTGATGAATTAGTGTTTAATAAACAAAATTCACTGTCTTATAATTCTGTTGAGATGACAAATATATTGAACAAGTAATTTTATTTTTAGTAATGATTCAATAATTGCTCAAAATGACCTCCAAAGGGCTTCAATCAAGCACAGCAGGTACAAGTAGTCAAAAACACTGTATGTGATTGATTCCTCCATATTGGTATGAAAATGGAGTTTGAGACAATAAGCCTATAGACTTTAATTATTACATTTATTTCATAGGCAGTTTTACCATGCCATTTGAAAATGACATCATGAAATTAAAATCCCTAGACTCTTAAATTCAAATTCAAAGATACCCAGAAATAGCTAAAGGCAATTTAGGAAAAGTTTGTTTAAATGACAAAGATATTATTAACCTAGGATTTTCCTGAAGTTTAGAGTTGTATGGTAATAGTTATGCGGAGGTCAATTTTTTTTTTTTTAACATCTTTATTGGAGTATAATTGCTTTACAATGGTTTGTTAGTTTCTGCTGTATGACAAAGCAGATCAGCCAATTTTGTGGCCCAAAATGCTTTGGAAGCACTGGGTTAAACAAATTTAAACTGAATTATTTTATTTAAGCAGATAAGCCCTTTTAGCATATTTTGGAACTATGACTCCTCGGGACACATTTTGGGAAATGATCCTATAAGTTATGATAGAAAGGATTGACTTTATCTGTCAATAAATTTACCATTACTTAGCCTGTTCTTTTCTTCAGTTATTTAATTAACTTGTTATAAATAAGGCAGGCCAATTGCTAATGTTGTTTAATTAAACTAAAATGATTTTTTAAATTAAAGCTCCCATTAGAGATGTATTATAGCACATTTATTTATTTATTTACCTATCCATCCGATTTTGTTCAACAAAAATATTACTGAGCACTTACTCTGTACCAGACACTTCACTAGGCTCTGATATTACACAGTCCCTGAATTAAGAGAGTTTTTTGTCTAGTATGTAAATGATGAGTAAATATTCCACTAAGAGAAAAATAATTTCTGAAGTATTATAATTAAGAAAATGTGAGTGCATGTGGGGAGTGAAGGAGAATGCATGGTCCAGGAAAGCTTTCAGACTTGTGTCTCAAGGATGCAGAGTAGTTTTCCGTTAGAATGGACACGTGATAACTATGTGATATAAAACTGTGTTAGTCCACTATGGCTCTACAGATAATTAAAATATTGAAATAGTATTGATTGGTAAATAGCCACTCCCACTAGGCCCAGAGTACCTGCACTGCCTTCCTGACTCCTGAACTGCCGTATCTCCTTCAGGACCCCCTCGATTGTCCTATAATACAGCAAATGGCTAATTGCTGGCATAACTGGGCACCTTCTGGATACTTCTGTGTTCAACATTCACAATTCAGTTTCTAGTCCCTACCAGCTGTTACTCAGTATTCTCAGTATCACCCCAGACCTTCTGATTTATGACAAATTCAAAGTGACCAGCAAGTAGCAAAAATTATTACCCTCTATTACTATTGGATGCCTTTTAAAATGTATTGTTCAATTAAAAGAATAGCACACCTCTTTGTAAATTAAAATGTATGGACGATATAAATATTCTACCTACTGTATAAAAGCTGGAAAGCAGATTCTGAATTGTTTTATGGTTTTATAATTTGCACCTCTCAAAAAACAGTGACTGTATCTTTTTATCTCTGCATCCCAGAGTTTACCATATTATAGATGCCCAGTATATGCTGAAAGAATGATTGACTGTTGTACATCCAGATGTATGTGTCACAAATTACAAAATATTTGCATATGCATTATTTTATGTAATCCTCACAATATCTATCTATTGCATTATCTCTGTTTTATCAAACAAGAAACAAAGACTCTAGGACAAGTTTGCAGACATGCCTTGCACAAGGACACCCAGGCAAGGTGGCAGTGGGAGCTGTGCACCTCTGGCTAAGCCCTTTGCCTAATGCTGCATCACCCAGGGAAAGGGGCTTATTTGTCTGATTCATTCCGACATCCTATTTGAGCTAGGTGCAGCCCTGTCAAAATAGTGTTAAACCCAATGTCATACTAGGAATTAGCAGAACCAGGTCTCAACCCTTAGAGCTTTCTGCTTCTAAGGCCTGTGCTTATTCCGCTATGAACTCCAGTCTTAGTTATACTCAAATTTGCAAATTCACAGAATGGATTTTTTTACTTTTAGAAAAGGCTAAAATTCATTGAGAATCAAATTCAGTGAATAAAATAAATGAATTTGTGAAAATAGACTGTCCTTGACTATAAGTGACATGTTCATAAAACAATGTCAGTTAATAAATTAGTTAACATATGTAAAGCACTTTGAATAGTACCTGACAGATAGTAAGCATTATATAAAATGTTAGCTATTATTACTAATAGCAGCAGTAGCAGGAGAAGCATCATCATCTTTATTGTTTGACTAAAAATGACTTAGAAGGCAATTTCAAGTGTATTATGAGTAATAGGAATATTATGTGAAATAAAAATATCCCAACCTTTCATGGTAATTAGTTGGAGGCTCATTTATATCATTACATAATATAAGTGGTTGGTTGTTAATTAAAAAAAAATCCATTAATACAGATTTCAATACAGTAGATATTATAATGAAAATTACTCAGAGTAAAAATATATCAGATATTTAACAGTCAAACATCTTATGAATTAAACATGTTAAATATCAGCAGAGTATATTCCTTGTTACTATATGTGTATGGGGTGAAACAGACAAAATAGTCTGCTGTTACAGGCTTATTTATCCTTTTATTAGATCAGGTACTACTGATTGTTATTAGAAAATCCGAGAAGAAATCTGTAGCTATAAAACAGCTTAAGATGAAAGAAGTATAATAACCCTTATTAGGAAAGGCAATGAGTTCATAATACCCCATATATTTTTGTTGGAAAAGGTCAAATTAAAACATTATACTATTGGTCTAACAAGGAAACAACCATTTTGCATTGTTATATGCTCTCTTCCCACAAAAAAATACAAGTACCGTTTAGAGTTTCTATAACTAACATGAGCCTCCAGACTTTGCAGTCATGTACTTCTGTCAAACCTCCAAGCAAATACTTATTTTTCTAGCTTATCAGTATAACAAAAAGCCAGTAAACTCTTTTCTGAAGCAGATTTTTAAATAAGAAATGACAATAAAAACTATGATTCCCAGGGCTATATTTTCCTTCACACAAGTATTGTTCTGGAAAGAGCACTAGACTGGAAGTTGGTAAATCTGGGTACAGACCCATCTCTGTGAACTTGAATGGATTCCTTAACATCTCAGGACCCTGAGGCCATTAGATAATGGAACAATACACTTCTTTCTAGTTCTAAAATTTTTGGCTTAATTTACTGTTCCCGATGCCAGTAACTCATAAAAGTTGCTACAATGATAGCTTAGCTCCACAGTGTTATGTATACATACACACACACACATATACATATATATATATATAATTTTACATTTTCTTGTAGCCACATAAAAAAGTAAAACAGACGAAGTTAATTTTAATTATTTTTAACTAATATGTCCAAAATGTTAACATTTCAACATTTAATCAACATAAAAATGATAATTGAAAAACAGAATGCAAAATATGTCATTAAGTCTCTGAAATCTAAATGCATATTTTACACTCACAGCACAACTCATACTGATTGTTACGTTTTCATTGGGAAGAGTTGATTTTTTTATAGACCAGAAGAAACATTTACTTATACTTAAAATAATAAATACTTTGTTAGCAATTATGATTTACTTAGGCTTCAATATAATTCTTATTGTCTGAATTAAATATTCAGATAAACACATTTTAATGTTACATTAGTGTATGCTTCCAATACTTTGCCTACAATACTGTATCCTACACAATGCAGCAGTTAATATGTAGTCTACCTATACAATAAAGTTGCATTTAATGGATGAAATATTTTGTGCTGCCTATTTCTAAATGTAAATTAAAATTAATTACAATGAAATACAAGTGAAAATTCAGTTCTTCAGTCTCACTAGCTACATTTCAAATGCTCAAAAGCCACAGGTGGCTAGTGGCTGCCATATTGGACTGTACAGCCTCCACAGTCTTCTTTTGGCAGCTGTTAGTGTTCTGCAATTATAAAAAATGTAGGAAATCTGTTCAAAAATCACAGTAAATACAATGAGAGAACATGATATAGTGTCATTTTTATCATTTTTCCTCAACTTTTTGTTGTTATTATCCACCAATATCTGCCTTATCTCAGAACTTTAGAGTCCATAATTAATTTTTAAAATTATGATTTCTCTCCCCACCATATGAACTTTTAAATAAATCCATAAAATAAAAGCATTTAACAAAATTCCATCTTTTCCTATTTAGTACTTTTAGAAGCATTAATTTATTTGAAAACCAGTTTCTTTTTCTCTTTTTTCTCTCTTTTCTTTCTTTCTTTCTTTCTTTTTTTTTTTTTTTTGGTGCCCTTTAACATATGTTCACTCTCTGGGACGTGTAGCACAGATTTGTCTTTTCCTACCACAAAGATATTGAGATTAACCTCATGTTTAAGAAATTGAATGAATATTTCTGATTCAGTATGTTCTGATTCTCTACCATGGGCCTGATTTCATACATTCTGTTTGTTTCATTTTCCCTATAAAGATATTCATTGTTTCAGAAAGTGTGGTAACTGTATACAAAAAGCAAAGTGTCACAAATGCATATTAAGTTTTAAGAAGAGCCTCAAATTTCTTCTAGTTTTCATGGACAAAAGCTAATATATATGGACAAAAGCTAATAAATAATTTCAGTTTTATAGAAGAAAGACACCCTCAACATACATCTCCTCCAGGATGAAAACCTAGTTAGGTCCTGTTGTCACATTATACCAGTGAAATAGGTCGCTAGAGCTGCTGTAACAAGTTACCACAGACTAATTGGCTTAAACAACAGAAATGTATTTCTCACCATTCTAGAGGCTGTAAACCCAAGATTGAGGTGTCAGTAGGTTTGATTTCTTCTGGGGTCATTCTCTTGGCTTAAAGATGGTCACCTCTTGCTGTGTCCTCACATGGCCTTTCATCTGTGCATGCCCATGACTTGTGTCTGTTTCTGTATGTCCAGATTTCCTCTTCTTATAAGAATATCAGTCATATTGGATTAAGGCCCACAATAAAGAACTAATTTTAACTTAACCAACTCTTTAAATAACTTATCTCTAAATACAGTAACATTTTGAGGCACTGGGGTTTAGGACTTCAACACATGAATTTTAAAGGAATATAATTTCGCCCATAAAACTAGAAACACAGTTTCAATTCTATAATTAGAAAACCAAGCCCCAGATATTACTCAAAACAGTAAGTGTGATTGAATGCCAAACTTTTTACCCTGTTTCCCATCCCAGGCTTGCTAGCTAGGTACCTGTGTAAAGAAAGGGAAATGTTGAGATTGGCTGTTCTGGTCTCTCCACCTTGATATTTTCCTTCTTCCAAACTCCTTCCTTGCTGCTGTTTTAGGTTTTTCTGAGATCAAACAGAGGTAGACTGGAGAAGAGGTAAAGGGACTGGCCTGGACCTAAGTCCTAAGCGGGCTACAGCCTCTCTCATCCTAATATTCAGGCTGACTCTGTCATGGGCAGTTGTGGGGCCATTTCAGTGATTTCAGGGGGCCTCTCTCTTCTGAAATTCCTTATCCCTGGGGGATTCATCAGTATTCTAAAGGGATACTTGCCCAACTTGGTCCCCAGCCATTGGATACCCTCAGTCTTCTTGTGCTAAGGTATTTTTTACCCCTCATGTGGCCTAATTGGACAGGTCCCCAGATGATGCCATTTTGAATCTCTGTAATCCTTGGTGAAACAGGAGACAAATTCTTGCTCTGAGAAACACAAAAAGATCAGGTTTATCTCAACACAGAAGCTTTTTCTTCTCTTTTACCCTCTAAGATTTCCTCAACAGATGTCAGTTTTAGCTTATTACTGTGTGAATTTGACTTTAGCTTTCTCAGAGATGAACAGACACCAGTCTTTTTTGTGTGCCAACTGCATGAAACAAATTTCATAACTGAGTGATCCCGTTGAAGCCCAACTCACTAGACCAGCACTAGAAGGTAGTTCTTCAGAAAGGCTCTAATCTAAATGGGCTCTCTTAAAGGAAACAATTTCATCAATTTCTTTCTCTCCTGTCTCCCTTTTACATCCTTGCTGGGTCTGAAGAGTACATGAGTCACAAAACAGATAATCCTACAATTCCTTTGAAAATGATTCATATAAGAAGTTAAATCTATCATACATTCACTTAAATATCTCTATATCCGCTAAATCAATGCATTCATTGAAACTGAATCAGGAAGAGCCCCATTCTAACCTCCTAGTACACACTCCACACACACATACACATACATATATATGGAAATGTTTACACACTTGCTGAAATCAAACTTTTACCTTGTCAGACTGTTTAATAGCCAATGGAAACTATATTTATCTTTTTCAGTACTTTGTATCATTGATCTAAAGCAAATAGACTGCCAGATATTTCTCCAGCAAAGATGGGTCTGAGATCAGCAGAGAATTGCAATTAGGGTTAGGGGTCTGCAGTCTTGGAGAACCATATGCAAGTCCCTACATGGCAAGGGAAGACCTCTTGTATAGGGGAGAAAAGAAGTTGGAGGAGATACAGTAAGCAGAGTGTCCATCCATGGCTTTTCATTGGCTGAGTCCTTTCCAGGAAAGAAGAGGAATCTTTCTTCTTCCTGCTGGGCTCTGCTATCTTGCAGGGCATGAGAGTGCCCTCTTCTCATCTCCCAACTGTTTCATTTTTTAAATTTTTAAATTTTTAAAATTTTTGACCACACCGCCAGCTTGTGGGATTTTAGTTCCCCAATCAGGGATCGAACCTGGGCCCTCAGCAGTGAAGACACGGAGTCCTAACCACTGGGGAATTCCCGCAACCCCTTTAATTGAAGTTTCTGTTTATTAATTTTTCTACAGTATACTATTTTTACATATGATTTGCATCTTCTTTTAGTTGTAAAAATTTTCTCTCCCAATAATCTATTTCTCACACCGCAGTTGAACTCCTATGATTTGTGTAGCTCATAAACTAAACATGAAAAGCCAACAAGGAATAGATAATACAAAATCAGCCAGTAGTTGGGAATTTCTGGAGTCTAGGATGGATCTGAGGTAAATAGAAGGCTATGCACATAAAATTTCTTTGTTTTCAATAAGAGAAATTTGGAGAGGCACTGATATTAAGCTGAAGATCTAAAGTTATGTATTGGAATCCCAGTTATGTCACTGTATAATGGTATATTATACAGTGTATAATGTATTTTAACTGTAGAAAATTTGCTGAATATCTTTGAGTCTTAATTTGCTCATAAAGAAACTGAAGGAGATGGATTATATAATCATCATTCTCTTTTTTGGCTAAGTTTTAAAAAATCTTGAATGATTTCATTTCTCTTTTAAATTATAACTCAGTGAATTATTTGCAGATGACAAAACATTTGAGGGCATGTTTATATTTTAGATTTTTTTTACAAAATTTGTGTATATGGTTATGAGAATAAATGTTCTCATTTATTCAGGGCTGTTTTGCAGCTCTGACTCTAAAAAAGAATTAATCAAATGAACTTGATTTCTATATGGTCTTAATTTAAGTTACATAGTCCATGTTTTATGAATATGTCAGTATATAGCATATGTCTGTCCTGACATGATTGTATTCATTTATACATTTATTTTTAATAAGTCCCAGGGCATCTAAACCATGGTTATGTAGCCATAGTTATTTGTTGACTGTGTGACATGGCAATTGAAGACCAGACTGAGGAAACTGATGTCCTTTTTTTTCCTGGTTCACAGTGATTCAGTAGTACTTGCTGAGGGGTTTATTTTGCCATCTCTTTCTCTCAATCTCTGTTGATTGATAGATAGTCACTGGATGCAAGTTAAATTACTCATCCATGGAAGTTTAAGCACGGCACCAAATTTATCTAACGTTATCAAAATGTGTTTGACATTTTTTTAATTAAATTACTTAAATCTTTAAGAAATTATTCACTAAATGTTGCCAACCATGAATAAATACTTTAATAAGCAAATTAAAAATGTGGCCTCTGATTCATTTACTTCCTTTTCCTAAAATTCTGCATAAGAATTGCCAAAATAATTAAAGTTCTTTCTTAGTACACAGATTTTAATTTTTAACTTTCTCCATTGAGTTATAATATTGATTCCACAGCTATTAAGTTACCTTAGAAAAAAAGACACTAACTAAATCTAGTGCTAAATATTCTGAAATGGAATGATCTTTCCAAAACTACTGATTAGAGGTAAAGGAAGTGAGGTCAAGGTCCTTTTTTATGACAATGTTATTTTGCAGATAAAAGACCCAATATTTTAAGTCTTCCTGTATATTAACATTGTTCAGTAACTCTTCTGTTTTCTCTCATGTTTTCTCTTTGGATGTTGAATGCTTCTTAGTATACCTTTGTATATAGATGACCCCGTGATACTCTTATCTTCTTGTGAGAATTCTTTCTATATAATTTATGATGTATTTTCATGCTACATTTCTTTGCTTCTTTTGCTACAGGACTTACTTAATAGCTCTGCATAATGCATTCCCATTTAATTAAATGATAAGTAAGGCTGTAGGCCAAAATCAACCTGAATCTGAATGGGACCAAGTTGTTTCGTACCCTACAAGAGAATTTCATTCTTTAGTGTTTTCTTGGTACTTAGAGACTAACACATTTTAAAGTCGTACAAGTTCTATTATTTTAATTTAATAGAAAACTTTACAAAAATACCTGTACCTGAGGGCCTCTTTAATCAAGATGATGTCAACAAAACCAAAAAAAAAAGTGATATCCCTTTCAAAATAAATTATATTGTTACAGTGTATTTCTGTCACTAGTCTTTACTGCTTTTGCAGGGGAATAGAGTGGGGATAGCTTAAATATATCAGTAGGAAAATAAATGTTTCGTATCTTCGGAGGCCAGTGTCTTTCAAAGAAGTGATAGAGATATGTTGTCAAGTCTGTACACACACACACACACACACACACACACACACACACACACACACACACAAAGATTTGATTGATACATTGTTGAAGTATACAGTTTCTTATATGATGTAATTTGAAGATAATAGGAACACTGGTTTCTATAGCATAGTAGTAAATAGTATTTCTGGAATCAGAATGTCTGGAGTTAAATCTTGGTTTTTCCATTTGTTCCAAAAATATGCTTTTTCTTCATTTTCTCTTCTAAAAATATCTCACTAAATAATTCAGATTCCTGAATTTGTTCTTTCCTCCTCTTACCTCAAAACCTCTGTTCTATATTCTATTTTTTCAGAGCCTATTTTGGTTTTTATTAAACCATAAACTATTACTGATATTATAATTATTACAGTAGTTTTTTTTTCCATTTCTGTATAACATTAATATTATCCGTGTTTTAGGTTAGGTAACTGACAAAAACACTTAATAAAAATACTGCAGGAAAAAATACTAACAAGGAAAGTGTTTGCTAGAATACCATATGCTACTCTGATTTTATAAGGTGTGAAACATTAAAAAAATTGGTAACTTCAACACAAGTTAATTTCTATATTATGTTATTAAATATGAGTACGTTCTGAATTCCCACTATCTCTCACACTTACTATGGTTTATAACCTCATGTAATTATTTAGACATTTTTTACAAACTGGAAGTCTATGTAAAGATTGAAGTCAATTGTGGTAGATGTCAGAGGAATAATGACATGTTCCCTAGTAAGACAAGTTGACAGGAAAATCCATATCTCTTTATAATAAATGTCAGGAAACATGAGAAGGATGTGTAGCATGTGATAAAAGGTATAACCTAGTCAAATTAAATCTTTTTTTCAGACCTTGAGCCCAACTTGATTAATGAGGTAATTGAGTCTTCCTTTAACTCTGTAAGTTCTGACCTCCAGCTTTCTCATCAACACAGCCAAGTTAAATTCAATACGATAGTTGAGTAATATAGACATTTAGATCCAAGTGATTATTTCAATTTTCTTTTCAATTAAAGCTGATTGCCTCATCAAAGAAGGTTCATAGCTCTGATTCCACATTTGTTTCTCCATGAGTGAGCATTTTTTTTTGTTTTTACAGAGACAGTTAAGAAAACTATAGTTTAACACAAGTGAAAAAAATAATACATGTATCAGAAAAAAATATGAAAGAATTTAAATATAGTTTGTGAGTGGTGAATTTTTTTATGATAAATGCTTCTAACTGCAAACTCTAGAAAAAGGAGGTCTAGGTTCAAATCCTGTTTTTACCTTTTAGCTGCTCTAGGACCCTCATAAACTTAGTCTCTTCAACTGTAAAATAGAGATGTTAATACAGTGTATCTCAAAAGAGTTGTCCTTTTGGATGAAATTGTATACAAGGAAATTAACACATTTTCTCACATACTAAGAATTTTAAAAGTCAGCTCATAGTATTAATATTATAAATTTCTTCCCAGTAGAATATACTTAAATGGGCCACTTGAGATATTTTGTCTCATGTTATTTGTAGGTTCCTCTCTCAGTAAGTTCCTTAAGAGACACGTTAAATTCACTCACACAGAGTCTCACCTGTGACCTGCCCATGGCAGTCATTTATCCATCCATTCATTCATTTATTCAACAAACATTTATTGAGGATGTTCTATGTACTTGGCTAGGGGACAGGATGATGAAAGAGAGGTGCAAAATCCTTGCCTTCATGACTGTTATAATATAGTTGAGGAAACAGTTAAATAAAATTATATATATGTTAAACAGACCAAAAAAAAAAAAAGAATAAATAAGGAAAGGAATTGTAAGTGCAAACGTCTGTTATAAATGAAAAAAATGGAGGGGGCTCCCTGATGAAGTAATGAAAAAGCAAGAAGCTTAGTATGAGAAGAGTGGAGTGGGGCAGTCCCAGAGCAGTGGGACTGAGGAGAACATGCCAGTCAGAATAAACAAAGGCCCTGTGGAAGAAAAAGCTTAACATGTTTGAAGGATCTAAAAAATACCCATGTGCTGAAGCATAGCAGAATTAAGAATTAAGTGTATATATGTCCATGCCACTGTCTCACTTTGTCACAGCTTACATATATACACTACCAAACGTAAAATAGATAGCTAGTGGGAAGCAGCCGTATAGCACAGGGAGATCAGCTCGGTGCTTTGTGACCACCTAGAGGGGTGGGATAGGGAGGGTGGAAGGGAGGCAGACACAAGAGGGAAGAGATATGGGGACATGTGTATATGTATAACTGATTCACTTTGTTGTAAAGCAGAAACTAACACACCATTGTAAAGCAATTATACTCCAATAAAAATGTTAAAAAAAAAAAAAAAGAAACAAAAAACAGGTACCATGAACTTCTGCACCACTCATCTGGGTGGACCAACTGAGATAACAGTTATGAAAGGGTTTTCCAATGTGGAAAATTCTCTTCCCACCGCAGAAATGATTACAATAAAATGTTACTCACTGGTAGAAAAAAAAAAAAGAATTAAGTGACCTGAAGTAATGTTGTAGAATCATGTCCTCAGGCAATGATAAAATATATTGAAGAATTTTAAGCAAGAGAGAGTTGGCAGTATGATTTAACTTTGAGTTTTTTTTCACATATGTATGGAAAAATAGGGGCAAAAATGAAAGTGGGAAAACGGCTTGGTGAGAGAAAACAACTGCCTGAATTAGGATAAGGAGGTAAAAATGAAGGCAGATTTGATATAAATTTGAGTTGACATGGACAGGACTTACTGATTAATTGGATGTTGATACGAGGGAAGAGAAGAAATTATGAATGACTTCTAAAATTTCCTTCGTAAGACATAAAAGACTCTAAGGAGAAAAAAATTTATAGTGAAAAGAAAGAAAAAACACTCTTTGAGTCCTTTTATATTTTAGTTCATCAAATATATTTTGTGTATATTTGTGTCATCACAGAAAAGATCATATATAGGTATGTAAAGAAGGAAGATGAGTATCTATATATGGAGTTCATAAGGAGTTCTAAGTTTCATTTGGGATTCATACCATAAAGAGAGCATTTAAAACCATGGGATTCGTTGAGTTTCCCCAAAGACACAAAAGTGCAAAGTCAGAGAAATGACAACCCAGAACTGAGCCCTGAGAAACTCACTATTTAAATTTTACGTAGAGGAGCAGGAACCAACAAGATATTGAAAAGAATCTACCAAGTATCTGTAAAGTAGATGGAAAACTAGAAGACAGTGGTTTTGTAGAAGTCCAGACAACAGAATGTTCCATGAAAAATGGAGTGGTCAAGCATGACATGCTCTAAAAGCTTTTCTGCTCTTCTTTACATTAAATTCTTAGAAGAATATTTGGATATTCATTCTATTCTATTCTTCTCATCTCATTCTCTCCTGGACCACTTCCAATCACTGTCTATCCCTATAATGAACAGAGGTCACTATTTCTCAATTTTTGTATTATTTAACTTATTAACAGAATTTGGCCCAATTAATTCTCCCCTCCTCATTGAAACACATTCTGCCTCTAGAATGCTACTCTTTTCCTACCCCCCCAACTCACTGCTGAAACCTCAGTCTCACGTACTGGTTTCCCCTCAGACTTCTGATCCGCATTCAGGCTTTTGCCTGAAGTTCTTTGATTATCTCATTCAGTCCTGTGGCTCTAAATACTCTATGCTGATGACTACCAGAGTTATATCTCCAGCTCAGATCTTCTTCCTTGAATTCCAGCTTCGCATGTGCAAATGCCGTACAACATCTCCACTTGGATTTCTAATATGCTTCTCAAACTTAACATCTCCATAACTGAGTGGATATTTTCTTGAAAAGTCTGCTTCTTCCAGTCTTTCTGTCATTAAGCAAATGACAATTCTTCTTTTCCAGTCATCAGAATAAATCTTTGAAATCATCATTGACTCATTTTTTTCTCACGTTTCATGTCAGCCAGTCATGATCAGCTCTAACTTCAAAATATCCATAATGTTTGTAACTACTTCCTTCCACCACCACTGCAACCACCCAATTTCTAGCTACCATCTCCTCGTGCCTCAGTCATTGCAACTTCTACCTAAAAGGTCTCCCTGCTTCCATCCTTGGCCTTCTGTAGTCTATTTGAAATAAAGCAGCCAAAATAGTATTTTGAAAATTTGCTCAGCTAAGGCCCTGTAATGATTCAATCTCAACTGCTGTAAAATTGTGTCTAATTTACTTATATGACTTAGCCTTTTTACCTTGGCTGACCTCACCCCTTCCTTCCCCACTCTTTCTTTTGTCACAGCAGCATTCTTGCTGGTTCTCCAAGTGTCGTAAGTGCACCTGTCTTAGGGCCTTTGCATTTGCTGTTCTCTCTGTCTGGAAGGTTCTTCCCTTAGTAATTTGTGTGGCTCAATCTTTGATATATTTCACATTTTCACTTAAATCTCATTTTCTCTGTGGGGTCTTCTGTACCACCCTATTTTAAATTACATCTCTTTTCCTGGCTTTCAGATCCCTGCCTCCTGCCTTGTATTATTTTTCTTTATAGTGCTATTCATCATCTGAATATAAGCTTCTTAAAGATAGGGATATTTGCCTATTTTCTGCACTGCTATATGCTGAATCCCTAGACAAGTTCTTGACATATAGTAGGTGCGCAGTAAATAGAATAGAATTGGTAACATAGAGGTAATTCCTGTGGTAAAATTTGAGTAGAACCCTAAATGAACTTGTTTGAGGTATAAATATGAAGTGAAGATATAAAAACAGATTTTGTAGACAGTGCTTTCAAGAAATCCAGCTAAGAAGGAACAGAGAAATGTGAAGGTGGTTAGAAGTGTCAGGATAAGGTTTTACTTTATTTTCTGTTTTTTAACATTGGAGATTGAGAGTATTTTTCTATAATTATGTAAATGACCATATAGAATAAGAAATTAATAATGCAAGGGAGCAAAGAATGTAACCAAAGACCAAAGTTCTAGATGTGTCATTGGATGTGATCCAGAGAACAAATGCGTAGATTTTTTGTTTGCTTCTTTGTTTGTTTTTCTTTGATAAGAAGAAGGATATTTCTCCCAGGATAGAAGGAAGAGGGGGATAAATATTTACTGAATAAATGTCATTAAAAATGCTTCTTTATTTAAATTATTCTCAAGGAATGATAGCTAACTCAAGGTTATTTTTCAATTTGGAAAGAGTCACACATTTCAACATTCTAAAAAATTTTAAATTTTTAATGATTTTAATTTATAAAATCATTTATAAGAATGGAAGAAAAGATAAATGCACATAGTCTGATGTTCACCAATGTGGGTATCTCCCAAAATAAAAGCAGTAGGTGAGACAATTAGGAAAGAAGTCCTAAATAAAGTGGAACAGAGACAAAATTTGTATCTGAGTCTCTTTATTCCAAAACTCATGTTCTTTCTAATACAATTCACTATGTATTTCACTTAAACTTTTTTGTGTGTGAATATTATAATATTTAGTTAAGTACTTCTGTACAAATTTTCAAGAAATGACATTATACAAGAAGTTTTAAAAAGAAGGAGTACAAGATTTGGGAAATACATTTTATCTCCTGTATTATTAGTTCTACCATTTTCTGACAACCAAAATGGTAGAAGCGGTTCCGTATAGGCGTCAAACAATTAAACTTGTAAAACATCTTCAGTTAATTAGTATTTTAGCCTCTGATAATGTCAACTAATATAAAATCAAAGAAAAGTGCAGATATGATATCCCTTTGACCATTAAATTGCCATTTTTATATTTTGGAGTTCTGATATAATTATTCTGCAGACTGTAAATTCCCTAGCCAATAACTACCTGCCACAGGATTATTAGCTATTATTCAGATATTCATACAACAAAAATTCATACTATATCTCATAGAGACAGTTGCATGACGAAAACAGGTATTCATCAGTAATCATAAATCATTAATGCACATTACAACTTTGATTGAGTGAAATGACTAATTGCTTTAAAATGTGGGTGAAACAGATGTTCCAGGATAAATAATTTAGAAATTGAGTTTTTAGTTAATAAAAATGTTTTAAATGTGTAACTTTTATTGAAGAGCTAGAATCTATCTTAGAATAGAATAAAAGAATTTTGTGCCTTTCCATCACTACCTTTAAATAAGTTCTATCAAATTTTTCTTTTCATCATTACCACTGGATATTGCTTCTCTGCTGAGCACTATGTCAAACATTTTATTCCATATATTTCATTATATCCTCACAACATATGCTGTACTGGTTTTCTTTTCTCCATTTTACAAATTAGGAGTTATAAGATTCCTAATTACTAATCAATTTCATGAAGTTTTCTTAGCTGTTGGGGTAGGGATTCATAGCCAGATCTGTCTGACATCGCAGCATATGCTCTAACCTGGTACAGTGCCACTATACAAGAGGAACAAAGTGCTGTATGGCTTCCATCAGAAACCACCACTGTTATATATTACACTATCATCACTGTCTTGATTGACTTCTTTCAGTATCCAGAAATATGGTTCCATTGATGCTTAAAATTTAACAGAATACATTTATCTTTTTGAGTCAAGAGTTAATCTCTATCCCAAAGTTCATCTAATTTTTTTAAGGCTGCTAAGATACAGAGTATGTGTACACAGTTACACAGATTCCTTCATGACTGTCCATCCTCTGTCTAAAACTATGTGATATTTTTCACCCATCCACTTGAAACAAACCCATCTAGCTTTTATTCTCAAAACCCTGTTGAAAATATCTAAGTGACAGTCATATCAAAAAACTACTTAATCATTCTCAGTGTGTCTCCCATTAAGTGGTTTGCTATACATGTATGCTTCCTAGTAAATTTGAGGTAAAGGTTGGTATTTCCTTGTCTATGCATACATACATCTCTCCCAGAACCACTGAATCAGTGCACACCTTCAAAATCTTCTTTCTCCTCATGGACTTCAAATTAGATCCTGAACCTCATAAGGTGGAAGTGCAACCTAAACTGTCCTGTCTCACAAAGAGACAAAATGTTATTTTTAATTATATCTTTCTGAGATTAGTAAGAACAGCTGCAAATATACCCTTCAAATCAGATATAAAAAAATTTATGGAACAATTACATTTTGCAGCTCAAATTATCTGAATAGAATTTCAGTATTAGAAATGATAAGGATGTGAAAATGACAAACAAGGCTTCTCCTTTTCATTTGACTATTTCTGCTTCCATTCCCATGATTTCATAAAATGTTATATGAATTAGACTAAGTCATGGTTATATGGGCTACTTTGGTTATTTATTTAAGGTACCTTAATTACTTAGAATTTAAATACTTAAACTCCTCAGTTACTTAAAATTTCTTAATGCAAATTATAATTAAATATTCATCACACCTCCAAATGAGACTTAGAATTAGAAATCAGAGATAAAAGCTAAAAGATGTGACAAGTTAAAATCCTTCAAACAAATTTCTCTTACTAGAACTGTGGTTTCTGGGTGGCCAAGGAGTAACAAATGACTGCTTCAAACTGCTTAATATCTTTCATGCTACCCTTTATAGATTTCTCCTTTACCAACTCCTCTCATATTATTTGCACCAAAACTGAACTAGCTGTCAGTTTCTTAATTTTTTCATACTTCTTCATCCTTGCATACACTTTTCTCTCAACCTCAGCTGCCCCATCCCATCAGTTGCCTACATCCCTTAAATGCAGTTATCTCCATATTTTTTCTTATATAGAGATTCAGATATGATCTGTCTCCTTTCCCACCTTCCCTTGATTCTAGCTAATTTTTAGAAATTTTATATCTCCTTTAATGGAAAATACGTGTCTTATTAACCTTCAGACAGAGAATAGTGCCCTGGAAATTATAAATATAGGTATCTTTTATACAATAAGTGCAGGTAAAAATTTTTTATTTATTAATTTTTTGTAGAATATTTTAAGCCAGTTATATTTTATATATTTCCAGACTTTTACACATGTATTTTTTCCAAATATAAAAATAAAAGACATTGTTACCACTGGTGATATCTAATTCTATTATTTTTGATTGGCAAGGCTACTATTATTCCCCATTTGGGAATGCTGTGAGTTGTTTTTATTAAGTTTTCTAATTTCTAAATAAATATGGTCTATATGCATAGGTGTATTGGTTCTACACTTATCAGTAGTATAATGTGAAGAAGGGATGGACATGAAGATGTAGGGCGTCAGTGTAGTATTATAGAACAAAGAGCATTTATTGGAATTACAGTCAAGCCCATGAAATTCTTAGCTCTTGAAATCTCAATTTTATCATTTATAAAACAAAAATAATAATTTCTAACATATAATATTATTGTGATAATTATAGCCCATGGTATTTTTTAAAGCATCTATCACAGTACCTGGCCATTTTAGACATAATGGGGACTTACATGCTAATTTAACTAATTTCCTATATGATTATTTTTCATGAAAAAGATTGACAAAATAGTATTGTATTTTTTTCTTTATTGTATTTATTTATTTTCTTCATTGGAGTAATAATAATGAAGTATATGCTTGTGGTCTTTTCCATTTTTCAGTTGCCTTTTGCATCCAGCTATCCTTTACAACTCTGTTTCTGCTAGTAGCTGGAAGTATACATACTCATTGAGTTGGACATATCAGATGAAAATATAGGACATTACTTCACATATGTGGACTGTGCTTTTAAATTGATCGTTTCAACCAGCACAATCACACATTTATACTTGATATTTATAATAAATTAGGTAAATACTATCTAATTTAAAATTCATTTAAATTTTAATTATCCCATGATCATTGGTTTGCCTGTTGAGTCAACCCATTGTCCCCAGTCATCAAAAATATTATCTCTATCCTTTATATCTGCACTAGCCTTCTCTTTGGTCTGTCCTCTGAGTCTATTGCCTCTCTGTAATCTATTATCTATACCAAACTAGGGTGATTTTAAAAAAATACAAACCATGTCAAACTCAAAACCTCACCATGGCTTCCTAGCACATTTATTTAAAAACTTCACTGATACAGCTGACTGTTTGGCTCTACATGTTCACCCCTTGCCTGTATCACCAAACTCATCCCTATGCGTCTCCTCCCTGCCTGTGACTCAGCAACGCTGGCTTTCTGGAATTCTTATCCCCCAGCCTTCATGTGGTTGACTTCTTCCTGTCCTTTAGGTCATAATATAAATATCCTCATCTCAAAGAGGCTTTCATTGACCAGGTAGCAGGCACTCTCTGTTATGCCACTTTAAAAATTTTCTTCAGTTCACTATTGGACATTTCCTTTCTTTGTTAATTTATTGCTTTATTGTATCTCTTCCCCTTTAAAAATGTAAGTTCCTTGAAAGGAAGATGGGGTGTGATTTTTCCCTTTATATCCTCAGCATAATAATGCCTAGCACATGGTAACACTCAATAAATATTTGTTAAATGAACCAACAAAGAAATGCATTCTTTTTGTTAAATATATTAGCCCATTTTCTTAATTCAAGAATTACCACATCTCATGTCATTCTGTAGAATGCCATAGTCTCATTTTCTTTTTATGTCCTATTTAGCCTTGGCATCCTTCTCGTTCCTTAAAACTTCAAAGATGAAATTTTTCTAAATATCTTGGATACACTTTCCCAGCATATATGATAGGCTGTAAGGGTCATGAAAGAGCATTATTCACAGTCACATTTGTTCCAGTTACGCTGGTGTCTCCCTGCTGCTCACAGCATCTGTTTCTTTCAGGGACTGTGCTACTCAGCTTTTAGCATTCCCATCACTTTGTTATTTATTTGGAACATTAGTTTCAATTAGCCATTTGGATATATTTTGAACCTCAGTACTCATTATACTTCCTGTATCATCCCAGGCAGTTCCTCATTCTGCATGGATCTGCTCTTGGCTCTTAATATGGACTCTCTGGTCTGATGTATTTACATTTTCAACCTTTACAAATATGAAGTCTGGTGCAGAAGCTCTGTAGTAGCTATTTTCAGACTTTTTCATCTTTGGAATGCTCTAGTGGGAAAAAAGCCAGGAAACCTACCTCATTTTCTTCCACATGCCACTTTGTCACATATTTCTTGTCATAGCAGCAAACTACTACCATAATCAACTCCCAGTACACATGCACACTTATACACATACATGAGCATGCACACACATGCACATTAATAGCAAATTGATTTGTTTAAATTTAAATCAGCTCTTCCCTTATATTACTTAGAATAAATCAGAAAATAAAACCCAAACTTCTTAAAATGGCACACAAGTCCCTCATTTCCTACTACTTAACATTTTCTCACTGCCCTCTTAGACATACCATCTTCTTTTCTGTCTTAGGTTCTTTGTATTTGCCATTTTCTCTGAGTGGAAAAGTGTTCCCTCAAGTCTTCCTGTGACAGGCTTTTTTTTTTTTTTTTTTTTGGTACCATTCAGGAGTCAGCACAAAAATCTCCATTTTAGAGAGGATAAGTCAGTGTGATTTAGGCTACCCTCAACAACCTAGGCACTCTGCCTCCTATATTTGTGCCTTCATAGTGCTAACACTGCTGAAATCACCATATGTACTTTCTTGGTATCTCTTCCCTTCCTTTGATCATTTTAGCAACCAGAGGCAGGCCTGGAATGTATTAAATGTCTAGTACAGTTGTAGGAGGAAAGAAAGAAAGAAAAACAGAAAGAACAAAGAGAGGAAGGGAAGGAAGAAGGAGGTAAGGGAGAGGAGTGGGGGGAGAGAAAGACAGAGACAGAGAGAAACAGAGAGAGAGAGAGAGAGAGAGGATGGCAGGTGAACAACATATTAAAATAAGTGTATTATTTAAATTCAGTTTTCTGTACTCATAGGTTTGTAGAGCTGGAAAGGACCTTAAACATCTTGCATAGTCCAGTGATTCCTTTTTGAGATTCCCTGGAAGAATAGTAATGGTCCATTATTTTCATTATTTCAAAAAGCTTATTTAAAATTTACCCATTACAGTGTATCACCCCAACTAAAATATCAGTTTTCTTTGCTTAGCACTATAACTAACACAGTGATATATTGGTTGCCTCATGGTGATTAGAAGTGCTGATTACCAGGTGACATGATTGTTTTTTTAAAATGAGCATCCATTTCTCACTGTGAAAGTGATTTAGTTTATATGTAAGACAGAAGTTTTCCAAAAAATAGTTTCTTAGGGAAATGTAATGAAAGGAGCATTTCACGGTGACAGATTTAGGAACTACTAATTCAGTCCAAACTTTTTCATGATAAATGAGGAAATTAAGGCAAATCACCCACAATTTTATTCCTAGTTTCAGCATAGCCAGTATCGAACCAAGAACTAATTGCAAAAGTGTTCTTTCTAATCTGTAAGTGGTGTTAAAAATGATTGTAAATAATCATATTTTGCAAAAAGCAGAAGTATAGATGTAGTCACATTATAAATAATCTTTAATTGCTATAGATCACTTCACTAGGCCAACTCAAGAAAATGTACTGTATATAACTTGTATGTACTATTTTAGGATCACAAAATAATAGTTTAAGTATCTCATTCTCTCTTTTCTATATTGCAAACCTCAGTTTATGTTACTGACTGACTGGCATACTATTTTTTAATTCTAATTTGTTTCAAGGCACACCATGTGAAATTTCATCTGAAATGAACTTTAGAAGTTATTCGTCTGAATATAAAAGTATTCTCTCTACCAGGAAAGCCAGAAACTGCACAGATTCAGTAACATTTTAGGCAGAAATCATCTTTCTGAAAGGAAAATACAATTTTTGAGAGCATATTTTGAATGTAATTACACATAAAGATACATTCTAGCTGACTTTTTGCAGATAGACTCTGTAGGTGACTGTATGACATGACTGGGGGCACTGAGAACCCCCAACATCTGCCCCAATTCTATGCAGCCTTCTAGCTAGTGACTGAAATTCTGTAACACAAATTTCATCCTCTAATGAAAGACTTTGTTTGACCTTGTTGTGAAATATATTTTTACTTCAACAGAGAATTCCACCTACTATTCTGAAAAACTGGATGAAGTAGGTCCTCATAGGTGACGCACTGGAAAATAGAAAAATGACAACAAAGGGAAATGAACACAGACATATAAGACTTGTGGGTTAAAAATGCAAATATTTTATAATTTTAAATTTTGTTTTAGAGATGACCCCACGGTTACCACATTTTGGAATTACTAGAAGTTTACTTTTTTAATCTTAAGAATGCTTTTTATGTTTTCCATCAGTGGAAAGAGAATCCATACTATCATAATACTTTCTTACAAGAAACACATTTGGTTCTGAGAAGGGATGAGAGAAATATGGTGCTGATTAGAGTGAGTAGAATCAAGGGACTGTTTCTGTTGGATTCATACAAAGTTCAAATATCATCTCATGCCTTGAGATGCCATCTCATATCTGCTGTACCATATTCTTACAATATGCCCTCTACCTATATTTTCATCTTAAATTCTAGTTTTCTGCTTGCAGTCTGTTTTACCCATACTAATGACCATTAATTCCTAGAAGCTAACAAGATCTGTCTAGTCTCATGACCTTTGTTCATAGAGCACACTCTGTCTGGACCATCTCTTTCCTTTGTCTTCACCTTGGAAATTCCTATTCATGTTTCTGCTTTCAATATAAAATATTTCCTCCAGAAAGCTTCTCTTTATTAAGTCATCCCCAAGATCAAATTAGTGCTTCTATTATGTATTCCTATAAAATTCTGCATTTCCTATATTATGTCAATTAACCATAGCTTGTAAAAGCCACCCCAAGTCTTAGAGGCTTAAAACAACAGTACTTTACTATTTCTCACAATTCTCTTGGTTTGCAGGATGTTTCTGAGCTCACATGTATAGCTGCATTAAGCTGCAGGGTTTACTGGACTGCAAGGTCCACTATGGCCTCACTTATTGAAGTGCCTCAATATTCTCAACTGGAGCACTTCAGTTCTCCTTCATGTGCCTCTCATTTTCTAGTAGGCTAGACATAGTTCCTTGTATGGTAGTCTCAGGGAAATATTCCAAGACAGCCAAGGTGGAGCTGTAAGGACTGTTAGAACTGAGACACAAGAATTTACACAATAGCACTTCTGATTTACTCTGTTGGTCATAGTAAGGCAGGAGGACTACTTCGATCCAAGGGTATGGGGAAATAGTTTGTACCTCTTGATGGAAAGAGTTGCAAAGAATGTGTGGCCACATTTAATCTAACACACCAACATAGTGGTGTCATATTTTATTGTTTTTTCTTGTTTGTCTATTGTTTTTTTTTAACTTTTATTTTAATTAAAATTTACTTTTTAAACATCTTTATTGGAGTATAATTGCTTTACATTCTTGTGTTAGTTGCTGCTGTATAACAAAGTGAATCAGCTGTACCTATACATATATCCCCATATCCCCTCCCTCTTGCGTCTCCCTCCCACCCTCCCTATCCCACCCCTCTAGGTGGTCACAAAGCACCTAGCTGATCTCCCTGTGCTATGTGGCTACTTCCCACTAGCTATTTATTTTACATTTGGTAGTATATATATGTCAGTGCCACTCTCACTTCGTCCCAGCTTACCCTTCCCCCTCCCCCGTCCTCAAGTCCATTCGCTATGTCTGCATCTGCGTCTTTATTCCTGCCCTGCCCTTAGGTTCATCAGACCTATTTTTTTTTTTCAGATTCCATATATATGGGTTAGCATATGGTACTTGTTGTTTCTTTTTTTTTTTTTTTAACATCTTTATTGGAGTATATTTGCTTCACAATGGTACGCTAGTTTCTGCTTTATAGCAAAGTGAATCAACTATACATACACATATATCCCCATATCTCCTCCCTCTTGCATCTCCCTCCCACCCTCCCTATCCCACCCTCTAGGTGGTCACAAAGCACGGAGCTGATCTCCCTGTGCTATGCAGCTGCTTCCCACTAGCTAGCTATTTTACATTTGGTAGTGTATATATGCCCATGCCACTCTCTCACTTCGTCCCAGCTTCCCCTTTCCCCTTCCCCGTGTCCTCAAGTCCATTCTCTACATCTGCGTATTTACTCCTGTCCTGCCCCTAGGTTCATCATAACCATTTTTTTTTTTAAGATTCCATATATATGTGTTAGCGTACGGTATTTGTTTTTCTCTTTCTGACTTAGTTCACTTTGTATGACAGACTTTTATGTTTACATTATCTCTCTCACTCATCATTGTATCCTACCATTGAACAATGGCTAGCTAGCAGTTTAATATAGATGTTCATTGAATAAAAGTTAGTGACGCTATTGCTATTATTTTAATTTTTATTCCTTAAATGTGAATTCAAATATATAAATTTTACTCTCAAAATGTAATATTGTCTCAAAGGAAAATACATATTACTTCATAGAAATATAGAGCACGAGAGACCGTGGAACATAGTTATAGAGAAATAAAGTGAAATTCCCAAGTTCTGACTGAATAAGAAGCAGTATGTCACCAAGGTTAAGAATACAAGCTATGGAATCTGACAGTCTGAATAAAAGTGCCAGATGTATCAAGTCTTTTATTTTTATTTCCCACTCTTTCATTTTATTAAGGTTTTAGCTCAAATGTCACTTTATGTTTTACTACTAGCTATTATATTAATCTGTCCATTCTTCATCTCTTCCACTTGAATGTAATCTTTCTTAGGAAACGTACTGTCTGTACTACTCACCTCTGAATTATTCAGTGCCTGACGGACATAAAGTGGGCACTCATATATTCTTGTTAGATGAATACCTGAATGAATGAATGACTTGAGACAACAAACGCTTGAGTGAATACATGAATGAATGCCCTTAATCAAATTATTTATCCTGGACTATGTTAATTTTAATTGTATCTTCTGCATATGATTTTTGAAGGCTAAATGGAAAATGTTTGTCATAGAACTTGCATGAAGTAAGTGATCTGTAATTGTTAGAAGCTATGATTATTAGAACTTGGAATCAGGGGGAATAGTTGCTTAGGACTAAGTGATTCCTGGGTCTTTAGGGCAAAAGTTCTCATAGTAAAGTATCTACTCTCCATAAATAATAAAATTTATGTGAAGCTAAGAAAAACTATTCCTCCTATGAAATTTTCTGAAGATTAGAGAAGTCCTTGTAGGTAAAAGTTAGGAACCAGAAATTTACAGAAGCTTTTGTTCATGCAGCAAGGAAAAAAAAAAGTGATCCAATTTTGTAACATGGTAAGAAGGCATAGTAATACAAGTCTTGTAACTATTGAGCAGCAAATAATTTTCAAAGATAAGTGAAATTAGATTACTTATAACTGTTATGAGAGGAAAAACTATAATAGTTAAAGGAGGAAATAGTAAGAACACAGAGGCATCATGTTAAGCTGAAACTGAATTATTAAAAAACAAGACAGGCTGTTGGGGTGTGTATAAACTTTTGCTGTATTTGCAAGTGAAACAGGTATGAAATTTAATCCACAGACTTGCATGAGCAAGAAATGTCACTTTGTTCTCTTAAATTCAGATAAAGTTGAGAGACCTTATTGTCCCTGACAGGAGAATTCTATCCAGGTCATTGTGTGTGAGGGTAGAAAAAACATTGGCACCTTCTTCTTCCCTTGAGTTGCGGAAGAATCCAGGGGGCATTTGCAGTGCTTGGACAGTGGCACCCTGTCATCACTGTCCAAGCCCGAATTTCCCATGAAATCAGGTAATCAGGGCTTCCCATGACAAGCCTGAGTAGAAAATCTTAGCCAAAGGTGAGATTCCAGATTCCTGGACTCTTCCACTTCCTGAGATGCAGTAGGGAGGTTGTGTATGTCATCTTCAGTGCCTCTCCTTGGCCCCCAACCTCTACCCAAGTCATTGATTCTCTCCTGTCACTTGATAATCCCCTCAAGAATTCTAGACTGTTAGGAAACAAAAGCTATGGAGAGATCTTAGAACAAATTTCTCCTTTAGTCCTGCAGAACCATCCTTCCCTGAGGCAAGGGAGTTGCAAGAGAGACCTGGTAAAAGTCAGACATGTGTTGGGGAAGGAGGGGGAAGAAATACAAGGAAGACAAAACATAAATAAATAACTTATATGTTGATTGAGACACAAGTGTTTACACACTATTTTGTATTGGGGAGGCTAAGTAGAGGTGTACTGATTTTCAGGAGCTAAGACTGTGGTTTTGGGATTATACAATTTGGGTCCAGTCCTAGCTTTTTAATTTACTAGCAAAGTGAGTTAGTGTATGTTTTGAAACTACTCTGAGCTTTAATATCCTCAGCTCATAGGTACTTAGGACTGTGTCTATAACACAGTAAATGTTCAGTAAATGTTGAGTCCTCTTTATAACATGTTTATTTAAATAGTCTGTTATCTAGTCATTTAAAGTAACCATTAGAATGACCAATATATTTATGGTGTTTTAATCACCTGTATTCAGAAATTTGGGGAGATTAGATACCATTCCACAGGTGAAAAGCCAAGTCTCCACCATCCTTATAAAAGTTAAAAGTATATGTAAGAAAAATGATTTGATAATCATTATTATTGCCTGTAATTGGAATATACAAAACTCATCTGGGTAGATGTAAAACTTTTAGGTATTTTAAACCACTTTAATGATTAAGAAAACTCCCTTTTCTTTAATATTTTTCATCCAAAAGTCAGTCAATTAAACTGTATGTGATCTTAATCAAATTGAATACTCTTACTCATTATTAGGCTTGTATAGGCTTCATACCTTTGTTTTATTGATGATATTGCAAGACAGTCTTTTTACTTAGTCTTGAAATAAAATGTAGTCTTTGTAAGAAAGGTTACTAGACAGAATAATTACATGAAGAAATATGAAGATTTACCTTTCAATGTGGGAATACATATTTTAAATACCCCAACATATAATTATATATAATACCCCAATATATAATGTATATTTGCCTACCCAGTTAATAGTAACCTTTAATGGTAGACTCAATGTTCTTACTATTTCTAAAGGTTTTGAAAAAACTTTCCTTCAACATGCTACTTTTTTAAGCCAAGATTTGTATTTTTTTTCCCAAGAAAATCACTCCTGCAACTAATTAATTAGCTGCTACAGGATAAAAAGTGTTTTACAGAGTGTTGATGCAGGAAAATAAGACTTCCTTTGGCTTGAGTTTCTTATTAGGCTGCTCTACTTCAGCATATTTATGCAGATATTCACCAGTTGCTCAGCAACCTTTCCACAATAAATACCATAATAGTCTTTCTTCCAGAATGTCAGCACTTTCCTATCTGCCCACACCTCCATTACACCCACCTGTTAATAATGAACCTAGTTATTTCAAACCATATAACAACCACATGGGATCAGATATCAACCTATGATAAGTGCCTCAACAAGTAGTGTTCAGTGATCTTACTGCAAGCTTCACACTCCTCGTCAAAACATATATTTCTCAAACTGCCCCTATTATTTCTTTTGAGGAGAAGAAAACTTTACAATAAACTAATTCGAACTAAATAGTTGAGCAATCACTCTGATATGTGTGTTCTCTCAACCAAAAAAGCATTTGTCTGATAAGAGAACAACTATGAGAGAGCAATGCCTAATCCTAAAGAGCATCGTTTTTTTTAAGTAGCATCTGGATACACAGAGAGAAATAGCTCCTTGGTTCCCTTTAAATCATATCACATATATGAAACCAGCATTAGGTATACTTTATACTTTAGGTATTAAAAAAAAGAGGAACACTTATAATTAGTAAGAAAATGACAACCCCCCTGCCCTCCCCAATCTAGAAGGCCATTATAGAAGGAAATAGAGGATAAACATGGAAACACTGAGATGGTCAAAGTAAGCAGGACTCAAGGACATGATGAGCTAGGTCAGGATAAAGCCGCCTTTTATTTTTTCTTTCAACCATGATATGTATAAAGGGTAACTCCACCAGTTCCTTTCCCTTACTTCTTTCCCTTCTCCTTCACAATACCAAATATCATCATTATAAAATATTTTTTTGGAGGGAAAAAGGTTCTGGAGAATGGAAGAAAAGGGAAACACTACCCTCATTTGAGAAAAGACAAATGAAAGAGTGATTTATGTGTTCTTAGATGTCCCTTCCTCTTTTCATTACTTATGTTCTAGCACATGCAATATTAATTGCAGTTATAATTATGTTTTTATATTGTTTAAATACATCTGAACAGGTCCAATTTCTTTCTTATTTATATCCTTAAAATACATTTAACACTCAATAACTATTAATTAAACATAAAATGAAATGTTTATGTTTTTGAAAAATAAGAGAGAAGTACATTTATCCACATTCTTTCTTCCCTCATATATGTATGAAACATTCAAGGGGAAGTGAGAGATATACATGTATAAGACATGAATTCTACTTTCAAAATGTCATTAATACATATCAGTTATTAGAGGCAGCAGTGTTCTGAAAGTGAAGGAGTTCCTTATGTTACACTTTGGAATAAAAGATATGTGGTATCCCTTTTTGCTAACAATGCCTTTAAATATTCCATGAGAACTGGCAGCTATTCCACAAGATTTTGTGTGGAAGGTAATTAAACAAGTGTGTGTTAAGTTACATTTTGTTTGGGGGAAACCCAGAATGTGTCCTTCTAGTTCTGCTAAGAGGTAAGAGCTGCTACAAGAAAGAGGTCTCAAATGCAGGATTCTAGGAGGTGGTTTTAAGAAAGTGTGAAGGGACATACTATCCTTTTATTCTTATGAAATATGACAAGGATGTTGTGAATCTTACTTCAAAGCTAGGTGTTCAAGTTTTATTGTCAGTATTGTGACTTTATGGATTAACATCATGCTTAATTACACAAAAAAGGCTTCAGTTTGCATTTTTGAATATTCTTGTGAGTGGTGTGTGTGTTTGTGACTGGGCACATTAAAATAAAAAAAAGACATCTTGGACCTACCACTACACATTGTTGAGACTTCCAAAAATGTATGAAAAGGAGTGATAAGATGCTGACGCTTCATTTTGCAACTTCACTTTAATCAACTAGGTGAAGCAAGAAATGGCTCTTAGAGAGAGAAAATCTTCAAGACCCATACAGCCCTCTACTTAAATTTTCCCTTGCATGAGCTTACTGTATTTTTAGTACTAAGAAATTAGATGTCTCTTCTCTCACATTCTGTGACAAACTGTGAGGATATTTAGTGTAACATTCATGGATTTATACTATATAACATATATAACATACATAAAATGTTATATGACAAGTATATGTATTTACCATATATACCACATTACCATATTACCATATATATGTGTGTGTGCATATATACACACACGCACACAACGTAGTTTTGTTGTGGTAGACCAACAGAGTACTCTCTGTATGCTTTCTAAAACTTGGTATTTTCTATGTTTCATTTAGGTAAAGACATTTATGCTGGTTTGGCATGTGGGTTTATCAAAATTGCAAACAATTCAGAATATGGAGTTTTTATCTTGTATATAAACAACTTGGCATTAGCACATATTTTGTTGAATATTTGTTTTATAATCATTTATTTACTCATAGTAAGTGTGGATTTAGTAAATGTATCACTAAATCTTGCTATCATCAGTTTCAACTTAGATTGCAAATATTTATTCATTTAAGATCACTTGCATCTGATAAACAATAACAAGTCCACTTGCAAAAGTTAATATTGGTGTCCCTTTTTAATGCTTAAAAATTTAGATATAAATATATAATATAAATATAAATATATATCAGTGTGTCAGTGAATTCAGAAAGACAATATTTATTTAAACTCTCAGTTCTATTTTTAAATTAATGTGTACCTAATTTATTTAATTAATTCATGATCATAGAAAATCTGTTACTTGGATTAGTGAGATCAACTTCTTTCCTGTTTCTCTGTATCAGAAATCTGGCTTTAGGGGGCAGCATTTTTGCATTGTCATATCATATTTTAATAGCTGAATGGTTTCTTTCTTAGAGATGTATCTTATAATTAAGAATATCTTATATTTATTTAATGAGATGTTTTAAGATCATAGTCTTATTTAGTTTCAAAATAAATGAAGCATTTTAATTTAAAATCAAAACTTTATAAGACCAATATATACCTGCTCTTTAAAACTAAATTAGAAACTAATTTTTTCAGGATTTGTCCATTTATTTTCCTAGTCAGACAGACAATTTTATATTAGGTAATGACTAATCAAAGGTAGATTATTTATATTTTTCCTACAATTTAAAGGCTACTTTCTATTTGTTTACTTATCTCTTCTATAAATTGAATATTCATAGTACACCCACATCCACCAGATTATACTATTAAATGCTAAGCTGTACAGATTTTAGAATACTGGAATTTATAACGTTTAAAATGCAAAATATTTATTTTCCCAACTACAGTATGCTTCCTAACTGTAACATGTATCAAAGCAGTGGCTTTGTTTTACTTCACCCCCTCATATTTTAATTAGTTTTCAAGAGTCCTCATTTATTGACACTTTCCTGTAAGTTTCATGTAATATTAAATGAAAGAAGAAATACAACATACAAATTAAAATACATATGCTAAAATTTATAGAATATCTAAATGTGACTCATGTAGAATTGCTGCATTAGTTGTATTTATATTTTATTTTGATGTTTTTTGTATATTTTTTCTTTTGCATGTTTTCATGTTAAATATGTTTATTGCATTTTTCTTCATTATATATCATTATACCACAAAATTATTCAATTAAGATTATTTTGTTATTTAAGCTTTTATTCAAATGTTTCATTTGAAATGCTAAAATCAATGGAACAGAATATATGTCTTATATAAAATAACATGCCAAATATAAATATCTAAAAGCTACTTCTATGGATACGTAGTTATCTTTAACATGTACTTGTATAGCTGTATGCATTTTGGGACATCCACTCATATCTCTAGCAAAATATTCTGTTCTTTACGTCTGTGATGAGTTAGACAATAATTACAAAGCAATATAGCATAATTAAAAAAAAATCTGTAAAACTAAAATTTTAATCAAAATGAAATTCAAATTCAATTTTTTGAGTTTTTATTTAAGATACTTTCTATGATGCATTTATAAATCGCTTTACATGAATTATGCTTAGTACCTTGCAGATTGTTGAAATAAGAAAGCCTTCAAAAATATAATTTTTAATATGATACATAATAAAATCCAAATTTAGTTATATAATTTAATTGTACTATTATATAAATTTGCCAATTTACATGTGTAACACATGTCATTTTCCATTATCATAATTCCAAGAGGACATATAGTTATGATTTATAGAAGCATGCTTATATGTGTAAATCATTTCATTTTATTTTTGTTATATTTGAAAATGTTTTTTATTAAAATATTAATAAAATTATATTTTAGATGTATTTATATTTTAAACATCAAATTTATAATATATCTCTAGCAAGTTAATTGACAGGGTAATCTAATTGTGATAAACTACATCTTGTATACATGGTTTTATTTCTAATGAAGAATGGGTTTTTTGAATGTACAGTTTATTCCTAAATTTGGGTTGTATGTCTTGTAACATGCATTTAATACTGTGCTATTAAAGATAATACTTACATAATTGTGTAGCATACTTAAAATATTTTAAAAGAAAGTTATAGTTTAATATTGAATTAGATATATTATATATTTAATATTGAATTGTTGCTATATATAATCCTAAGCCTTTTTCCAGCATTGGCAATTTCCTCATAAAACAGTTATGTATGCAAAAATGTTGAGTATTTTGAAACTGTTAAAAGATGCATTTTGACAATTTAAAAATCTGTTTCACACACTGCCAATTTAAAATGGTACCAAAATTAGTATTCTAAATTGGTCTACATTTTAAATAAAATGATTATACGATATATGATATAATTGTATAGTGATGGATGATTCTATTGCCTTATAAAGGAAATCAATGTTTTTTATAGTTCCACTACATATATATGTATATATAAGTGCCTAACTAAATTTAGATGCACTTCTATTTCCTGCCATTATGAGATACATCTACTTTTTACTGTACAGAAATTTGAACATTCTAAATAAATCCATTTCACACTAACATTGTAAACTATCATGGTTTGGGAATGTTGACACAAATCTTCAAGTAACTATTACTTATGCATTTAAATCTTCAGATTCCACACTTTTTCAGTGATGTTTTTGAAAGTTCAAAACAAAACCATCAATTTTTCCTTTCTTTGTAATTATTCTTCATTTCATTATACTGTTTGACCTATGATTTACCACATTAAAAATTATAGTCATGTTTCATTCATGAAATTTATCCTCTTTATTATTGTTATTATTAACAATAATAATTATAATTATTATTAAATTCATTCATTCTTTTATTCTTTTTTTTGAGGGATATTTCTTGAGCATCTGCTATGTACTGGGTATTGTCCTAGATACTTGAGATTCAGCAATGAATGGAATTTACAAAAATCTCAGCCTTCAGGGACCTTGCATTATAGTATGGGGAGGAAAAATTATGAACACAAAATATAAGTAAAACATAAGAACTGGTTAGTAAAATATCTAGCTAATTACACTATGGTTATTAAATAAATGTTTTTTTAATGCTTTATTCAAATATTACACCCTGTTCTGCATTCAGGTTAAGAGAATAATACTGAATATTCACTACCAATAGCCAGAGTAGAACTCTATTACTGAAGATTTTAAGATTGGGAGTGCTAGCAAGTCCTGGATCTAAACGCTACTAAAGATCAGTTCTAACTCACAAATTTGTTTAAGAACTGTATTTATCCTCTGGGAGCTTCAAAAAACGGGTGTTTGAAATTAGTCTGTAGAGCTTAAAGATTAGTTATAGAAGCAACCTGGACACATCCTAAGAATTACCCCAGATTCATTTACCCAAATACAAGAGATTATTTAGGATTAATTGTAATGACCTTCAGTGATGAAATATAATAAATAGCTATTAATTTACTTCCTTGCTAAAGGTAGAAATGCTGAGATTTGAGAGAGTACAAATTCCATTATTTTTTATACTTTTAGATTGCATTTAGCAACATATGTTTACAGTTAAATGCTTTCCTTTTTTAAACTAAACCTGAAAGCCTGGAAATTATGATAAAGTCAGGAAAAGTTCTAAAGTATTAGTTTTTATCCTGATTTGTCATACTTCCTTTCAAAAAGAAAGGTGCAATTAAACTTCCCAGAATAATATGGACCAGGTACTTTTTTTATAGTAATGAGCACATGAACATCAAAATGTCTGATTTACCATGAGGTCAGTTACTGAATGTTAGTAATGCATGTGTAGCTATTGCTTAATCATGTGACTAAAGAAAACCCTTACCAAATATTAGCTTAATAAATATTACTGGCCAATTTGCATAACCAACATGCATTTAGTAGATTTTAATATTCACAAAGTAACTTGGATGAATATTCAATAGCAACTTTTTTCTGATTAACGCTTTACAGTATATTAAAAGTCTTTAAAATAATCTGATAATCGTCATACCTCATTTACCCCTGCCCACCACAAAGTACAATCATTTAATTTTTTGAATTTGTAAATCAAATTAAAATGATACAAAAACACAGGCTGGAAGAATTAGTAATATACATGTGCTCCTTTGCTTGCTTGTGAATGACAGGGGTTCATGTTTGACTTCTTTTTAGAGTTTAAAGCAGGAACCCGAATTACTAGTCCTACTAAGCATCTGCCTACGGGGTGGGGGGAGGGGAAGGAGGCAGAACATGCTCAAACCACATTACGTGATATAGCTGTTTTTTCTCTCGCAAAATGAATAAAATATACCCATGTATTTTTGTCTAAAATATCTAAATATACATTGTGGACAGAATTTTGAAATGCAGTTTATTGAGAAAGCAAGTATATAAAAACATATACCACTCATTGGCTTTAAAAAAATACTCAGAAGTTTTCTAACCAGGACATGATTATTATTCCTAATTAGTAGCTGTTCCTCCAAAATTCAATATTTTTTTCTTGTTAAGCATTTTAGCTGTCAAGATCCTTCTAAGTATATCTTCATTCTGTTTCATGCTTCTATTATAAAGTTACATCTTTTTTCCTTATGTGAGAATTACGTACTACCAAGCACAATCTCTGAAAAAGTTTAAGTGAAAGAAAAAAGAAAATCCTAATTTGGTACCTTTAAAACAATTTTAAAATTATAGTGAAACTTTAATAAGGTTAAGAATGTAGAGAATTACTGTGACATGCTTATGAGATATTTGGAAACTTTCAACCTTTTTTTAAAGCTAGTTTTGTATGAATAAAATTTCCATGCTAATAGTTAATTTTCAGTCATTTCTAAATAAAACAATTTAATTTTAACTAGTTGAAAATTGGTTAATCTCAAGTTTTACTTTAAAACTCTGAAAAATATTACCCAACTTCCAAAACAACCTGGTAAATTCTAAAGTATGTATAGCTCACGACATTGAATATTTTATCATGTTGACTGCTTTCTGGCAAATGAGGTTAAGATAGACATTTACATAGAGTAGTTTTTCAGAGCTTCATTTTTTAAAATCATTTTGTTTTCAATTTGGCTTTGATTTTTAAATTCTCCTTTCTTCACTTTTTTGTCTTAAAATAGAAAAATTTGATATTTTTCCCAGAAATCATGAAGTGATATGGCACAGACTATTCAAAGCATACTTCTGAGAAAAGTGTGGTTACATAGTTACCATTCTGTCAAAACTTGTCACTTGCCAGGCATTTGTTGCTAAAAAACATCTGTAGATAAATAATGAATAAGATTGATTCAGGGCCATGTAAAGGGTTTACTGTTTCACCTTTTTCTCCCTAATGTGTTACAATTAAAATGTGGTATATTTGTGTATAATATCCATTCATAGGTTGATTGATATAGACCAAACATCAGATCTGGTTACTTCACATTTTAGTGGTGTGTTTGTGTTTTGCCTTTTCATGTTTGATAATACTTAAGATGATAGAGGGAATATAGTTTATTAAACTTATCAGAAAAAAAAAACAAAATTTAAAAGAAAAAGTTAGCATCTAGTGCTACTGTGTCCCACAGGTTCTTCTCCATTGACCCACACTACCTCCACTGGTGAGTTAGAGGAGCATAACAGGACTACCACTGGTGCTATTGCTGTTGCTAGCACATCTGCAGATGTTACTGTATCCAGTGTTACAGCTGTCACCATCCATAGACTTTCCGAGGAACAGCGAGTGCAAGTAAAGAATATCAGAAATTCAGGTCTGGACCCCAACACATCCAAGGACGAGCTCTCTCCTCATCAAGCAGATATACAAAGTACAAGGAGAAGACCAAGAAATGCTGAACAGATAGAAAGAACTAAAGAGCTTGCAGTTGTTACTCATAGAGGTATTGGATGTTATTTTACTTGTGCCCATTTAGTTACAGCCAAAGCTATATTTTGGTAATGATTTTAATTAGAGAATGAGCTCAAACAGAGCCAAGATGTAGGAAGTGAAAGAAAGAGTTCAAAGTAGCTGAAAAATATAGACAGTAACAGTCAGAACCTGAATAATTTGAAAGTACAAAAATTAGAAAAAAAAAAACAAATCAAAATGCAGTGCAAATGTTGGAGGGAGGAGGGAGTAAAAATAGAAAGAAAATAATGCATAAAAGATAGTAAAAATAAGTACTAAATATCCATTGCTTATTATATACCACTTATGGTATTGAGATAACATGAAAATAAAAAAGCCATTTTTCTATTAATAAGTGCACATATTTACTGATTGATGATTTATCCTATGTAGTAATTTTCATATTTGCATGAAAAATTTTTTACACAAATGTTAATTTATTATTGAGAAAATAGATAATTTGATTGGGAAAAATGAAAACATTATGTCTGGTGATTATTTTATATAGCTTATTCTACTGTTTCTGAATTACCTATTGCCTGACCCATATGATTGCACTGAGAACAGATTTCTCATTTTGAAAAGGTAACAGGTATTCATTGATATTATGACTCCAAATTTAATATTGCTTAACTTCCTACTTTAATTTTTAGAGATAAAAATACCACAGAGCCAAATCATATATTGGTAATTTTCTAATCAATTAATATAAGCCTATGTTTTACAAAATTAGGAAGTGTAGCAATTTTCTGTTTCTTGGTAGCAGGTTTCATTGAACAGTTTAGGAAAAAAATAGTGTAATATCAAAAACTAACAAATATATATTGATATATGCATCAGTGGAAATATTAATTAATTGCACATTAATATTTGGAGAACAAAATATCTACTCCAGCTCTATTTCCAACTCATAATCATATATTCTCCAAATATAAGTAATAGAAAACCATTCAAATGCTTAGTACACACTAAGGAGAAAAATCATGACATCTTTACATAAATTGATTGAAAATCATACAGAAATATCTCAGGAGCTCATTTCCATCAGAATTCATACTGAAAGTACTTACTTTGATTCTCTTTAATAAGAAGCTTTCTAAAATGAATTCTTGGGAATTCCCTGGTGGTCCAGTGGTTAGGGCTCCGTGCTTCCACTGCAGGGGTCATGGGTTCAATCCCTGGTCGGGGAACTGAGATCCTGCAAGCCGCGTGGCATGGCCAAAAAAAATAAAAAATAAAATGAATTTTTAGCATGTGATAGTCTCCTTTAAAGGATTAAAATGATATCATCTTGGTTCTCTATTCACTCTCCTACCATGAATATTTCCACTCATGTGAATATAGGGATCATTATCAAATTTATGATTTGCTTAATCAAGTAGATTTTCTTATTACTGGGAAACAAAAAATGTGTAAATATTAATGAAATATCGATTAAGAAAAAAGCCCTTCAATTTAGTATTCTCACTCTCTTCAGAAATTTGCATGAGCTAATTAACATTAACAAACTTTCCTGTATTCACTCTATTACCCACTGAAAAAGAGGCAGGTAATTTTCGGACATAAGTTTATTATTTATCAACTAATGATACAAATGCCGCTTCAGCCAAAGTTTGCCATCAAGTGATTTGAGAAACTCTGATGCTACAAATTAAATATTTTGTAGAACTTGAATAAATAATTCAGATTGAAAAAGGAATAAGTAGTTGTCAATTTTTAGATTAAATAATGTGATTTGAAAATTAATCTAAAATTTGAAGTACATTCAGCTAAATTTCAATTAAGCATCAAGATTACATCCTTGGTAAATTCCAAATCAGTGCTCAAATTTTCTCAAGTGTTGTCATAATCTCCCAGTGCTGTTTTACAGCATTCAGAACATTTAGACCTGTTTCACATATATTCTTTCTAAAATAGTGTTTATGGATATGATATTCATTCAATGCTGCCATCTACCTTGGTCATAAATATTTTTAATCATTGATGTTTAAATTATGTTTACAGAAAACATTTTGAATGTTATATTCATCATTTTTTTAGTGACTTAAATTATTATACTTTCATCAAATCTTTATTTTAATTAAAATTGGTCCTTCTGACTCTTCTTCAGTAACCTGCTATTTCAGTGATTTTAGTTGGCTCATTACCTATTATATTTGACACACAAACTATTAACATTTGGGGAAAAAAAATTGTCAATGTTAGAAGTAAAGGAAACCTGTTATCCTATATCTATTATGCTTTTTAAAAACCTCAATATACAGCTATATTTTCAGATATAAAACAGTCCTCAAAGACTTTAAGGAGGACCAAATTTCTAAATTAGGATTGGCTGACATGAAAACAGTATTCTTTTTAAGAATAATTTCAGTTCAGCCAGCATGTCTGAAATGCCCACTGAGCTCTGTTCTGTGCGAAATAAGGATAAATATTACATGGTCCCTTCTTTCGAGAGAGTGAGATAGAGTGGAGAACATAGAGAAATCCATCCTGGTGGGACAAGGAAGATTTTGTAAAGCTCATGGCTGAGCAGAGCACTAAAGGAGTTACAGGATGCATGTAGGCAGTGAGTCCTTTAATTGACATTTTAGATGAGTCAGTAAAAATAATACAAAACTAACTTGCTTAATTTTTCTAGATATTTTAGAGAAAAAATAATTCTTGTTTGTCTATTCCATTCTGCACAATGTAGTCAGAATTACCTTTTAAAAATGAAAATCTAGTCACTTCACTCCACTGCTTTAAAGCTTCCACTGTTTTTCCAGTGATCTTGGGAAAAAAGCCGAGACTTGATGATGACCCATGGGAACCTCTGTGATCTGGCTTTTTGCCTATATCTCCAAATTCGTCTCTCTCACAGTCATTCTTTATTTTTTTGGCCAAAAAGAATTTCTTTTAGTTTGTCAAACATACCATGTTCTTTTTTACCTCAAGCCACTCCCATAAGCTATTCTTTCTTCCTTTCAACCAAATCATTCTAATTCTCTTTCCAAGATTTAGCTTAAATTGTTGTAACTAGCGACTTTAAGTTCTGTAAGGTAAGGAGTGGATGGGTCTTGTTCAGGCTGCATTCCCAGTGCCTAGAACAACTTCTGACCCATAGACATATTTAGATAATATTTAGTAAATTGATGAATAAATGTTTACAGTTTCACCAGCTAGAGTATTCACTCAAATGACTTAAAGGCTTAAAATTATATTCTTCAATATAATCAAGTATCCATGTATTTCAGTATTAAAGATAGCTATTTTGTTACAGTTATAGAAAGCAGTGTTTTTAATTACTTTGAAAGGCAAAAGTATTCTCATGTACTTACAATAAAATATTGCTTTTTTATTATATTACCACTTTAAAATTCACAAAATAAAACTAGATATAAATGCCTTGCTTACGCCCTTTTCACATTTATAAAATCAAAGAAAATTTATAAATGAACATAAGCAAGCTATAAATTCAATAAATTTCATATGAATAAATATTAATTTAATACAATGGATATTATTTTACTGAAATTAATTACCATCTAAAGCATATATACGATAGAGATTGTAATAGCATAGGTTTGTTTTTATGTCTACAAGTGTGTACAGTTTTGTACTGTGATAATTTGGCATTTTTCATCATGTTTCTCTATTCACACTGCAATTAAACTTTCATTTTTTGAAAGTTTCATTTATGAAACTTTCATTTTTATGATGTCTTTTGATCATTACTAATTCCTAATTTGTCTATTCTCAGTAACTTGAGGTAAAGTGCTTACAGTTTACACTATTACCACTATGAAAACAAAGAAAACAAAGACACTGAAATTGTTCATAGTATTTGGTACTTGTGAGTGTGTAGATTCAAAAATCTATGTATTAATTTATGATTAATTAAACCTTAAATCACTAGTTAATTATAAAATCTGCACAATTAATAAATAATTTGAAAAAAAACTTGGAATATTTATCAAAGACATTTTCAATCCCAAGAGGGTACTGTTCCAATTAATTTTTCCTATAGTACTATAGTTAAAACATCAGTAATTCAACTTAAGTTATCCTCTTAAAAGTTTTTTTTCACTTTCTATTTGTTCTTAGTAAAAGAAAACCCTTTCTGTTTTTCTCCATTTAAAAAGGTTCTTTAACGTTGAAATATAAACAAGTAAAAGAGAAAAATACTGATAAATAATGTTGACTTAGCTCTTCTTTAAAAACAGTGTATTAACACTACAGTTTCCTTTATTAGTGCCCAGTAGACTTCAAAATGAAAATTCAGCTTTATTGACTGGATTTTAGTCCACTTTTGTCACCTGCTATGTGTGAGACTCTTTGCAGGTAATGTGAACTATTAGGGTTGAATTTCCCTATCAGTAAAATAGTATCACAGTATTACATTAGGGTTATAGTGAGGATTAAACACAGTATTAGGTACAAATGACAAAAAATTTCAAGTATTTTCTCCCAATGGAAAGGAAAAACCAAATTGTCCACCGTTGCTGGTTAGTTTTGAGGTCAGAGAGCTAGGCTGAGTTTATACTCTGTCCCTTATTAACTATATGATCTTGAGCAATAACTTCAACTCTCAAACCTGCAATTTCTTAGTAACGGAGAATACCTACCTCATAGGTAGTTATGTGAAAAAAATTTAGCACAGTTGCTGGCTTATGTTTAACAAGTAGTAATTGTTATTATTTTTATTATTCACCAAATACGTTTTAACTCTTGCTATGTACATGATATTGTGCTGTATAGTACAGATATAAAAATGAACAAAGCAGGCTGTGCTATGATGTAGTCTATATAACTTAAAAAAAAAGAGTAATTACAAGCTTATTACGAGAAACACTGCCATAGCAGTTGTTTCGAAATGTTATTGAAGAAAGGAGAGGGACTGACTACCTCTAAGTGTAGAAGTCAAGGAAGGCTGCACAGAAGATATTTGTACAAATTATTGAGAGATGAACAAAAGTTTCAAACTAGTAAATTGTGTTTATATTGCTAAGATGTATAAAAAATGCTTTGAGTAGATAGTGCTGAATAGAAATATGATGAACCTATACCAAAATAAATAAAGTGTTCAACTTTGCTTAAAGGAGTATTTACAGTCATATAAATAAACCTAAAAACAATTGATATTTTTAGCTTATTGATTATACAGATGTTTAAATTAGATAACATAATATCTAATGATATTTTAAATTTTATCAGAATAGTTTATTGCTTTATGATTTCTTTTTGAAATTATTTCTTAATATTTACCTAAAATACCTTTTTCAGCAATCTCTAAACCCCATAGTTTATTATTATAGCCCTAAGAGATTTCAATTCAAAGTTGACTTATAATAGCGGGACATATGTAATATTATTACAAAATTATAAGTAAAGAGTCCTGAATTTCTAGGATTATATCTTTTTAAATGGTCACTTTCAGATCATCTACTACAACAGCATTATTTTTATACAGGAAATTGTGGTCTGGAAGAGGCCATATGAAAACCCAGTCTTCATATTGCTAAACTAGTATTCATTCATCCTTCCATTTACTCATGGTTCAAAAGGGCCTAATGCAAATCCTTTTATTAGGTGATATTAAGGTTAAAGTAATATAGATGACAACCATAGTTGGGTTTTCTTCCTCAAGAGGTTTATACTATTATACTAAGAGGTTATACTATTAAAACAATAGTCATTAAAATGTGTTTTACTCTAGGTAAGTTTTTTAAACATTGTTTTTCTTATATATTGTGGTGGAATGGTATTTCTTTTTTTTCAATATGTAGACAAGTTCTGTCAGCTGTTAATGAGCAGCCATGGTAGTTGCTATTTTCATGTAAAAATGTGAATATATTCTTCTGGAAAAGTTCCCATATACAATTATAATAATTATAAGATCTCTTTTATTGTTCTTCTTAGCAGAAATTTAGATGACTGTATCATCTTGTGGAGTCAAATATGTGTCATAAGCATTTATAGTCATTGCCGCTACTTGTTTTGACATAGTGTAGTCAATTCTTCCATAGTATGTTTAATAGCTAATGATCATATTAATAGGATCAAGCAGGGTTTTAGCTTAGTTTATAAAGTAACATGAAATTATGTTTAACTGAAATTGAATATGATGTAGAGCCCCCCCATAATGGCAGCATAAAAGAAAACCTATTTTAATTTACCAGTTTGCAAGTAGAACTTTTTATTGTTTTCAGCTTTAAGGTAAGAGTAGTTAATTCAGCATAAATTATTCATTTTAGGTCAGCAATTTAAATTCAGACAAAAGCAGGAATTTTTAAAAATTTTATCTTAAGCAATAGTTTTTCAAGTAAGCTCATCTGAACTTTTTTTTTTTCTTTTTTTTTTTGTGGTACGCGGGCCTCTCACTGCTGTGGTCTCTCCCGTTGCGGAGCACAGGCTCCGGACGTGCAGGCTCAGCGGCCATGGCTCACGGGCCCAGCCGCTCCGTGGCATGTGGGATCTTACCAGACCGGGGCACGAACCCGTGTCCCCTGCATCGGCAGGCAGACTCTCAACCACTGCGCCACCAGGGAAGCCCTCATCTGAACTTTTAGATTGCCCAACAAAAAAGGGAAAACAATATACTATCAGACTTACATCTACACTAACTACAGTTTATTTCAAAAGTCAGTATTTCAGAAGTGATATGTAAAAATTTTGTTTAAAACACTGGACCATAATATGACAAAAACTCTATTGTGTGGAAGTAGCAGTTCTTGGGTGCCTAGTATGTGCCTGTCATTAATAGGCTATTTGGCCACATGTAGCTATATATTTTAAATCTTTTCAACAATTTGCAAGCAACTAGTACTGTTTTCAAAATTTCTGTTAATACTTTATAGAGTATAAATTTGTAAATTGAAACATTTTTTATTAATCTTCATAAGCAATATCACAGTGAGGAAGTTAGTTTATGGGTGGTTACTTAAGTCTTTGTGGATACAGATATATGTCCATCAGGTATCAGGATTTATTGAACATATTATCTCTGTGCTTAAACGTATGATAAATTCAAAAGAAATTTAAGATATGGTCTCTATTTTCAAAGGAAAATTTGTAGAGATAAGATAATAGAGAAAAATTATTGGTCAATTCTAAGAGAAAGAATTGCTGCAGCATGATATGTGAGTGAGGATGAGTTATAGCTGTCTTTAAACATGTGATGTAATATGTTATATGTAGGAGAGACCAAACCTGTTCTGCCATAGGTTGTAGAACTTAGTGTATGAAAACACAGGAAGGTACAAAATATATAATAGAGAAGACCTTTCTAGCCTTGAATTTTGTTCAAATATAGAATGTGTGCTTCAGAAAACAGTAAATTCCTAAATCACTAATAAGGTATTCAAGCATAGCTTGATGGACAAATTGGGTATTTAGAAAGCATTAAACATCAAAGAGTGTTGAAATTATATGACTGTCACTGTCCCTTATAATCCAAAGTGTATATGAATCTATCCAGAGATCTTGTATATTAATTAATGTATTTATCATCATCATCTATTTTCTCTTGATGTTTGAATTGACGTGGACTTATCTTTATGGTTATCTCATTGTAAAGCTAGTGTTAAAACAACCATAGAAGTGGCTGACACTACCATCAAAAAAGTTAGATTGTCACTCTCCTTATCCCAGTAAATGGAAACTTAGACACATAAACATTTTTCACAGGACCATTGCCACACATTTGCCTTAAATTCCAAAAGCTCTCCGTTTGAGGATCCAACTCTAGATTGCCTTTTAGGTAGTATACAAAACTACAGAGTTATTTTCTTCAAGACTTTCCTTCCTTCCCTCCCTCCCTCCATCCCCTTTCCTTCCCTTCCCTCTCCTCCCCTCCTCTTCCTTTCTCTCCCCTCCCCTCTCCTCCCTCCTTTCTTCCTTTCCTTTCTTTTCTTTTTTTTTTTTTTTCTCTATTTTTCCTTTTCTTTCTTTCATTCTGTTTCTTTTCTCCTTTTTATTTCCCCTTCCCTTCCTCCTCCTTTCCTTCTTTTTATCCATCCATCCTTCCTTTCTTCCTTCCTCTCCTTCTCTTCCTTACTTCTTTCCTTCCTTATTGCTGTCTTTATTTGTTTCTTTCTTCAACAAAAGTTCACTGACTGCTTGCAGGTCATATTTTCTTCTAGTTCCTTATTATACAACATTGAACAAAATGAACACTGCTTTTTGAGTTTATATTCAAATAGGGAGAAAAGGACAAGCAAATAAACGAATAATTACCTGATGGTAGCAGAGATGTCAGAGAAAACAACTAGCTAGAAAGAGCTTGAGTTTTTCTTGCAAAAAAGAAAGCCTGAGGTGCCTGGAGTTCAGTGGACAAGAAAGAAAGTGCAGATCAGGTGGGAAACAGGCAGGAACTAGACCATATAGGCTCTGAGGCCTAGGTAAAGAGTTTTATTTTAATGTAAATGAGACAGGAAGCCATTGGTAGGTAGGCTCTATATTATCTAATGTAACTTTTTATAAGACATCATTTTAGCAAGAAATTACATAAATTTTAAGTAGGTAGGAACAGGCAGACAAATTAGTAATGTATACGGAGGTGCAATTAATGATTGATAGAGATTTTAGAGTCTAAGTCTTAGACTATGCTTCTCAAACTTCAGTGTAAACACAATCACCTTGCAGTCTTACTCAGATTCAGTTTGTGACTTGATGGGATTGGGATGAGATCTGAAATTCTGCATTTCTAACAGACTGCAGGTTCTGCTGATACACTGAATAGCAAAAACTTACATGAGGATTATTATGGAGAGAGAGCAGTACATACCAAACAGTACCTGATCTCCATCCATTCTCCATGAGATCTTGTTCTCCACTAGAAGAATCACAATGTTGATAAACTATCTCAGATAATATAGTAAAAGCTAAACTTTAATTCTGTAAGAATGACTCTAATGGTGGGAAATTAATGAGTGGAAAGGATATTTTAGGGCAGATGGATTTTCCAGATCAACCTTAATGACAGTAATTAATTCTGTCAACCCTTAGGAACGACTGAGCAGATTACATTAGTTATGATTTTACTGGAAAAAAATCAATGAATGTATGAATAAATGATAAAAGCATTCCCAAGTCAGATTTTAACTCATTTATTACTTTTAATTTTTACCCTAAATCTACACCTTAAAATGATATTTTTAAAGTGTGTTATTGAATAACAGAAAAAACAAGGTTTTACTTTCCCTTTATTTACCATGTTTCAAATCTTTGAAAGTCTGATAGACAGGAACAAAACATAATGAAAATAAGGATAAAAAATTGATTGCCAAATCAAAAATTTTCATGATTGAATAAATAAGCATTATCTTCTATTTTATGTAAATGACGAAATTGCACTTGCCTGCTTGAATTCCCATGTCCTTTATGAGAGTAACTGATGTATTGATTTTCATGCATGTTTAGCATAATAACAGAATAGAAAATTTATGACATTTTAAAATTTAATTACATATGATTTTTGTAAGATACTTTCATTTATTAAATGAACTCTTAGCCTTTTATGTAAGAACTTTGACATTGTTAAAGTAAACACATATTTAACAGATAGGGAACTGTTAACCTTTAGATGGGTGTACTACATATAAATATTGACTATTGCGTTCTTTATCAATATCTTGTCCTTTTTTGTTGTTTTTTTCACTGTTCTCTTGACTTTTTTCCTAATCATATTATTTTGTGGAAAATTGTGTTAATGTTGATATTTGTAGCAACTTAAAAATACATGTCCAGAAATGTATCAATTTATGATTTAAATACATAATTATTTATTGAGTATCATCTTCATATTTCATTTTCACATTTCATCACATTTGTGAAATTGTGAAAACATTCATAACAGTAAATATGTTTTTATATTTCTAATTCTTTTACATTTTATTGAATACGTTATTTTTAGGGAGAAAGAAGAGAAAAAATAATATGTTAGAATGTACTCGGTAACAGATTTATGCAATCTTAAAAGGTATTGGATAAAAATACTCCAAATGCCTGAGGATCTTTATGACAATATCAAGCAGTGAAAATTATTTTTTTCACAAATGACGTATCTGCAAATAATCATTTTAACAGTTTTATTCAGTGCTACTCCTTAAGGCGTGCTTTTGAATTATTCCTTTGCAGAGATTTTAACAACTTCTGATGACCCAGTGTTTTTGTTTTCCTTTAAGTAAATCTTAGGAAGCGTATATCTTTTAGCATTAACTGCAGCCATCATCTTGTAACAGTGATCTTATTTCATAAATTGTATTTTTTCAGATTTTCTACCCCACTGTTATGCCCACCAATAATCATTAATCAGACATTTTGATAGCTTATTCTTTATATTAACATATTATTTCTCATTTTTTACAGAATGAGCAAACAAGGGGAAATAATAATAATATGTAGAGCTTAAAAGGGGAGTCTTAACTTTAAAGGACAGAGATGGCAATGGTTTTATGTGTAACTGATTTCCCCAAAATGGTTATCAGAGCTAATTATTTTGCCTGTGAATGAGATGATCACAGTGTGAGCTTTGTGACTTTTAATATCTTTTTTACTTGTTAAAATATTTTGAAGGGGCTAGACTTCCTATTTGTGCTCAAAGCTGGTGCCAAAGTGGACTCCTCTGCCTTTTGGAGAATGAAAAAATGGTCCTATATTAGAGACATTTTTATCTTGTTCGGACTTATTTCAGGGTATTTTCACCCACTTTTGCAACAAGCTGCTTCCCTTGCATGTAGTTTTCTAGAGCATATGGCTACCCTGCTGTGCACGGAGTGAAATCACATAATTAAGCTTTACAATTTTAGGAAGAGAAGAACCTTCATATATGGCAGAGCAGCATGGTGTTAAGTTTGGGTAGATCATACGGTATATTTTTCTCTTCATATGTAATCGTCATTTGTATTCTAAATCATGGACTATTGTTTTTTAGTGTTGATGTTTGATTGTTTGTTGTTTAAAATAGTCTTCAAATGGCATTTCTTAATAATACCAAATGAGATTAAAGTGTGAGAAATTTCTAAATTGATTTTATCCAGAGTCCAGAGAAGTTAGAAAATTTTCATTTAGTTGGCTTACATCCGGAGAAGGGTGTTGGTGGGGGGTGGCAGTGATCATCAGCTCTCCTGAACTTTACTATTAGAAAGAAATGCAGCCAAAGTTGATTTACTAAAAAGACTGTATGGTAATTTGAGTTTCATCTAGCAGTTGACTTTTGCTACACCTTTTTATTCATCTGTTTATACTTTTAAAATAAGCCTTTAAGAAGCTTCACACCATGGGATTATGTCTGGCACTATCAGTTAACAATTAATGTTATTCAGTATTCAGTATTAAATTCAGTTAATGAAGCTGGTTCTGCTCCATACTAAAGTAAACCATGCTTAAAATCAGATCTTATTGACTACTTAAATTTATCTATTATTAGCATTGCATTAAAAAAAATGAGGATAGGGTATACTAATCCAATCTATTTGTGATTTCCCAGGGCATACACTTGGGAGTTCTGATTGGATATATGGCATGCTGTTATTCATAGTCAGGTGGTGGTGTAGTTGCTAGAATGGGTGTAGTTCAAAGTCAAATGAGTGAATATATTTTAGTAGTATATGTATTGGGCAATCTACAGAAAGGAGGGAAATAATCTCATTTTGAGTGGCTATTTTGTGGTTTAAATAAGACAGTAGGCAGAGTACCTATGCTTTAGACACACAACCAATAAATGATACTGTCCCCTTCTTGAGTCTTTACAAGAAGAAAATATGCTATAGTTACATAAAAATTTTATTGGGTAAAGATAGGTGAACAAATTAAGGAAACGATCAGCACAGAGTTTTAAATTTCTTACATAGCTTATTTCCTTAGAAATAAAATATATAGTCTAATGCAATATTGATAGAGAATTATGGAAACAACTGATATATACAGCTGTATTTAGCTCTGTTCATATAGATCTCATGTTTAAGTTGTTACTAAAATAATGTGCAACATCCAGTTTATCTTGGGTTTCTGTTAGTCCCACATTTTTTTTTTTTCCTTGCCAGTTTTACCCTTGTTTCAATTACTCTCCAACCTCAAGACAGCCAACTCACTATCTCCTCTCTCCTTGTGAATTCCTATGCTTCTTGAGGACATAATTGCTAGAAAAGAACATAAGATGTGTGATCTAGATTTCAAAATATTCCCTAGGAAACAAGTAAGCAACCAATGGTAGAATGATGAGCAACAACCATCCCTATTTCTACTTAGATATTATCTGTTTAAGTATGTGAGTCATTATAGACAACTTAAGAGATGATGTTTAATATAGTATCTGAAAAATCAAATTTCTAATGATTTTCTTGTGCCAGTGGTATATCAATTAGTGTCCTTTGGGAAACAGTTGAACATGGGCTAATTCAAGGAAGGTTTACTTACAAAGGGATTATTTCTAAATGAGCTGATGTAAAGGAACCACAAGGGATCATGCAGCTAGGGTAGTAGCAGCTGGGCTGTCACCTTTCCAACCAACTGGGATAAGGGAGGGGAGAGATGTTGGACAGAGAGAAATGTATATGTCTGGCATGAAAGGACTGGTAACCTTCAGTTAAGGGCACATTTCCAGTCAACATAATGGGAGGGACCCTGCAGGATAATCCCGATCTTACTTTCCTCCCTCCCTCCATCCTCCTGCTGGAATTCTCCAGAGGATCAGAGAGTCTGTTCATAGAGTCTAGAGCATCTCAACTTAAATGTTCATAAGAATCACGTAGTGGTCTTGTTAAACTGTAATTTTTAATTCCTTAAGTCTGGGATGGGGCTTGATAATCTGCTTTTCTAACAAGTTCCTAGGTGATGCCAGTGCTGCTAGTGTAATGCCACAGTTTGTGTAGCAGGATGTAGCCTACGCAGATCAACCTCTGTACAAAGAACAAGGAGGAGAATAGGTCTGGAAAGGCATGTGGACAATATAGTTGGGCTATGAGGAAAACATAGATGGGTTATGATGAGAGTGCTTTGCTGTCTTCAATAGCCATGAATTTAGCAGCATAACCCTGTATCAGATACACTGTCAGAGTCCATCTATGCTTATTTAAAACAATCCAGGTAGTGATACCAAGCCTTCATGAAAAACTTGGATAAAATATAATAATCTGAAATCAGAAGGATGAAGGAATATTGTTACTTATTAAAGTAATAACATTTTCTGGATATTATATTTAAAATTATTCAGTGTTCTTAAATTTGTAATGGAAGAATATATTCCACTGCCATCAGTCATGATACTCATGAACCGTGGTCACTCTTATTCAAGCAGTTGGCTTCTTTCCCAATTAGTCTCGTATTGGAAGGCATTACATTGTAGATAAGTGATCTGTGACATTGTGCATAAAACAAATATGTGACATAAAATTACCTCATTTATTTTGAATTAGAAAACATTATAAACTTGCAGGTATAGTTTTGTTCTTGAGGTCATTTGAGAAGTTTTGCCTAATCTTCATGTTCTCTAAGGCATTCATGTGAAAGCGAGAGTCATTCTAATCATAAAAAAAAGAAAAATTGAGTATTATCATTTTTCATGTTACACTTTATAGTAAAATTATATTTGGTAAAATTAATTAGTGAAAAGAGAACAGAAATTAAAATAAAACAAGCATGAAATAATTACCATTCAAAAAATATGAGCTATCAAAACAAAAAAGGACATAAGAAAATGATTGAATTGAGTGGATCTTAATATTTAACTGCAGGACTAAAGATGATTAAAAATAGTTCATTTGAAGCTGTCAGAAAATGAGGATTGAAATTTCATTAAATTGATGACTGAGACAGTTTTAAAAGTGTTGAAAGTATTCGTGAACCATACCAATGGTAACTCTTCCCATATGGTGACTTTTAATATGCCAATTATAAGAATCCCTAAAGAGAATATATAAAATTCCACATTTTTCTTATAATCCTGACATTTTACTGCACACCATAACTGTAAGACCTGTTACGCCAAGCATTGCTGGTGCATCTGCTGGTACCTACGTAAGTGTTATGGATTTCTGAAGTTGTTCCATTTCTGGAAGGGAAGAAAGCCCACATACAGAATTTAGCGTCTTTATTCATTAGCATCTACTGTCTCTTAAATAAAAAATAACAAAATTAATTCAATCTAGAAGACCTGTGAAAATTAACAAATTGATTTTATAAAATATGATGTCTCCTTTTCACACTTGCAACTCTGTTTAGTTTTCCAAGTAAAAATTTTAGACTTATTCCTTAGTCTGAAGTGGTTGAAAAGTAAGATTTCAAAGATTTGGGGTCTAGGCTGGTCTTGTTACAACTTTGAGATGTTATAACCTTAGAATCCTCTTTTGTAAAAGTGCAAATGGGCCTGTTACAAGAACACCTTAAAGTATGCTGAATAACGACACATGTGTTCATATAAACTAATATGATTATATATGTGTGTGTGTGTGTGTGTGTGTGTGTGTGTGTTTCTATACATTTATACTAAATTTACTGTCTTGACCAAAGAATTTGGGGAGGTTTATAACTTTATATAAAAAATAAAATTTAAGTTGGAAATCCAGGGAGAGTTTATGAATTTGTATAACATCCCTACACAGTGAAAAAGACATAACACAAAGTAGTTGAAAAATTTTAGTATAGTGCATCCCCAATTGGAATGACATCTGAAACTGACTAGATCTTAAAATTATAAATAATAATAAAATAACTAACATTTACTGAACTTTTGCCATGTCCTGATTCTTAGAATTTATTTTAGAATTTAAGTATATGGTGCAATGTATAATTGTAAATTTTCTTTCAACTAAAAATAGGGTGTCATATAAATTTTATACTTACATATTCAATATGCAAGAGTAAGTGCTAGCCACAAACTAGCAGGGTAGCATAAGTAGACGTTTAGGACTTAAAAAAATACTGGAGTGTCTAAACCATATTACTTATCTCTAGTGATTTTTAAAAGGCAGAAACATTAGATTTTAGGTAATTATAAAATTGAATATACACCATTTCTTTTAAAATTAATTGGTCTGTCATTTTAAATTTGAGAATATTTTGGATCTTGCATATCCCTAATATATGTCTTTACAAATGAATTTGCAGTGCTATTGAACATATTTCATTGCACCACTAATTTTCTCATCAAATGAAGGCCAGTATTCTTTTATTTTAACATATTCTAAAATAAAATATTTTTCACAAAGACTCATGAACCACTTACTAATATGCTGTTGAATTTTCTATTATACCTTTTTTTACTGTGTAGTTCAGAAATATGATTTACTTGCAGCATACCTTAATCATTTTCTAAAATTATACTATAGCAACATTTATAAAGCAAATATTCTTTTCTCAGAAATTTGTATCCAGTGGTAACTCTTATATGAAAGATAGTAAAGCAGACACCACAAGAATACTACCTAGTTTTTCCTGGCATCAGTGTAGTTTCTTGATATTTCTTCTTCTAAGGATAATATGGATGGAGTGACCAAATAGCCGCTTCCATGCTAAATATGTTCTGAAGAAGAGTTCTGCCAGTACAGGATGTAGAAAAAAAGTGTTAAATTTTAGTGCCTTTAGGCCTGTGACATGGAGCCACAATTTACTTTCAAACAAACAAAACTTTTCCTCTGAACATAGTAAAATACTTTTAGAATCTCTAAAAACATTTTAATCTTTGAGATAGAATTGAGAATTCGAGAATTCTGATTAATTAGTCTTTTCTGCTTCCTTTGCTCTAAATTCTACACCTAAATACTTACGGGTAAATGAATGAATCTCTTAGGAATGTATAGAGAAGTTAAACAACTTGTTCCATGTCTTGTAGGACTAGAATACAGGTTTCCCAACTCCTGGTCCAGTGAGAGAAATGTCACAAATAACACACTGTGTTTTAACATTATCTAGATCTATATAAAATCCCTTAGCAAGTGATTGATTATATATTCTAATACCCATGTAAATGGATCTACTGTCAATGGTGAGATGTGCCATGTTCTCAAAATGGAACACACACACGCACACATGAGCACACATTAGTTTTAATAACCAAAACAAAAACTGATGAAATTTATTTTATTAGTATAGTTTATTTATTAAGTATAAAGATAAAGATGATACTTAATTCAAAATAAAAAATAGGAATTATATAGATAGCATGATGTCAAAAACAGTTTAAAAGAAGAGAAAGGAATTGTACATTTGAGAAGTTGAAGCAAAAATAACAAAAATAAATCAGTAGGATACAAATGACTTTCTCAAAATAAATTATTTTCCTTTTCTCAGGGACCATCATATTCTCACTTAATTGTAGATTTATAATGCAGCTACTACCACTTGCAAGATAAGTTATTGTCAAAATAAATACAAATTTGGAAGATTAAGATAATAAACAGAATGTCTCATTTGTTTTATTTTTATTGTTGTATTTGAATATAATTTAAGTAGAAAATGAAAGGGCTTTTAGATGTTCTGATAACATTTAATAAATAGTGCCAATGTTTTTCTATAGGAGTCCCATACAAATCTAAAGTAGTTTTTTCCAATGAAAAAAATATTCTGCCCACTAATATTAAACATGTCTGTTTCTTCTTTTTCAAAGATAAATGTTCTGAAAAATTACAGATTTTCACTGTATATATAGAGGAGTGAAATAGAATAAAAAAATATTGGTGTGTGACTTTTGAGATTATGTAGTGAAGAGTCTATCAATTTTAAAATAAGGAACTTGAAGCTGGGGAATGTTTTATGACTTTAAGTTTTAGAGGCTGGGTGATAGACAGACCACGTAAAGGTCATGTTTTCTAAGCCTCCAAGTGATGGTTGAATTCCCTTTAGTGCATCTGTGTATTGTGGTCAGCTTCCTAATGTTAAAGAATGGCACCAGCGCTTTGTTCCTACTAACAGAGATTCTTCAACATAAAAATAAATTCATATGCCACCTGTTTCACAAAAAAAGTGTTGACATTTGAAACAAAATCTAGCAATTTATCCATGTATGTGCATATATGATTAATCTTTATAATAAGGCATTGTAATTTAAATAATTTCAATTAAGTGACTTTAGCCAATTAACCTGGAAGTTAGATGACTTTTAATTAAGTGACTTTAGCCAATTAACCTGGAAGTTAGATGAGGTTTATCAGTCACCATCAGTTTTTTGTAAGTTTTTAAAATTCAAATTCTTTTTGAACATAACTGAACAATAATTGATCTGGAAAATAGTACACTTATAATCCTCTACAGAGGTTTAAACTGCTTAAATGAGGATTACAGAAACAAAATGTTTTTCCCTAGTGTCTGGGACTTACAACTAAACAGATGGATTTGATTGTTGGCCTAGTATATTCCTTTCTGCCAGACATTTTCTATATTATAAAGTATTTTCATTATGCTAAGCATGAGTCAAACCAAAAGAGTAATAAACAAAAATGAACAAAATTGTTAGCATGTGAAAAGTGAAAAGCAGAAGAAAATAAAGGAAAGGGATCTTGGCACATATGTCTACATGTCTTGCATTTAATGAAATGTATTAAAAATTTATTAGAACATACATATTTTTATGTATTTAAAATAGCTTTACACATGAAGGTGCTTCATCTTGAACATTCATTCTTTTATCACTTCTTTCCTTCCTAATTCATGATTAACAAAGGAAATCCTCCAAACAAAATACCTTTAGTTAAATCAGAATTTACAATATAGCATATATTCATTCAATCATAGTACTACTTGAGTAAAATAATGTTGCTGCTTTTGAGAAACTCACAGTACAATGGAAGGAATCGACACAAACAGCACACTGTCTTTTAATATTTATAAAATTATGTAAAATACCACAACATATTTTAATATCTTTATGATAAAATAAATTTGACATGCTTATAACTGGAATACACTTGTTACAAAGGTCAGGTTAATTTTATAAATTTTATAAGTTAAATGGGATCACTAGAAGCGCCATTGCTTGATGTCATGTTGGTACTTAATACATATACCTTGTAATACATAATATATGTTTTTATGGCATATATTTGAGAATTAACATTTCACTGATTTATGATTTAGAGCAGCATCTTGCAATTGGTGCTTACAGTATTTGTCCTTTCAATTTATTCAAGAAGAGATATGCTGTATGCTCTTTATATTGAAATTATAAAAATATCTAAAGTATGTGTTTCCTGTTTAACATATTTTAAAGTTTTGGGTGAATTTAAATTTTACATTATTTTCTGTTCACTCCTTTTTATCTCCTAAAATAGTTATTCTCCTGGTTTTCCATCTTCTGCATCTGTATTACAATTATTTATACTTTTCACTTTTCTTCAATTTAAATTGACAAACAGATGCTTTTAAAAAATAAGGTTAGGGGCTTCCCTGGTGGCACAGTGGTTGAGAGTCCGCCTGCCGATGCAGGGGACACGGGTTTGTGCCCCGGTCCAGGAGGATCCCACATGCTGCGGAGTGGCTGGGCCCGTGGGCCATGGCCACTGAACCTGCGCGTCCAGAGCGCCTGTGCTCTGCAGCGGGAGAGGCCACAGCAGTGAGAGGCCCGCGTACTGCAAAAAAATAAATAAATAAAAATAAGGTTAGGTCCCTTCAGAACCAGGAAACTGTTTAAAACTTCTTGGTCTCAGATGACATTTTCTTAGCTAGGTATTGTCCCTGACCTCACCAACCAAATAGTCAAATTTAGATATAAGCCCATTACATAAACCTAGTTTATACAAACACACTCACACACACACACACAGAGTTGTTTTCAAAATCCTTTATTTCTAGTAACTGAGCTCTTTGACCCTCTGGATTTTTCTTCTTCAATTTTCTCCTTTGGGTTTACAATCTTTTCATTAAAAAAAAAAAAATTAAGAATTCCAGATTTGTGTTAAGACTACTATGAAATTTTCCAACCCCTTTGTAATACTTAAAGTCAAATCTTATAATGCAGAGAAAAATAGAGGTAGAATTCCTACTTATAATTCATGTTTGGATTTGGAGAATCTAGAATTATGCCTCAAAATACAAAATGTAAATTTTGTTAAAAATAATTTTCAGGCAGCAGGAAAATTTACAAGTGGCAGAACTAAATTTAGAGCAGCCAACCAAATACAACAGTAGGACTAAACTTTAGCTTACCTTGGGGGCTGGGGTGTGGAAAAGAATTACAACGAAAAACATAACTTGAGAGAGATGTAGTCATTCTTTCACTGTAAATAAAGGGCCTCAGATAAAGAATCTCAAAATTGTAAAGCAACTGAGCAGTCATCTAGTCCTAGCTACTTATTTTAAGAGAAGAGACAGGTAAAAAGGCAGACTCTTGTCCAAAAATCAACAACCACTAATTGCTAAGAATCAGGTATCTTAAATCCTACTCCAATGATCATTTTCATATTTTTTATAAGTACTATGTATAGATAGTTTACAGCTGTGTATTTCAGTAAGCCATAAGACTCTGCCTCTACCTCTCTACTTTTGAAGGTAGTGACAAGAAAAAAATCACCTTAAAATGTTTCAAAGGCAGTAAAATATCCTTAAGTTGCATTAATTGGGTACAATGGCAAGTAAGATTTAGTGAAATGATCATTTTAAACTAAAAAAAATCAGTTTTGCTTTTTTCAAATTCACGAAGTGAACAAAACCTAATTGCCTAAATGTTTCAATTTATCATTTCTACCTATAAACCTCATAAAATGCATTATGTAAAAAATTCAAATTGTAATTGAGGAAGCTAAATATATCCCTTGGATTCTTGTTCATGTGCTTTTTTTAAAGAAAATAATTGTTATTTAAATATCTCATTAGATCAGATTACATAACATTTTAAATTAGTGGGGTGAGGTTTTAATTAAATAGTTTTTCTTTATTTCACTTGGTGTCATTAAAATTTTAAATAAAGCAGAAAGTAGTCTTCTGAACTATAGTTTATCCCTTTAAAAATTATATAGCAGCTGTAGTTAATAAAATAATTTATACTTAAAAGGAAATAATACTTTTTTCCTTCATCCAAAATACTTAAAAAACTGTTTTTAAAATGTTCCAAGTTACTTCATTGAATTTATAAGTTTTTTAAGGCAAATCCAGTCGTATCTACTTTAATATAGTACACAGTAAAATATGCCAGCCTCTTCTGATGTTGATTTTTAATATAATAATATCAAAAAGAGTAGCAAGGTATTTTAGATGAAATCCAAAAAGTTATAATTCACTTTCATAAATTTTGTACAATATGGACTGAACATCGATCATTCGCAAGCAATGTGTATGAAAGGAAATGGTTATTGGCATAAATACTAGAATGTATTTTAAGTTTTTTCAATTATGTCATTTTCTTAAATGTGTCCTAATATTTCAATTAGGCTAAATTACCTTAAAAGTACACTAGTTTATTTTAAAAACCAAGCTCCTTAAGTTCATCCCACTTTTATAATGTATCAGTATTTTTATTTTTCTAGTTTAATTTATTCTATAAAATTTGATGAATTCAAATAGTTTATGATAAAGAGTTAATGTTTTGCTCTTCTATAAAAACTGGGTAGTGTTAAAAAGTACCTATACATGTATGCAAGATTCTCCCTATAGTACACTTAAAATCCTTTTATACTGCTTGGTATTTTTACTGCTTAGTGATCAGATTGCTATTTTTTTCTTTATTTTCTTCTGGGTACCCTATATCAGGCTTAAGAAAGCAGTTATTTTAACTTGCATAATTCCATGCTAACAAAATTTGTTAACTTGAATTTCATTTTAAACTTGTGTATCCTGATACATGTTTTTGTTTGTTTTCTTAACTAGTGAAAAAGGCCATAGATTTTAAATCTAGAGGATTTAAATTGTTTCCAGGGAAAGACAACAGCAACAAGTTTTCTATCTGTGAGTGTACTCTTTTTTTTGTTTCTTTCTCTAGTGCAAGAGTGAAGTTTGTGGTGTCTGTGTTGTTTGTGTGTTTTATAAAAATGTTTGTGTATTTACCAGATTAACTGTATTAATATTTATATAACATGCATGATTATTCAATATTTTCTTGTATTTAAATGCATATTGAGTTATTGGTTTATTGTGGTAAACTTTGGAGCTCAGATTGTTTCAAAATGTAAAAGAAAAAAACTCTTTAGATCTAGCATGTTGATAGCATTCTAGTTTTCTAATTCTAGTATGTGAGATAAAAAAATGAGTAAAAATCATCAAATTAATGGTTTCTTGTAGGAATTTTTGTTTGAACGTATCTAAATTTCAACATAATTATTTTTCTAAGGAAAAATTTCTTTAAACAGCAATTTTTCATTTAAGGAAAAATATATTTTAATTTGAGTTAATTTATACAAACACTTAAGTCAGATATTTTATAAATGAATTAACTAGCTAATTAATTTTTGTTTTATTTTGAAAATCTCATGAATTGAACTGAGGTACACATATTTATGTGCTGCCCCAATACACAATTTTGCTTAACATTCAGGGATTTATAGATGATCTGAAGTTCATCCATGAATCTCAGATTAAGAGTCATTGAATTTGAATATTCATTGTTATATTACCATATATGAACATAAAATAAGATTTATAAGAAAGCTATGCATTTTTTCAATATAAATCAATAGCAGTTTGTAGAAATACCCTGCCTTACTGTTCTTGCAGATACATATTATAAATTTTAAAAGAAGCCATTCATGATACCACATCTGACTTCTAAAATGCCTTATTGATAATAAATAAGATTAGTTATTTTAAATAAGTATCATCTTTTAAGCAAAAATACATTTTTAACATTATTTATTTTTATTCAATTCCAAATCATCTAACGAAATGAGTTTAAAACTATTTCTTAAAAAAATCATTCATTATAGTTATATCAGAAAAGGATTCTACCCACATATTTATTGAGTTGTATTTGTAACAGTAAATGGCACAAATTGAGCAATTACTTCACTTATCAAGAAGCAAACTTGGAGCCTGTTGGTATCAAATATTTTAAAGTGTCCTAATTTTAAAATGTGATTTTTCACATTTTGTTAGATTTGAGAATACGAAACCAAAAATAGCAGATATCAGTAGGAAAATGTCAAATTGGGTTACCTGTTTGGAAAGCATTAAACAGTTCATTTCAAAGTATTTAGCTATATAAGTATGATTTATTGTTATATTTTTAGTGTTAAAACATATTTTCAAAATTGATAACAGTTTTTAGGGAAAATAAATAATCTATAGTATTTTTCATATATTAATTATTTGATACATTTCAGAGAGAAAGATATTTTTCCTATACAAGAAAATATAAACATAAAGTTGTTAGGTGAAATTATTCTGACATACCATATTTTATCATGTCAACATGAAGGAAATGATGCAGACTTAAATAATTACGTTTACTACTTTTTTTTCCTAATATTTTGTCTGGCTAATCTATTTATTTTGGAAATCTGAGAAGAATTATGGGCTATCACTTTCTTACCCTTTCCTCATTTTGGTTACACAAATGTTATTTTATATGCTTCATGCTTCAAACTTTCAGATGTCCTGGGAAAATTAGGCTATTTATACTGAAATTAAGATGTATTCAACTCTACATCATCAACAATTATAAATATTACAGTATATATAAATGTATCATAGTAATATGCTGTACACCTAAATCTTACACAATGTTACACATCAAATTTATTCAATAAGAAAAATGTGTATGTAACTTTTTATACTTGGTATATTGTCTTAGTGGGCATACATATTATTTTCATTGTTCTTGTACAGTGGTTATGAGGATGAACAAGAAAGGGAATTTTAGACATAACAGTGTACCTGGGGAAACAAATAAACCCTGATTATATATATTTTTATATATATATATATATATATATGTATATATTTAATTTAAAGAATATTTACTTTTAAATTGTCAGGAGTAAAGTTAATGAGACAAAAAGAAAAAAGTTACTCATAAAGCAAAAAATGTTAATTTACTTCATAATTTTAAAATGCATTTTACATTTATCTATTACAGCTTATGTAGGAGATAAAATATACTCTTGTGCTTTCTCATTTTTATTTTTATTTATTTATTTATTTATTTTTGCGGTACGCGGGCCTCTCACTGTTGTGGCCTCTCCCCTTGCGGAGCACAGGCTCCAGACGCGCAGGCTCAGCGGCCATGGCTCATGGGCCCAGCTGCTCCGCGGCATGTGGGATCCTCTCGGACTGGGGCACAAACCCGTGTCCCCTGCATGGGCAGGCAGACTCTGAACCACTGTGTCACCAGGGAAGCCCTCTTATTTTTATTTTTGAATAGAAATAATTCAACTTTCATCAAGGCAGATTATTTATGCCAATTTTTTTTAGCAACAATAACAAGCCAACATTATTTTATTTTCCTACATTTTTTTCTCAAATGTTTAATAGCTAGTTACAAATATATATTCTCTATGGTTGATCACAGAGAAAGTTATAATGCTTTAATTTTTATCATTATTATATATCTGTTATCAAGTAGGCATTTCGGTCTTCATCTCTTTGAATCATTAATTTAACACAGAGCCAAATAATTTTAAAAGGAGACAATTTTTATCTGACATTAAACTTTCAAAGGAAAAAAATAATAATAAAGCTTGTGTTCTTTGAAAAAACTATCGATTCAGTCACTAGAACTTCCAGGAGTGAGCATAATTATGGAGGACATGAGCTACACACATTTCCAAATTGCATCTTCCCTTAATAGCACCTTTAAAGTTTAACTAAGAAACAAATTAATAAGAGATTCAGGAAACTGCAGTAGTGTTCATGGGAAGCATTTGGTTGTTTAAATAGCTAATTCAGATTCTTTTTCCTACTTTGGTACCTGAACTCTATGTAGTCTCTTTCCATCCCTCATTGTTATCAAAGAGAGTAGGTTTGCAAATAAAGGAAAAAATATTTTTAATTTAAAAAATAAAAATAATTTTTTATATTTTAAAATGTTGAATTGAGTGCATTTATTCTTGCCAACTTTTCTACTAGGCTATTCTAAAATTTTAAGGTGGAATTATAAAGACACTGTGAGCTTTCCATAATGTATTTTTAAAAATTATTTCATCTTCTTCAAGTCCATACTTTGATGCATTCTTATTATACATTCATTGCGCAATTCTATTTGAACTACTTCTCCATGGCAGCGCCATGCTAGACTAAGAAGGTAAAAAGAGTGAATAAGATACAGTCTCAGTTGGCAAGGATCCAGCATTTTATTGGGAAGCTAAATGAGTTATGTGACAACTCTTTGTAGGATATAAAGTTAGTATAAAATTACATTCTGTCCACATTCATGATGTTGGAGTTCAGAACGAGATCCAAAGCATTCTATTTTATAAGGTGGAATAAAATTTTTAAATCTAATATAAAGAAAAATCTAAGATGCCACCAACTGGATGAGGTAATGTAGAGATGACTTTTAGTAAGATGACTTTCAGGATCTAGTTATTTTTATCTTTAGAGTAGATTATGTGCTATGTAAAATCAGAAGCTTAAGAAACTTGCTTGTAATAACAATATTTTATTTTGATGTTGACTAATTTTACAGTATTTTTAAGCTAGAATATACAATAATATAGTACATTAATTAAAATTCCTATAGCATATTTTATAAGCACATATAATAAATATATTTCAATGTTATAAGAAATGATAATTCATCCAATTTTTTTAATTCTATAAATTCTGCCCTCTCTTTTTGTCACTGATGTGTGGGGAAAAGGATTCATATTGCATTAGTACTAGTAATAATAATAATAATAATATTATTATTATTGTCCTTAAAGTTCAGAGCAAAAAGGATATTCCCTGTAGTTATGCTCTTTTCAAGAGGCAAGACCCTGTCCATGTAATTAACTTTTAAAGAGCACTCATGATATTTTTACAAGTTACAAATTGAAAGAAGTAAAAATGATAAATATTTGTCCAGTTGTTTGAATGGCATTACGTAGTGAAAGCAGCTGACTGAATGGATACTAACTTCATTTGAATGTCTTGGCGTCACTAGCTATGGGCAGTTATGTAGCATCTAAATGTCAGAAAAATAAGAGATTATATACTTTGTTCTTTATTTTTTATTTTAAATTTTTTAATTAAAGAACACTAAATGCATGTATCATGCAGCAGCTCTCCCGTTATCTTTACAATTTAAGTTGGGAAATTTTTCACTATTGCAGATGTCCAAAGACAGCTGTTTAAAGGACACTTTCAAACAGACAAAAGTAATTTGACAATTAAATCATGAGAACTGGGATTAATTAAGTGAACATGGTGAAAGTTATAAATATGGTCTGCATTCTAAGATAAAATATTTGGAAAAGTGTTTTGAATTTTAAGTATTGATGCCCTTTCTCCTTTCTGAGCTTTCTGTACAGGATGGAGAGCTCAGGGGTTAAGAGTAGAATTTCTTGCATCAGTCTGCCAAGGTTGAAACCTAGACTAAGGCAGAAAGTGGAAATAGGACTTTAGAAATGTGTCTTAACCTCTCTATGCCTCAGTTTCCTCACCTGTAGGAAACATATAATACAAGCAGCTACCCTTCAGATTTGTGTGAAGAGTAAATGAGCTGATACATGTAAAGGGTGTAGATTAGTTCCTGACACATAGTACTGTGTCTTAGCTATTGTTAAAATTTATATTAACCTAGGCAATAATGATGATGAAATGGAAAAAATGAAATTTTTTATTATTTTTATTTTCTAATGTATTCACAGACACAGCTATTTTTACCTATAATCTGTGTTATAAATTTAGTATAATAGTGTAGAAAGCCTAAGTCATGCCATTTCTTTTTCTTATCTCTATCATATGTTAAAAAAGTTACACTTTAATAGCATACACTATAATATTTTCAAAAGTCAGTTATAGGATAGTTCTTCCCATAGAAAAAATACTCATTGAAAACAGTGTACAACACATTGTTTTTAATCAACCTACTAGGAAATATTTACTGAGAAGTCATTAGTCATCTAGGCCCTGTGGGAATATTAAAATAATTATGTTTTTCCTTATCTTTATCAAATGTATAATATATTTGTATATATGACTAAGGAATATGAAACTATTAACAGTATGACAAAATAATTAAAAAATTAAATATAAAATTGTTCATGTCATGTAAAAAGAGGGATTAGAAAATCTGGAAAAACATGACAGTGGGACTTGGGGCTTCCCTGATGGCGCAGTGGTTGAGAGTCCGCCTGCTGATGCAGGGGACATGGGTTTGTGCCCCGGTCTGGGAAGATCCCACATGCTGCGGAGCGGCTGGGACCGTGAGCCATGGCCGCTGAGCCTGTGCGTCCGGAGCCTGTGCTCTGCAACTGGAGAGGCCACAACAGTGAGAGGCCTGCGTACCGCAAAAAAAAAAAAAAAAAAAGATGGGACTTGAGCTGAGTCTTGAAAATTATATAGAATTTTGATAGCTGAAGAGGAAGAAATGGAAAACATGGAGACCTGGAGAAAACACAAAGCATGGAATAAGCATGGCTAACCAGTAAAATTGCAGAAGAATGAAGAATCTGTTGGACTTGAGTTATGGATGTATATTGGTGGCTAGTGGGTAGTAGAGTCGATATACTTAGAAATCTAGAATCATAGGCTATTTGGACAGTAATGAAAACTGTGGTTGAGAAAGTTTAGTTCTAGTACTCAAGATGAATTGGAAGAGAATGATAATAGAGAAACAAAAGCATCAGTGATTAAGCTGGATTTGAGCATGCACATGAAATGACTATGAAAATTTTGGTGGGTTGACCTAGTAGGTCATTGAAGGAGCAAGACGGAGCTTGGGGAAAAAAAATGACAAAACCATATATTTGAAATTCTTAGCAAAGAGGTAATTTTTCAAGCCACAAGGAAAACATAAAATATGGAGAATTATGGGTCATTGTCTTTGAATTTGCTCTCTGTATGTGATATCAGCTAAAGTAAGAGAGTGGCCAAAACAAACATAAGAAGGAACAAAAGCCAGAAAGATAAAAAGAAATTAATTAGCAAGTCAGCAGACCAAGAAAAGCAAAAATATCACATGCTTTGTGTGGATTGGTGAACTTGTAATTTGGCAGCAATAAGGATACTGTTGAGGATATTTAGGAAAGTGATTTTTATAGAATGAAGGGTGCAAACACAAAATTTCATATCTAATTGAAAATATGGCAACTTTACCAGAGCTGTGACTGTTGGGCCATCATCTGATAGTTATCTTGCTATCTAATCAATATGAACAAGTTGACAATCTGAACTAAATGATGCAGGGATCCAGTGGTTCCCAATATTGACTCTACATTAGAATCACCTGGAGGATTATTAAAAAAATCAAACAAAAACAACAACAACAAAAAACAGATCCACAGGGTCCTACCCAAAGTAATTGCATTAGAATATCTAGACATAAAAGTTAAGCGTCTTTATTCTTTTAAAAAATCTGTAGAGGTGATTCCAACCCACAATGTAGGACAAGAACCATTTCAAAGTTTACATTTTTCCCTCTCTAGAATCTCTACTCAGGTCCCATTCTTTTCTTTAAAACGCAGATAAGTTGATAAAGAGGAAAATAGAACTTACTCTCTAATTCACTATAAGATTGAATTCATGAAACAATATCACTCAGATATTTCAGACCTTATCTGGTTTAATGATCTTCCCATTTGAAGAAAAGCGCTGTCTTGGGGAATTATTTATTTACTGTGATCACATTCACTGAAAATATTAATAAATCTTTTTAATAATTGGGTGTTCTGAAAAAACTGCTGAAAGTGTACAATGGCTAAGTAAAACACAGTCATGGAAATTGTTAAAGGGTAAAACCCTTATTTTGATTTTCATCATTATATCATAATTCAATGACATGCTTGATAATTTGTGCCACAGTTTTACTTTCACATTGGCAGATTGAATTCTTTGTTATATATCAAATAAAAAGTGGTAATACACTTTTTTCCACAGGGTCTTATTTTTCTATTGCAACTTTAAAAATAATAAGTACCCAAACGACACTGCCCTAACTGGTGGTGACTTCTCTACTGCCAATAATTAATGGAAACTCTGGCACTGATACCCTGGGAGTACATTACAAGAGATTTCACTATTTGATAGTAATTAAAAATATGTTAATTGTTAATGTGTTAATATTCAGATTAGTAAGTCATTGAATAGGAACATGAAACTTACTTTCTTATATGTCCACAAATAGAAAAAATGTTTTTGTCCTCATTATTGGTTTATCAAACTATATTTAACTTTCTCTATATAAACTATAGTGATTACAATAACAAAATACAAGAATATATTTTATGTACAACTTTAAATGAATATCATCCTTGTTTTCCTAATCATATATGTTTTGATTATTTTTTTCTTTTCTTTTTTCTGTTGTTCCAGTAAATGAGGGAGGTATTAAAACAGCTTCCAATTTATGCCCAGATCCAGGAGAACCAGAAAATGGGAAGAGAGTTGGATCAGATTTTAGGTAAGATTTTAAATTGTTTATTTCATTATTTATTTTGTTAAGGTTTATTTTAATTTTAACTTCAAATATAACTAATAATATGGAGATGAAGACCTGGTGACTTAAAAGTGTGGCAACTAGATTTCATTGATGTGTTACCATTAATAATATTTCAGTATTTTAAAGTGACTACTCAAATTTATTAGGATACTTTTTGGAGTTTAAATGATTAATCTATTGTCATGTAGTAAGTGAAAAATCATGGGATTTGATTTGAAAGACATGAGTTTGAATTCAACTTCTATTGCTTATTAATTGTCTGATCTTTGGTAAGTTATTCAATCCTTTCTGCCTGAGTTTCCTCTTCTGTAACATGTATATCAAATTTACCACATAGAATGGTGAGTTTCAAATGAGGTACTGCCTGTGAAACCTTCCTGCAAATGTTCTATAAACATTTTATATGTAATTTTTAGAAGTAAATGTAACTTGAATAAGTTTTATCTCTATCTTAAAATTAGTATTTATTTTAAAATTTGAAATTAGTTTACTTACAACATAGAAAATGTATGTAGTAGAATATGGTAGCCATTAACTTACACTATCAAACAATATTTTTTAAAAATCTTGAATTTTCAGTAGTCCTCTGTAACATTTTACAAATGAAAGATACAAAAAATCCTATAAAATAGTAAGTGATAATTTAGTTAACATTCACAAATACTTATTTTCACAAAATATTCATGATATATTAAATTTAAAAAATGATAATGGTTATAGTTACACATACCACACATTTACAATCTTTTCTTCTTTATATTGTTTGTATAAAGGACAAATGCTGTGCTAAAGAATATCCCTATGAATAAAAAGATAGTTCTTATAATAAAGACCTGTGAAAATTTTGTCCCCATGGATCATTCAAGTTAACTTAAAGTTATATTTTGATATACTTGCAGTGGAAAACAATATTAGTTCAATATGAATAAAATTGTAATTTTCTAAAAATTTTACAGAACTTTCTTTAACTAGTCTGATAATTAATATGGATAATAATGTTTGACAAAATCACACTAGAAAGAAATTCAAAAGACCTGGGAAACTAGTCAGTCTGATCTTAATAAACTAAATGACTATATTAAAAATCAGGGCTTCCCTGGTGGCGCAGTGGTTGAGAGTCCGCCTGCCGATGCAGGGGACACGGGTTCGTGCCCCGGTCCGGGAGGATCCCACATGCCATGGAGCGGCTGGGCCCGTGAGCCATGGCCGCTGAGCCTGCGCGTCCAAAGCCTGTGCTCCGCAACGGGAGAGACCACAACAGTGAGAGACCCGCGTACCGCAAAAAAAAAAAAGAAAAAAAAAAAATCAACTAAATCTCTCAACCTCAATAATTAACTGATATTTCATAGACTGCAGAGTGGTAAACAATTTACCTAGTATTTTTACATGTATTCTTTATTTATTATAAAATGCTATAAGGTGTTTATTATTTTATTCCCACTTTACAAATAAGAAAACTGAAACTCTGTTTATCCAGCTAATAATTTGATGGAATTGAAATTTGAACTCGTTACTTCCTGATTCTAAATCCTGACCCTTTAATCACTATATTACATTATGCTTTGAAACCAAACTTCATTCACATCCCATCCTTGCAGTAAACTGTCTTGTCTTCTCCAAGAGTTGGTTTCGTCAGATCTAAAAACGAGGATAATAATACTTGTTTCATGGATTGAGGGAAAGATTACATGAGATAACGTATGCATGGTAGTAATCATAAAGCTTAAGACAAATAAGTATTCAGTTAATTCTAGCTTCTATTATAGTATGATAAGATAAATGAAATAGTTATTAATATTTATTTGGTCTCACTTTTTGCAAAAATATGAGGTTTATTAGAAATAGACTTAATAGGAATATAGTGAGTTAAATTACCTTTTCGTGGATTTCAAATCATAAGATTATCTTACAGTCATGTTTCAAGACCCTGATAGATGTTAGTCATCAAGATGCTCACAGTCAGGCTAAGATATAATAGAGTCATTATAATTTAAGAACATGCGGAATGTCATGGAGACAGAAGAGGTATGGTATTTTGGGCAGCTAGGAGATGAGGGTCACAGAGGCAAATGTTGAGGTGGAAGTATGAAGTATGGTTGGAATCTGGTATAGAGAGGCAGAGAAATCCAGAGACCATTTATATGTTTATACATTCATTGTCTACATATATTGTTTGCCTATTGTGTACCTGGCTTTGTACCAGGAACAAATAAAACACTTAACAGCAGACATAGTACATGCCCCCCATAGGTCTTCAAATTTAATGGCAAAAAAGACAATAAACAATGAAATGAATCTCAAGTTTTAAAAAGTACTGTGAAATAAAAAAGTAAAATAAAAAATTAAGCTTCTGTGAGAGAGGATAAAGATGTCAGAGTGGGAATCCACCCAGTGTAAGAAGGTCCCACTTTCATTGATACCAGAAGAATTTTATGCCTTTAGACTATAGGAAAGGAAGAGCCTCACACTGAGGAAGAGCTTGATGAGCCATTCCAGGAAAATAAAGATTAGGGAGTCTAAATTATAGACTGTAAATTGAAGAAAAGCATAGAATTCAATAGAAAAGCTGTAGAATGAAGTTGAGGAGATGTGGGGAAACCAGAGCTCTTATTCAGAAGAAGCAGATTGGCAGCCATTCTGCTTAATCTGCACTGAAGATATGTTTTGTTTTAAACACACAGTGTTTTTAAAATATGTGAGTCAACATTTAAAAATCAGGAGATTTCACACACACATACACACACACGTGCGCGTGCACACACGTTTTTGTATTCCCTTTTTAGATTTGGCAGCTAAAACCAATGTACCTTCATTGCGACATCTACTAGAACCAATTAACAGATGTTCCCTTTAGGCTAAGCAAACTCTCTGGTTCACAGTGGTCACTCCTAGGCTTCTTCACTCATGTAGGTCACCTACCTATTATGGGAAGCTGTAAAGAGTTTTGAGAGAGAGAGCTGATTCAATTTATATTTTCAGTACATCATGCTTTATACTTTAGATAGGTGGATTGAAGAAAACAAGTTTTAGTTAGAAGGCCAGTGCAGCAGTCTGGTTTTAAGATGGTAGAGACTTAGACTATGGTGATAGCAGTGAACTAGACAGACTCAAGATATCTTTTGGGTCTTGGACACTCAAAGTCTCAGTGTCCAATGATATTTTATGTGGAAAGTAAGAAAACAAAAAAGGATGATCCCTAATTTCCTCAGCTTGAACATCATGAAATTAGGGTAAATAATTATATTTAATTAAGTGTGGAAGTCCAGAGGTTTTGAGGGAAAAAAATAAGAGTTCAGTTTAGAGATTGTAAACTTCAAATGACTTAGTGATTTACAAGTGGGTATGTTAAGTTCATAGGTGAACATAATTAAAGTTCAGAGATAGCAAGGAAATATCAGTATGTAGATGTTACTAAGAATCCTAAAGCAGCATGAATAGATGACATCAGTTAGACAGCGTAGAATGACGAGTGAATCTATGACATAGTCCAAAGTTCTATGCTATTTCATGATATGATTGATTTTAAGAAGCTATCAGGGGCTTCCCTGGTGGCGCAGTGGTTGAGAGTCCGCCTGCCGATGCAGGGGACACGGGTTCGTGCCCCGGTCCGGGAAGATCCCACATGCCGTGGAGCAGCTGGGCCCGTGAGCCATGGCTGCTGAGCCTGCGCGTCCGGAGCCTGTGCTCTGCAACGGGAGAGGCCACAACAGTGAGAGGCCCGTGTACTGCAAAAAAAAAAAAAAAAAAATAAGCTAGCAAATCATTCTCACGAGTAGCAAGAGAAATAGGCATGGATGAAGTAAGGGAAGGAAGTCCTTTAAAAGGGGTCAGGAATTTTGAATACAATTGAAAATGATGAGGACAGAAGACTGTCTCTTAAATTTGACAACATGAAGGTTGTTGGCAAGAGTGATTTCATTGGAGTGACAAAGGTTGAAACAAATTGAAATAAGCTGAAGAGTGAATAGACAGTTCAGATAGGTAATAGCTTTGGAACATCAAATTGCATAAAGCAGAAGAATAATGGAGCAGTTCTATAGTCATTAGGAAGTCAAATAGATTTTCTTTTTAGAGATACAAGAAACCAGAGCTTGTTTATTGGATGATACAAATAATCCTGTAGCGAGGAAAATACGGATGACAGGAAAGATTCCTAGTGGGTATAAGTAAAGGAACATAACTTTTTTGAAGAAAATAAACATGATCCCAAGGACAGGAATAGTGCTCTAGAGACTGTGAGCCACAACTACTGAGCCTACGTGCCACAACTACGGAAGCCCGCGTTTCCTAGAGCCCATGCTCCGCAACAAGAGAAGCCACCACAATGAGAAGCCCACGCACCGCAAAGAAGCCCCTGCTTGCTGCTACTAGAGAAAGCCCATGCGGAGCAACGAAGACCCAATTAAAAAAAAAACAAAAATAACAGATTTTGTGAAGGGAAAATGAGAGACCTTATATTTAATACTTTTACTCTGTGAAGGCTGCATCAAGCAAGACCATCAAATTTATATATATATATATACACACATACATATAAATGAGAGAGAGAGGATGGGAATGGTTGGGAGAGGAACTTTGAGAGAAAAACTGGAAATAGTCGTTACCCAATAGTGGGAGAGCAAGTTTGATATAGAAATATTACCTTGCTAAGTAATTTTGAGTGTCCTTTTGAGATTGATGATAATGAATCTGCCTAGTTATATGATTTCTGTCTAGAATTACTAAGCTTCCCAGGTACAAGCATTAAAAGGATTGTGCAAAGGCGTGATAAAATTCAGTGCATTCAGGAAATTTCTAGTGATTCTTCTAGGCATAACAAATAGAAACATGGATGTGGAGCAAAGAAAATTTCAAGCAGAGTTATAGGTTGGGGTCCTTTACAAGATAAGTGGATTAGATCATCTTTCATGTTCAGTTTCAGCTATAAACAAGACCGATTCAGAAATAGCAGGTAAAATATTTTTAATCTGTTTCAGAAGGGAAAGAAATATTTTTTGTGTGTTTTAAAAAGTATAAAACAGTAATCATTCTTATATAAAAGGCTATGGGAAGCACCCCAAAGAATAAGAGAAGGGAAAGCAGGTAAAGGAATAAAAATCACTGACAAAAGATATACTGTGTCAGCTTATTTTGAAGCAATATACGTTTAGTTAGGGCTTGAATTAACTCTCTGTTACTGGACCCCTATCATTTCAAAGGAAAATTAGCCTCTGTTAGGCAGGTACACGATGAATCACTGCTTCATATGGAAGCAAGCTTGGTTGTTGGATTGAAGCACCAGTCCCTGCCCCATAAATATTAAAACAAACAACAAAGAAGCAAAAAACACAAAAATAACTCATGACAATCTCTTCTGGTGCCCTTTACCCATTTATCTATGTAATACTCTAGTTCTTTGAGGTACCAGGGCTCACACATTCTGCAATTTAGCAAACATCCAGGTAAGTGTAAGAAGTCAGTCTCCCCCACTATTTAGTGCCTCTTTACTCACTGAATTATCTTCTTGAAGCCTCCCTCCTAACTGGGTTGAGGTAGGAGTGGGGACCACCCACTCAAATGCTCCAATTCCCTCCAAAGAAATTATACTTGCAAACTTTTCATTAATTGGTATCCTCAAATCTTCTGATACATCCTTCCTGGAGCTAAGCTATGTGTTATTCTAATGATCTTGAATGAATTTTTTTTAATACATCCTTAACAAATTCTACACAAATGTTCTGAAACCCCTCTTTTAGAATGTGTGAGCACATATCCTCATTTATCAGCCTTGGGGCTTCAGCTAAAACTGAAAGAACCAGAAATGTCTCATTTGTTAACATACTTTTCCATAAATGATCATTTCCGAAGAAGGGAAAATTGTGAAACAAGTCCGAAGCCATCTGTAAGTATGAAAAATTGATGAGGACCTAACCATAGATGATTTTTAAAACAAATGAATGAATGGAAGTTCTAATAACAGAACATTAAACTGTTTATAAGCTGCATTTATTAAGATTTCATCTATAAATATTTGTGTTTCCTAAATCTTAAAATTATATGGCTTCTAAGATAAGCACACAAATATACATAAATATAAAACAACTTTTGTTTATTGGCTTCTTAGCTGTTAAGAACATGTTTTTCTCTGTTACTCATATGTTAAAAAACTCTACCAAGACAGTTTCTCAAGATTTGCCAATTACCATTGTTAATCTTATAGCAGCCCCTGAATGTATTGGCATAGGATCTAGGGAGAGCAATTCTTATGCACCGGACTAGAATTCAGGTCTTATTTTCAACTGCAATATTATTTTCTTATAACACACAAAAATTATTTAGATAGTAGGGTGGCTTTCGAGTTTTTAAATTGGAAACACCATTTCCTAGCAAACCAAACTTAAAACTTGGTAGTAATTACAAGCAGCCAGGGGCAGGGTGGGGGTGAGGGGCAGACAGGAAAGTAGGAACAGTTGTTTATAGCACCAAACACCACTGATTCTTTTTTTTGGGGGGGGGTTTATTGTTTTAATTTTTATTGGAGTATAGTTGATGTACAATGTTGTGTTAGTTTCAGGTGTACAGCAAAGTGAATCAGTTTCATATACATGTATCCACTCTTTTTTAGATTATTTTCCCATACAGGCTATTACAGTGTATTGAGTAGAGTTCCCTGTTCTATACAGTAGGTCTTTATTAGTTATCTATTTTATATATAGTAGTGAGTATATGTCAATCCCAATCTTCCAATTTATCCCTCCCCACCCCATTATCCCCTGGTAACCATAAGCTTGTTTTCTACGTCTGTGACTCTATTTCTGTTTTGTAAATAAGTTCATTTGTACCCTTTTTTTTAGATTCCACATATAAGTGATATCATATGATATTTGTCTTTCTCTGTCTGACTTACTTCACTCAGCATGACAATCTCTAGGTCCATCCCTGTTGCTGCAAATGGCATTATTTTGTGTTTTTTTATGCCTGAGTAATAGTCCATTGTATCCATGTACCACATCTTCTTTATCCATTCCTCTGTTGATGGACATTTAGGTTGCTACCATGTCCTGGCTATTGTAAATAGTGCCGCATTGGACATTGGGATGCATGTATCTTTTCAAATTATGGTTTTAGAGGGAAACTACCTCAACGTAATAAAAGCCATGAACAACAAATCCACAGTGAACATCATTCTCAGAGGTGAAAAAACACAGATTTTTCTTTTGAAGTATCTCTAGAGTCTGAGCCCTCATCCATTGCCACTTCTATTCTTTTAGCTCAGATTTGATTAAATCCCTAACAATTCCTGCAGGTTTCAAGGTTTCAGTGTAGTGTCACTCAATGCAATCAATAAACCACCAAAACCGTAAATAAAAATATATAAATTGATTGATTAGAATCAAAATGTCAGTGTCCTTTGGTCTGTAAATTCGGAGGCTAAGAGAGAAGGGATTAATTAAAGTACTTTTAAAAGTTTTTGCTTGTGGTTTGTTTTTTTGTTTGTTTTGTTTTCTTTTACTTAAACATTGCAAAACCTAGTTAGAACTGCTTTGAAATTTGAAGCAGGTAACTTCTCATGTTACCTGCCATCCTATAATAAAATAGCATTGCCTTTTCTATTCATTTATCTTACACTATTTTATAGTACTCATCACCACTGAAGTAATGTATATGTATTTTATTTTTATGTTTTCTGTCAAGCCCCACTAGAATATTGGCTGTAACAGTCCATGGCCTTTGGTATAGTATCAACTTCACTGAAAATAAGTTTTAGCCACTCAATAAATACTTGTTTTTTAAACAAATGGGATCTTAAGAAATTTATGAAATCACTAATCTTTCAAGATTTAGAATATATAAAACACTTTCAAGACAGAACACTAGGTAGGCATATACACAGTTTCACTTCATAATGTATATAAATATTATTTTCATAATATTTTTAAAATACCACAGCAAAAATATTACTTTTAAAAAGGCATACAAAAACTTGAAAGAGCAAATTAAATACAAAGATGAAGAATAGTAAAAAGTAGAGTAGATATAAATGAAAGTGAACAAGAAATTAATAGAGAAAAATCCATAAAACCAAAAGGTAGTTTTATTGAAAAGATCAATAAAATTGATAATCTCTAGAGACAGACTAATCAAAGAGAGAGGGAGAGAGAGAGAGAGGGAAAGAGAGAAAAGAGAGTAAGAGAAGAGATACAATCCATAAATATTAAAGGATAATAAAGAAATATGAGAAATAATAAATACAAATTTGATAATTTAGGTTATATTGATGGATTTCTTGAGAATTTCTATAAAATTCTCACAAAAAGAAATAAATCATCTGAAATGACCTAAAACTATTAAAGAAATTAAATCAATAATTAAAACCTTCCATTGGTGGGAATGTAAATTGGTACAGCCACTATGGAGAACAGTAAAAACTAAAAATACAAGTACCATATGAGCCAACTACCCCACTCCTAGGCATATACCCAGAGAAAACCATAATTCGAAAAGATACATGCCTCCCAATGTTCATTGCAGCACTATTTACAATAGCCAGGTCATGGTAGCAACCTAAATGTCCATTAACAGAGGAATGGATAAAGATGATGTGGTACATATATATATAATGGACTATTAGTCACAAAAGAGAACAAAATAAGGCCATTTGCAGCAACAAGGATGGACCTAGAGATTGTCATACTGAGTGAAGTAAGACAGAGAAAGACAAATACCATATGATATCATTTATATGTGGAATCTAATAAAAAGGTACCAATTAACTTACAAAACAGAAGTTATAGTCACAAATGTAGAAAACAACCTTATGGTTACCAGAGGATGCGGGGGGGGGGGGGGAAAAAATTGGGGGGTTGGGATTGACATATACACAATACTATATATAAAATAGATAACTAATAAGAACCTACTGTATAGCACAGAGAACTCTACTCAATACTCTGTAATGGCCTATATGGGGAAAGAATCTAAAAAAACGATTGTATATATGTATATGAAACTGATTCACTTCCCTGTACACGTGAAAATAACACAATATTGTAAATCAAATATACTCCAATAATTTTTTTTTTTTTTTTTTTGCGGTACGCGGGCCTCTCACTGCTGTGGCCTCTCCCGTTGCAGAGCACAGGCTCCAGACGCGCAGGCTCAGCGGCCATGGCTCACAGGCCCAGCCGCTCCACGGCATGTGGGATCTTCCCCGACCGGGGCACGAACCCGTGTCCCCTGCATCGGCAGGCGGACTCTCAACCACTGCGCCACCTGGGAAGCCCGCCAATAATTTTTTTAATGAAATAAATTTAAAAATAAACCTTCCAAAATAGCAAGCATCAGGCCCAGATTGATTCACTGGTGAATTTTAACAAACATTTAAAGAATAAATGATACCAATTCTCTACAATCTCTTCCAGAAAAATAGAGGGAGTACTTTCAAACTCATTTTACAAGTGCTCACTACCCTAATACAAAAATCAAAGACATTGCTGCAAAGGAAAATTTCAAATCAATATGTCCAATGAACATAGATGCAAAATTTTTCAACAAAATATTAGCAGATTAAGTTTGACAGTGTATTAAAAGAAGTATACAGCATGACTAAATGGGTTTTATTCCAGGTATAGAGGGCTGGCTTGACATTCAGAACTCAAGTCATCTCATAAGTGGGCTAAAAAAGAACATATCACTATTGCAATAGAATGAAGAAAAAAAACCAAAAAACATTTGACAAAATCCAACCCTCTCAGAAAATTACAAAGAAAAGAGAACTTTATCAATTTGTTAAAGAACATCTGCTACTACAAATATGGAGCTAACATGATAATACTTAGTGGTGAGAAACTTTTTCCCAAGATCAGAAACAAAACAAGAATTTCCCCTCTCACCACTCTTTTTCAACATCATACTGAAAGTCTTAGCTAATACACTAAGACATGAAAAGGAAATAAAAGGTTTATAAATTTGGAAGGAAGAAATGAAACAGACTTTTTTTCTTGCAGATTGTATGATTGTCTATGTAAAAAGTTCCAAAGAATCAAAGAAACTTGTGGAACTAGTAAGTGATAATAGCAAGGTTTTACGATACATATACAAAAGTTAATTGTTGTTTTGTATACCAGCAATGAACAAGTGGAATTTGAAATTAAAAGCACAGTATCATTTACATTAGCACCAAAAAATAAAAAAGAAAGACTTAGGTTTAAATATAACAAAATATTTATAAGATCTATATGAGGAAAATGACAAAATTCTGATTAAAGAAATCAAAGATCTAAATCAATGGAGAAATATTCCAGGTTCATGGATGGGAAGAATTAATATTAGTAAGATGTCAAATCTTTCCAACTTGAGCTATAACTTCAGTGTTATCTCAGTAAAAATCCAAGAAAGTTATTTTGTGTCCTCAACAAAATAATTCTAATATTTATGTAGAAAGGCAAAGACCCAGAATAGCCTACATGATATTGAAGAACAAACAAGGGGCTAACTCTTCCTCAGGAAGAGGGTGAGGGATGAGTAGGTAAACTCATTTGGGGCAGTGAAACTATTCTGTATGATACTGTACAGGTGAATACATGACATTATGCATTTGTCAAAACCTATAGAATACAAAGAGTGAACCCTAGTATAAATATGGACTTAATTAATTAAGTGTATCAATATTGATTTGGTTCATCAACTGTAACAAATGTACCCCACTAATGCAAGATGGTAATAATAGAAGAAACTGTGTTTGTGTGTGCATGTGTGTGTTGGGGGGGGAAGAAGGGTGCATATAGGAACCTTCTGTACTTTCTGTGCATTTTTTCTATAAATGTGAAATTGTTCTGAAATATAAAGTATTAAAAATGAAACAAAAACATACAAGCAATTTTATATTTTGAACTGAGTGATATATATATATCTGTATGCATGCACACATACATGTGTGTGTTTTTTTGACTATAATATCATATTAAAATACTTCTCTAGAATATTGGTATAATAAACTCAAACGTTTCATTTTCCTGGCATGGCAGTAATTTCTGAGAAGGAGAACTTTAGAGAGAAGGAAAAGAGATATTTCAATTGAGACGTGTTTTTTGACAGATAAGAACAGCTCCCCCATCTCAGTGTCCATGGCCACAATTGTAGTTAACCCTTTTTAAACATTTTTAGGTAATTGCAATGTCAGCTTTACTAGCTGCAGATTCTTCCTCTTTTCATCCATGTACAAGTTATTATCACATTAGTCTTCCAAAAATATCTGCAACAATGTGTTTTTTCAACTCAAACACCAGCAGAGCTTTCCTATGGACTACTTATTCACAAACTACTCATTTTTGGCATTTAAAACATCTCAAAATATATCCAATGTTGCCACATTTGTCTGCCAACCATATTTTTATGGTGACAAATTACCCTCACATAGTTTGCCTCAAATATGTCTGATTTTCCCTGACTTCTCCGCTCGGTTTTGTTGTTTCTTCCTCCTGGAATATTCTATCCCAGCATTCTTGCCTGTGTCATCTTACGCATTCTTCAAGGACTCACTTAAAATCCTCCTTCCTAAAGCTTTACTTATTTCCACAATCTGTTACAATCTGGTTAACTCCTCCAGCATTGTGTGTATCTTCATTACAGTACTTAAAATATTTTTTTTTCCTTGTCTTGTAGAAACTTTTCTAAGTGTAAAATCCTTGGAATCAGAAATAAGATTATTCATATATCTGCATGCCTGATGAAGAGAGTTCAATAACTGTAGTGAACTGAACGGCTTAAAACAGCAGCTTCAGAAATTTTCCATTAATTTCTCTGATCATATGACCTTATAGCAGGACTTCAAACTCATCATAAAACTAAATGATTTATAGGCAGCAGTTGCTAAAACAAACACTCTTGTATGCACAAAATAAATATTTTTTAATCACTGAGGAAATATATAAGAAAATCCTTGGGAAAGTGTGGCATCTTATAGACTTGTATTTTACTTACCATTTTATGCTTTAATCTCCAAGGTGAGAGTCCCAGAATCTGTGTTTTGAAATTTTAAAAACTTTCTTTCTAATTTGAAATTCCTATGGAGCATAACAGACTTTTAAAGGGAGAAATGCTGCCAAAGAGATATTGAAGCTGCCAGCAGTTTCTATGCTGAAAAATAAATTAAAAATTTAAACGTCTTTTAAAATTATAACTAAATGTCTGGGAAAGCTCAGCCTCCGAGATTCTTAAGTTTCACAGACTTTACTTCTGGAGGAAAGGCCTTGTCTGATACTTTTCCTTTCAAGAGATGTCACCCATTAGGGGCATGAATTTGTCTTCTTGAGAGCAAAGAATAATGTTGGATCCAAAATTTGGGTTTTCATTTGGATTATTAAAACACTGGTATATCTTGGGATTGAAACAGCAGGGAATATGCTTCTCATCTGGTAATATTAAAACATGACTATAATGAGGAAAGTCTGACTATCATGATGTAAATCTATCACACTTTTAAATGTGGACCCATCTTCACCCGTTCTCCTAGCATAAGGTTTGTAAATATGGTAGTATGCTTATTTATATATCTAACTTTGATAATTGCAAAGACATCATTAATAGAAACTTCAAAGGTGTTCTATCTCTTCCCACAAAATATCTTCTGAAGAATAGCCTACACATGTGGCACTTCCTTCCTCACCACACAGCTAATAATTTCCTAATATTTTGTAATCTGACTTTTTGCATCATCTCTTAAATTACTAATGACTTTTCTATCCCTAAATTAAGTTAATTTTCTCACTGCTCATTTCCCTTGATCCTTCTGTCACCATTGTAATCTCTTTTGGGGGTCTTTAAATGACCAAAAAATATCTTGGTTTCCGTGAGTTTACTCTCTGACCACCCATTTTTCACTCTTGAGGAATTCACTTTCTCCTCCCATTCCCTAAAAAATAAACATTCCTCAGTGTTCCATCTTCAAAACTCCCCTCTTCTACTATATATTCAGCTTTAAGAATAGCATTACATGGACTTCCTTAGTGGCGCAGTGGTTGAGAGTCCGCCTGCCGATGCAGGGGACACGGGTTCGTGCCCCGGTCTGGGAAGATCCCATATGCCGTGGAGCCTGCGCGTCCAGAGCCTGTGCTCCGCAGCGGGAGAGGCCACAACAGTGAAAGGCTCGCATACCGCAAAAAAAAAAAAAAAAAAAAAAAAAAAAGAATAGCATTACTTCTGAAGGATTCAGTAATCATGACTTTCCATGTTTCTCTCAGGTCTTCATTATTTTCATTCTTCTGAGATATAGATATTTATTATGTTAACTTAAAACAATTGAACTGGTCTTTTCTCCACAACACATATACATCATTACGAGTGAGAGAGCATGGAATTTGGAATCAGTTGGACTTAATTTTAGATGCCGCCACTCTTTTATTAGACTTAGAGAAGCTTTTTATTCTCCCCAAAGTTCTGTTTCTTTTTCAATAAAAATGGAAAGAGTAATACCAAATTGTACTGTTTTAGTGAAGGACTAGATTATCTAACAGTCATAAAATTGCATAGTGAAGTACCCAGGATAAAGTAAAGCTTTTTCTTTCTTTTTTTTATTTTCTTATGATTTCCCCAGTGAATTCAGATTTTAAAATCTTCACTCTTTCTCCAAATCCTGCTTCTTCAATCTTGTTAATTATTTTCAATTCATATTGCCTCCATCCTACTTTATACACTTAAAACTTCTCACCAGTGCAATTGTAATGGTCTCTTATTCTACTGCAAGATGTATTACACTTGGCTTTCAGATAAAGGTTATTATTATATAGCTACTGAGACATTACCCCTGGATCATAAACTTGTATCTCCCATGGCTCATTGAATTAAGAAATTATATCAGTTATCACACACATACATATAGTATACATTAACTTAAAAGAACTTTCATGTCATTATTTTGTTACTAATTAAAACATTGTATGTGTCAATATCACTATTTTGCTAATAAGTAAACCTGTATGCCAGGTGTTTGCACACTTAGCAGTAATAAAAGCATGCCTTGAACATAGAGCTTATGGCTTGCAATTTGGTGCTCTTCCCCCCTCACTTATACATTTGCATTCTAGCATTTAAATTTCTCCTTAATACAGGCCAAACCTAACTTTCTGACATTATATTTCTATTTCTACCATATTGTGTTACAGACTGCTAAATGTGCCTCTTCAGAAAATAAATCATTTTAGTTGTGTGATGCATATTTTTAGAAAGAAACATTAAAAAAAAACACAAACTACTATTTCCTGAAACTAACCATTTGCTTAAGGCAAACTGTTCTTCCAAATGCCTCTACACTTTATCAGCTCAGTAATTTAGCACATGCTTTTCTCTCTTCCTAGAATATGTTTGACTATAAGAATCCTATCCATTCTTCAAATGGACTTTCTTCTTCCTTGGTTTCCCATAACTTGTATCCATGCTCTCTTGGCTCATATGGCTTGAATGATATTCACTGTATGCTTCTCTTACCACAATACTGGAATTTATTCTGTTTTTTGAAGGCAGCTATTGGCTTATTACATTTTTCATCACCAAGTCAAAAAAAGTTTAGATGCTTAAGGAAAGCTTGCTTATTTGAATTCGAGTAAACTTGCACTGCAGCCTTCCTCTGGTGTTACGTTTCAAGACCAGTACAATTAAGACTTATCATTACTATCATTGTCTCTGTGGAAAGTTGTTTCTGGCCTCTTTGACAGAGTTCCATAAAAGACATATTACCTATGTCTGAAAACAAAGAGCAGTGAAAGCATAAATACTCTATTGTTGCGTGGGGTCCAGATTGCACAGGACAATATCATCATATTAAAACTAGCTCTAATTTTAAAAAGTCTATTTTAAGTTGCATAAATATATAGAAGAAATAGTAAGCCTAGATTTTTGAAAGTTATTCCAAGTATGTTTATCTAAGCTGATAGGACATTTAGGAAATATGAGTTGTGAAAATGGTTGACATGGGTAGGCAATCTTAAAAGAAAACACAAATAACAAACCTTAGTCCTTACACTGTACATACTTACTGAGGAGCTTAGCACTTTATCTATACTTTGTCTGCTTTATCCTCATTGTTTCCTCATTACTGGAGGGGAAAATCAAGCTGTTATTCCAATGTTACAGTAAAAATATTAAAAAGAAAAAGTGATACAAGGAATAGTTTGAGGCTACAAATCATTTAAATCATTATAGTATTTCATTGAAATAAAGTTTAAAATATACATATTTAGAAATGTATGAAAACATTCCATTTAGGACATAATTTTTGATGAATAAAATATGGATAAAGTATTTCTGCTTGTGTAATGTGGGAATACTTTGTGTATACTAATAGTAATTTCAGATCTATAAAAAATGAGATTGTTTCATGTATTTTATTCTATATATTATTAAATGACAATATTTTGAAAAAAGTTATAATAAAAATATATATTTAAGAATCTCTCCTAATTTGCCAGCAATATGGTTGAGTGAAGGATGTGAGATCACCTCTTCTTACAAAAGCAAAATCACAAATAACTGCTGAACAACCATAGACAAAAAAAAAACGCTGGAACCTACCAAAAAAGATACCCTATATCTAAAGAAAAAGAGAAGCCAAAATGAGACAGTAGGAAGGGCACAATTGTAATAAAATCAAATCCCATACCCGCTGGGTGGGAGGCCCACAAACTGGAAAATAATTATACCACAGAAGTTCTCCCACAGGAGTGAAAGTCCTGAGCCCCACGTCAGGCTTCCCAGCCTGGGGGTTTGATAATGGGAGGAGGAGCCCCCAGAGAATTTCTCTTCGAAGGCCAGAAGGGTTTCATTGCAGGAATTTCACAGGATTGGGGGAAATAGAAACTCCACTTTTGGAAGGTGCACACAAGGTCCTGTGTACACCAGGACCCAGGGAAATAAACAGTGACTTCATAAGAGACTGGGCCAGACTAGTATTGGAGGGTCCCCTGTGGAGTCAGGGGGCAGCTGTGGCTCACTGTGGGGACAAAGACACGGGCAGCAGCAGTTCTGTTGAATAATCATTGGTGTGAGCCCTCCTGGAGGCCACCATTTCCTCCCCAAGACCTAGCCCCACCCAATAGCCTGTAGGCTCCAGTGCTGGGACACCTCAGGCCAAACAACCAACAGGGTGGGAACACAGCGCCACCCATCAGCAGACAGGCTGCTTAAATTCTTCCTGAACAAGGCCCTGCCCACGAGAAGGACAAGACCTAGCTCCACCCACCAGTGGGCAGGAAGCAGACCCTCCCACCAGAAAGCCAACACAAGCCTCTTAGACAGACTTATTCACCAGAGGGCAGACAGCAGAAAAAAGAATTACAATCCCGCAGCCTGTGAAATGGAAACTGCAATCACAGAAAGTTAGAAAAAATGAGGTGGCAGAGGAATATGTCCCAGATGAAGGAACAAGTTAAAACCCCAGAAGAACAGCTAAGTGAAGTGGAAATAGGTAATCTACTGGAAAAAGAATTTAGAGTAATGATAGTGAAGATCATCCAAGATCTCAGAAAAGAGTGGAGGCACAGATTGAGAAGATGCAAGAAATGTTTAATAAAGACCTAGAAGAACTAAAGAACAAACAAACAGAGATAAACAATATAATAACTGAATTGAAAGATACACTAGAAGGAATCAATAGAGTAACTGAGGCAGAAGAAAGGATAAATGAGCTGGGAGACAGAATGGTGGAAATCAATGCCACAGAAAAGAATAAAGAAAAAATAATCAAAAGAAATGAAGACAGTCTAAGAGACCTCTGGGACAACATTAAATGAACAACATTTGCATTATAGGGGTCCCAGAAGGAAAAGAGAGGAAGGACCTGAGAAAATATTTGAAGAAATAATAGCTGAAAATTTCCTTAACGTGGGAAAGGAAGCAGCCAACCAAGTTCAGGAAGGCCAGAGAATCCCAGGCAGGATAAACCCAAGGAGGAACACACCAAAAAACATAGTCATCAAACTGACAAAAATTAAAGAGAAAGAAAAAATATTAATAAGCAACAAGGGAACAGCAACAAATGACATACAAGGGAACTCCCATAATGTTGTCAGCTGATTTCTCAGCAGAAACTCTGTAGGCCAAAAGGGAGTGACACAATATATTTAAAGTTATGAAAGGGAAGAACCTACAACCAAGAATACTCTACCCAGCAAGGCTGTAATTCACATTCAACGGAGAAATCAAAAGCTTTACAGATAAGCAAAAACTAAAAGAATTCAGCACAACCAGACCAGCTTTGCAACAAATGCTAAAGGAACTTCTCTAAGTGCAAAAGAAAAGGCCAGTACTAGAAACAAGAAAATTACAAATGGAATAGCTCACTGGTAAAGACAAACGTAAATTAAAGGTAGGAAATCATCTGCACACAAATATATCAAAGCCAGCAATTGGGAGAAGAGGGGAACACAAATTCAGGATATTGGAAATGCATTTGAAGTTAAAAGGCCAGCATCTTAAAGCACTATTATTTATATACAGACTGCTATATCAAAACCTCAGGGTAACTGCAAGCCAAAAATCTACAATAGATACACATACAAGAAAGAAAAGAAAATCCAAACACAACAATAAAGTTAGTCATAAAATCACAAGAGAAGAGAACAAAAGAGGAAGGGAAGAAAAAAGACCTACAAAAACAAATCCAAAACAGTTAAGAAAATGGCAATAGGAATATACATATTGATAATTACTTTAAATGAATTAAATGCTCCAACCAAAAGACATAGACTGGCTGAATGGATACAAAAACAAGACCTGTATATATGCTTTCTACAAGAGACCCACTTCAGATCTAGGGACACATACAGACTGATCATGAGGGGATGGAAAAAGGTATTTCATGCAATGGAAAGAAAGCTGGAGTAGCAATTCTCATATCAGACAAAATAGACTTTAAAATAAAGACTGTTATGAGACAAAGAAGGACACATAATGATCAAGGGATCAATCCAAGAAGAAGATATAATAATTGTAAATATATATGCACCCAACATAGGAGCAACCCAACATATAAGGCAAGTACTAACAGCCATAAAAGGAGAAATTGACAGTAACACAATAATAGTGGGGGACTTTAACAACCCACTTTCATCAATGGACAGGTCATTCAGACAGAAGATCAATAAGGAAATACAGGTCTTAAATGACACATTAGACTAGATGGACTTAATTGATATTTATAGAGCATTCCATCCAAAAGAAGCAGAATACACATTCTTCTCAAGTGCACGTGGAACATTCTCCAGGATTGATCACATGCTGGACCATAAAGTGAGCCTTGGTAAATTTAAGAAAACTGAAATCATATCAAGCATCTTTTCCACCACAATGTTATGAAATTAGAAAGCAACTACAGAAAAAAAAAAAACCTGTAAAACATCACAAGCACATGGATGCTAAACGATATGCTACTGAACAACCAATGGAACACTGAAGAAATGAAGAGGAAAGCAAAAAATACCTAAAGACAAATGAAAATGAAAGCACAATGATCCAAAGCCTATGGAGTTCTAAGAGGGAAGTTTATAGCAATACAATCTTACCTCAGGAAACAACAAAAACAAATAAACAACCTAACCTCACACTTAAAGCAACTAGAGAAAGAAGAAAAACAAAACCCAAAGTTAGTAGAAGGAAAGAAATCATAAAGATCAAAGCAGAAATAAATGAAATAGAAAGGAAGAAAACAATAGAAAGATTAATGAAACTAAAGGCTGGTTCTTTGAGAATATAAACAAAATTGATAAAGAGCCAGCGTCATCAAGAAAAAAGGGAGGGGGCTCAAATCAATAAGATTAGAAATGAAAAGGAAAGGTTAAAATGATACCACAGAAATACAAAGGATCATAAGAGACTACTACAAGCAACTATATGCCAATAAAATTGACAACCTGGAAGAAATGGACAAATTCTTGAAGAGGTACAATCCCCCAAGACTGAGCAAGGAAGAAATGGAAAGTATGAACAGACTAATCACAAGTACTGAAATTGAAACTGTGATTTAAAAACTCTCAACAAACATAAGTCCAGAACCAGACGGCTTCACAGGCCAATTCTATCAAACATTTAGAGAAGAGTTAACACTTACCCTTCTGAAACTCTTCCAAAAAATTGCAGAAGAAGGAATGCTCCCAAATTGATTCTGAGACCATCATCACCCTGATACCAAAACCAGACAAAGACACCACAAAAAAGAAAATTATAGGCCAGTATCACTGATGAACATATACACAAAAAATAATCAACAAAATATTGGGTTGGCCAAAAAGTTCGTTCAGGTTTTTCCTTAAGGGTTACAGAAAAACCTGAATGAACTTTTTGGCCAACCCAATGCTAACAGTCTGAATCCAACCATACGTTAAAAGGATCACATTCCACAATTAAGTGGGATTTATCCTAGGGATGCAAGGAATTTTCAGTATCTGCAAATCAGTGTGATACACCACATCAACAAATTGAAGAATAAAAAACCATATGATCATCTCAATAGATGCAGAAAAAGCTTTTGACAAAATTCAGCACCGATTTATGTTAAAAACTCTTCAGAAAGTGGGCATAGAGGGAATATACCTCAACATAGTAATGGCCATATATGACAAACCCACAGCCAAATGGTCTCAATGGTGAAAAACTGAAAGCATTTCCTCTAAGATCAGGAATAAGAAATGATGGGTGAATTTTATCTAAAAAACAATCAGCACAGTTTTGCAGCCCTAACTGTATATGTGTGTCTGTGGATGGACATATACGTGTCCAAGTAAATATACATATAAATACCTGCTAGAGAAGTACTATAATGTGGTATGAACCCAAGCACTGGGATTCAAGTCAGAAAGTCCACTTTTTGCTTCACATTTACCACTTACTTAAGATGGGAAATTTAGTCAATTATTTAACCTTGGCTTCTACAACTAGTAACAAGATAATTAAACTTGATGAGAGCTTTTTGAAATTCCTACGAATACCTGCATGTTATTGATTTATAGTAGATTCTTGTTTGTGATTTTTATTATATATTTGTACAAGTCATATTTTCATATTTTGGTTTTTTAAAAGAACAATCTTTTTTGTCACTATGAAACATTTTTGAACTATGGGATATTGCCAGTAGAACCGGAGCCTAACCATTATGTTATATTCTTCTAATACTGTTTTTTAATCCTTTGCTCAATTTTAGCCTTGGATCAACTGTGCAGTTCTCTTGTGATGAAGATTATGTCCTACAGGGTGCTAAGAGCATCACCTGTCAACGGATAGCTGAAGTCTTTGCTGCTTGGAGTGATCACAGGCCTGTATGTAAAGGTAAAGAACAGTCTTTAAAAAAAAAATGCTCTCTTAACACATTTTAATAGTTTGAACTTCATTCCACTGAGTATAAATTTCAGTTGAATCTTTGACCTGTAATTCAGGAAACATTTAGCTCATGTATTTAAGAATATTTATTGAAAATCTATAATATGCAAACCACTGTGTCAGATTCTCAAGGAGTTCCCGATCTAATAATCATATAGCAACAAATTGGAATCTTAAAATATGTAATACAAGGCAGTGGTAACTTTGTTGGCCTTTTTTTAAAATCATGAATTACCATGTATAGTCATTGATGTGGATATAAATTTTTTAAACCATAATTGCACCTCCACTTGTATGATTTGCCATTTGAATTGCTTATGTGTCCAATAGTAGTGATGTTGGTGGCAGTGGAGGTAGAGCACTTGTTCTATAATTAGTTAATTTAAACTAAGACAAATCAATGAGTGCTCTGGCTTTTCATATTACCAGTAATTGCAGATAAGATTTACTTCCACCACCTTCCTACAAATTAAATATTTTCATATAAATTAAATGAGGCCTCTTCATTCTAAACTTTATTTAGCTATATTTGAAAATTAACACTTCATTCTGGCTTACTGGCTCTCTTGTTGCTTGTTTGTTGCTGTTGTTGTTGTTATTTTTAGTAATGACATCTCTGCATATTTCAGTGTCTTAGTACTCAAAATTCCATTAACTCTTCATCTCCCTCAGGGAATATTTTCACTGAGTTGCCACACTCTGTATAGTCCTCTCAGGCAGATTCTGGTGAATAGAGAAGGGATAGATTTGAGAGCTCTCATAAAGGGAAAAAGACAAAGTATTTGACAACTAGTTGGATATGGAAGGAGAAAGTGACAAGAAGGAGTCAAAGTTGATATTCAACTCTATATGAGACTAGAAAAACGTTACCCTGTTAATAAGTATAAAAAAACTGAAAATGGAATTGTATAGGAGATTTCATCATAGGCTTAATTTTTTTAGGCACTTACTATGTGTCAGGCACTGTGCTAACCACTACATATACTTTGACTCATTTAAATCCTCAAAACAAACCAATGGAGGCATTATTATCTCCATTTTAGAAATGAGTATTGTAAGACACAGAGAGATCCAGTCACTCACCCAAGCTCAAATGTCTGTAAAATGACAAAGCCCTTAAGAAAGACTATTCATAGTTTGGGGAGAGAAGCAAGATTTCAGAGCATTAAAGAAGGAATAGAAAATAATAAAACGGAAGCAAATAGGTATATTCCACTCACTTGACAATGGCAACCCAGAGTAAGAAGAACAGAGAGCCTAGATTTTTCTCTCAGGTTCAAGTAAAACTTTCATGTCACAGGTAGATGTTTATTCATTACCTTTCTCATTATCAAGGGCTTACAGAAAATGGTACTGATGAACCTAAGTGGCAGGGCAGGAATAAAGATGAAGATGTAGAGAATGGACTTGAGGACACAGTAGGGGAAGGGGAAGCTGGGACGAAGTGAGAGAGTAGCATTGACATATATACACTACCAAATGTAAAATGGATGGCTAGTGGGAAGCTGCTGCATTGAACAGGGAGATCACCTCGATGCTTTGTGATGACCCTAGAGGGTGGGAGAGAGGCTCAAGAAGGAGGGCATATGGGGATATATGTGTACATATAGCTTATTCACTTTGTTGTACAGCAGAAACTAACACAAAATTGTAAAGTAGTTATACTCCAATAAAGATGTTAAAAATATAAAATAAAATTCATAGTCACAATTGAAGAAAAAAAGGTTTACAAAATGCCATATAGTGCAATAGCATTAAAAAAAAAAACAGTGAAATAGGGATAATGAGAAAATAAGGTAAAACAGTTACATGATCCTAAACAAAAGCTTATGTATAAGTTGGTAAAAAACTTAAAAAAAAAATTTATTGAAATATAGCTGATTTACAATGTTGTGTTACTTTCAGTTGTAAAGTGATTCAGTTATGCATATAAATATATATTAGTTTTTACATTGTCTTCTATTATTTGTTGTTAACAAGATATTGAGTATAGATCCCTGTTCAATACAGTAGGTCCTTGTTGGTTATCTGTCTTATATATAGTAGTATGTATATTTTAATCCCAAACTCCTAATTTATCTCTCTCTCCCTCTCCCCTTTTGGTAACCATAAGTTTGCTTTCTATGTCTGTGAGTCTGTTTTGTAAATAAGTTCATTTGTATCCTTTTTTTAGATTCCACATATAAGTGATATCATATGATATTTGTCTTTGTCTGATTTACTTCACTTAGTATGATAATCTCTAGGTTCATCCATGTTACTGCAAATGGCGTTATTTCATTCGTTTTATGGCTGAGTAATATTCCATTGTATATCATCTTCTTTATCCATTCATCTGTCGATAGACACTTAAGTTGCTTCCACGTCTTGGCTATTGTAAATAGTGCTGCTCTGAACATTGGGATGCATGTATCTTTTCAAATTATGTTTTTCTCCTGATATAGTCCCAGGAGTGGAATTGCAGGTTCATATGACAACTCTATTTTTAATTTTTTTAAGGAAATGCCATACTGTTCTCCACAGTGGCTGCACCAGTTTACATCCCCACCAACAGTGTAGGAGGGTTCCTTTTTCCATTCTGACTGGTGTGAGGTGATACCTCATTGTAGTTTTGATTTGCATTTCTCTAATAATTAGTGATGTTGAGCTTCTTTTCATGTGCCTGTTGGCCATCTGTATGTCTTCTTTGGAGAAATGTCTATTTAGTTCTGCCCATTTTTTGATTGGGTTGTTTGTTTTTTTGATATTGAGCTGTATGAGCTGTTTGTATATTTTGGAGATTAATCCCTTGTCAGTTGCATCGTTTACAAATATTTTCTCCCATTCTGTAGGTTGTCTTTTTGTTTTGTTTATGTTTTCCTTTGTTGTGCAAAAGCCTTTAAGTTTTAAGTAAAAAACTTTTAAGAATGGCCTACATGTTAAATATGACAGCTGCCTAACAAATTTAAAAAACATAAGTTTACACGAAAACCATTGTCTATGAAATATGACAATGACACAACAAAAGCAAACTTTTTCCTGGCTTTAAGATATGAAATAGCTTGCATTGTTTTTTATAAAGTGGACACTGAGTAATAAGTATTGTGGGAGTTACTCTCATCAATGTCCGGGCAATGATAGAACAGTAAACTGTTTAAAGTTGATTTCTTATGATATCCTCCACTCAAGACAAATTATAGGTATAAGGGACAAAATTGAAAATCATGGCTTCAAAATGGTGGCATCCACATATCCTGCTTCAGTTTTACATAAATTATATGTGTGCATTTTTTATGGCAAGAGAGAATAGGAAAATAGAGGATAGAGTCTAGAAAAGGAGATTAATGTTAATGCAGAAACAAAGTCTCATATAAAAAGAGAAATTATAGCCAGATCATGGAATTTAAGGTTTACATAAAATGAGATTGAGGCTGTAAACCATCTTTTTTCATTCAAGACTCTCATTTCAATAAAAAGAATGAATCATATTTATTATGATTGTAAATTGTTCAAAGGCAAAACTAATGTTATGTTATTTTGTTATTTTTCATAAACCCTGTAGCACAAAGAACAGCTGTGTTGACAAATCTCAAGAAATATTCGTTGAATATTACTGTATGATTATTTTCTTTGATTCTAAGATAGATGATTGAAATATGTATATGTAAACATATACATATATATAGAGAGAGATATACATATATATTTCATTCAACAGTCATCAGTCATTAGTTGGGAGGTATAAAATTTTAATGTTCAAGATTCATATATTGTTATTATTTTATCTTATCTCTGCAGATATTAATCATTTATACACAAATTTATTTGCTCATTGCATGCAGGGCACATGTGTGTATGGTTTATAAAAGAAATTTGCTAGTAGAAATTACTGGCTGTGGTGTTGGAAACAGTAATGGAGGGGACATGCTGAAATTGTAATTGAAGTTTTAAAGTGACTATCCACTGTCAGTCTGAACAAAGAATAGTTTTCATGTCTTATGGGTGCTTGGACAGAATAAATATGCTTTTTTCTAGACAGCAGCATAAGTAGCAGTATCAGTGAACTGCACCTTTGAGAAGTCATTAATATAGCTGCTGTCTATGTATTGCATGGTTGAGCAATCAAGAAATGGTGATTTTTAAGGGACTGAAAGTTCACACAAACAGCAAATTATGAATTAAAAGAAAAAGAGCAATTCAGAAATTAATATTAATGGATTTTACACAAACTCAGACAATAATTTTTGTTCCCTAAATGGGTTATGTATATGAGATATTTGACAGTTTACCATTACAGATACAATTATTCCTTTGTTGGAAATGCAATAGATAATCCCAAAGCTAGAGCTTATGCAAATAAGCAGATTTATGCACATGAATCGTATATAGAAAGTTTCAGACATTCATGTTGTTCAAAGAAATAGCATTTATTTGAGAATTGATAATTTGTTAACTAGGAAACTTTTAAAAAGTGAATCTTGATAGATTGGACAAAATTTTTTTTGACTAATTTTCAGTCAGTATTTATTTAGCCCCAAGAAACGAATGTGTTTGTCTGTTAAGGCACAATGGCATGAACCATTCATGGGAGTAATGGAATAGGTGATTAAGGCAAGATTAGAAAAGAAGGCCAGAGACTTCCCTGGCGGTCCAGTGGTTAAGACTTTGCCTTCCAGTGCAAGGGGTGTGGGTTCAATCCCTGGTTGGGGGAGCTAAGATCCCACATGTCTGGTGGCTGAAAAACCAAAACATAAAACAGAAGCAATATTGTAACAAATTCAATAAAGACTTTGAAAATAGTACACATCAAAAAAAAAAAACAATCTTAGAAAAGAAGGCCAAAGAAAAGCAAAACTATTGGAAAGTGGGGTCATCATCAGTCATCCAGTTATTTGTTTATTCACTTACTAACATACTGATTCACTTATTTTGGATTCCACAAGCATTAATAAATGTTAGTAGGTATGCTGGATTAACACTACATGAGATCCATAGTATGTAATGGTTTTTATTATTTTGTATTGATTTACAAGGTATAAATACAAAACTAGGTAATACATAGTAGACTGTTTTGTTTACAAGAGAGGTACAATCCTCTGCAAAATTCAGATGAGGAAGATTATTTCCATGTTTGGAGATGGTCAGGCATTGAGATGGAGGAAGTAACATACAGACAGAACTTGGAGATTATTTTCTATTTTAACAGAGGAGCTTTCAGCCCCACCTCCTGACCTCTGAGGAAAAGAGAGGGGCTGAAGATTAAATCAATTATCTATAACCAGTGATTTAGTTAATCATGCATATGTAGTGAAGCCTCCATAAAACCCCAAAAGGATAGGGTTCAGAGAACTTCTGAGTTGGTGAACACTTGTAGATTTGAGGAGAATAGTGTGCCTGGAGAGGGTATGAAAGTTCCAAGCCCTCTCCCCATGCCTTGCTTTGTGCATTTCTTCTGTCTAGCTGTTCCTGAGTTATATCTTTTTATAATAAATTAGTAATCTAGTAAGTAAAATGTTTCTCTGAGTTCTGTGGGCTGCTCTAGCAAATTAATCCCCAAAAGGGGATGGTCTTTGGAATCTCTGATTTATAGCCAATCAGAAGTACAAGTAACAAACATGGTCTTGCGACTGGCATCTGAAGTCCAAGGAGAAGGTTGTGGGAACCTCCAGTTTGTAACCGATTGGTCAGTAGCATAGACAACAACCTGGCTTGAGATTGGCATCTAAAGTGGAGGGGGACGGGGGTTGGGGGCAGTCCTATAGACTGAATCCTAACCTGTGGAATCTGATGCTACCTCCAGGTAGGTAGAGGGTGTCAGAATTGAGTTGACTTGTAGGACACCAGCCTGGTGTCCAACACCAAGAATTGCTTGGTGTTGTGGGGGAAGCTCCAGACCCCCCACAAGACACGTTGGAATTGGGTCCAGGAATCTATTTAGTTATGTCATTCCTCCTTTGAAGTGTCTCTGGGAGTACTGCTAAACCGCCACTACCACTGTCACCATTCTGTAGTTCCAGTACTGCATCTGTCTCATTTCTCTTCATTTGGACTACAGTTTATCATACATATTGCTGACATTCTACTCCCATCAAAATCTCACTTTTATTATACCTGAAGAATGTTCAAAGGCCCCATGTTGTTTCTTAATTTCATACTGTAAACCAGTGAAATGAAATAGACAAGAATATGAATTCAGGTATCAGACTATGCCAGTTTAAATTCCTGATCTTCTACTCAAGTAATCTGCCGTCTTTATAATTATCAGATTTCTTGTAAAAGGAGTGTTATTATATATCAGTGCCTACTTCACAGGGAGTTAAGGATTTGTATGAGGATGGAATGAGGTAATCCATATAAAAGCACTTAGTATATGGGCTGAAACACAAGCATTTATATGGATAGAGGTGCTGCTAGTTGTGGTGCTGCTGCTAATAATTGTTAACTCATCTGATTGCCAAAATCATTCATGACTTATCTCCACCCAGTTGTTTCTTTAACTCTTACCAAACGTATATACCAGCATCTCAGTACTGAACAGAATCACAGCCCTGATTTTTGTATACGTCTGACTTATCCTAAATGAAAACATACCTATTAACCATATTCTGCCCACTTTTCAAAGTCTTATTCAACTTTCGTCTCCTCAAAAAATTCTTTTCTATTTCAATGATCCTTTACCCCCACTTCTTTAACATTATTTCACATTTACTGTCTTTACCACACAATCTAGCATTTAAATCTGTTCTTTTTGATAGTGGTTCCTAATCATTTCATGGGCAGTAGACTTGCCCCTTCAACCAAAACCACCTCAGAAAGAACAAAATAATCAACACTTGTAAAATGCTTGAATTTTCAATAGATCTATTTTGGCTGTTGCCAAGAAGACAGTTACCAATGTGGTCTGTTTATATATTGCCTTTAATTAAATAGAAGGATCATAATGAAGCTCAATTCTTTTCTTCATATACAAAGTAAAAAATGAGTATACAGTTTATATGATAGATAATTGCTGGCTAAACTAAGAGCTGTGACCCTCATTAAACAGTATTTATTTATTCTTATAGTTTTCAAAGTTCTTTTTACAGATGTTATAAGTTCCTACTCATATTTTATTCTTCTTCACAATGTTTAGCCCAGTGACCATTATGCCCATATTATTGTGCACATAATAGTTGCTAAATAAACATTTTGAATAAATATTGTAGGGAGATTTAATTAATTAAAATAAACAGTTTAAGAAGATAGTAGTGTGCTGACTGCAATCAGAGGAAGTTGCCCTGGTAGAAGACTTCCTGTTGTGCAAAGGCAATTAGGAAATTTTGCTCAAGAGCAAACCAGAAAGAGCCTGCTGAAATTTATCAACCAGAAACACATATAGCAGGTGTTTTCCTGTAGTTGTTATTGATGCCTTCTTACTTTCATGGAATAATGTTACAGATGAGATGATGCATAATAAGGATGATATTAGCAATTAATAGAGTGACATATGGTGAAGAAGATAGACAGATGGTCTAAATATAGATATTTATCATACATTCCTTTGTCTTGATGGTCATTTTTTTTCTAAAAAACAGTACTTTGACATTTATTATATAATTTTGATAAGCAAATAAATTTTACTGGGCTCTAACAATGAGCATATTTGAATGATAAAATTACATTTCATGTTATTTGATGGATATGAATAGTGAGGCATTTATGTGTATCATTTAAAATTTAAAACTACCTAAACAATTAGAAAGTTTGCATTTCTATGGTGTCCTTCCAACAATTGTTCAGAAATACATTCCACACATCTTGCCTATCTCAAAAATTATTAGAAAAATACGCGAATAGTTAGCAAATAAAAGATTCCATTTAGGCATATGGGGGTATGTCTCCGCAGATATATGTGAGAACCTTCTATTTCTATTCTACTTGAATTCATCCAATGCATCCAAATCCTTTTTAATTCTAGAAAATACCACATGTGATGATTCTAATAATAGCAAGCAAATATTGAATATTTAATATGAATCAGGTGCTACACTAATATTTCTCTCTGTACTAGGTCCTTTATCCTCAAAATAATCTGTTATGATGGTGGTAAATTTAATTCCCACTTGATTGATGAGAAAACAGATGAGTCTCAGAGAGGTTTAGAGTGCTTAACCTTACAGCTAAAAAGTAGAAGGACTGAATTTCAAACCCCAGTTTTCCTCACTTCAGAGCCTGTGTTATTTATCACTATGTAATGCAGTGCTCTGGTGCTATCTAGATCTATAAATCTGGCTAAAAGCCATGCTCACACAAAACAAATCTCTCACTGTTGAGGCTATCATATTTAAAAGCATTGTCACACTTGGAGATGTCATGATCTCTTGGAACTTAAAAACATAGGTAAAATCTTTTGAAATCATGTTTCTTTTTTTTTTTTTTATCGCTCCCAATTTTGTATTATGGAGACCCTATCTCATTTTTTTTCCTGTTTTTTTTAAGTTTTCAGACTTGGCTTGAAATGTAATGTATCCAGTACTGGAGGTCTTCCATATTTGGTTTTATCAAGTTATAGCAAAGTGCTTTTGTAACACATTTCTGTTCTTTTTAACACTGTTATCGTCTTTAAAGGAACAGTTTTAAGGGCCTGGTCTTTCCTCTGTATTCAAAGGGTATAGAGATTCTCTCTCTGTATGTTACTCCATAAAGCCACCTCTACAGTGCAGAGGAATAGGGAGCAAGAAGTGCGTTCTGTTTTTTTGTTTGTTTGTTCTTTTCACTTAAGGCAACTAAACTAATTGTAAGAACATCACAGTCTTTAAAATTGTTCTATTATAGATATATAACCATATTGTCTCAAAGTCACAGTTAGCAATATTGCAGGTGGCAAGGTGCTAAAATACCATACATTCTACCTTAGTAGATGTGTAAAATATAGAAGAAGCATTGGGTAGAAGTCAGAGAAACTGGGTTTGACTCTCTATTCCACCACTTCCTAACCATGTGACCTGGGGAAATTTATTTAATTTATTGAAGCCGATGAAGGGTTCTCAATGATGGCTATACTTTCGAGTCACATGGGAACTTTAAAACAAATACGATTTCCTGCACCTACTCCTAGAGATTTTAATTTAATTGCTTTAGTGTGGAGATTGCACTTAAATTAGAACTCTGAAGTTGAAACCTAAGTACCAGTATTTTTAAAGGGTTACCAGATAAATCTAATATACAACCAAGGTTGACAATCAATGACTTAATCTAGTCTAGTCTAAACTTTAATTTCTTCATCTGGAAAATGGGGATAATGATATCTACTCCCACAGGTTGTTGTGAGAATTTGCTGATACAAGCATGTAAATAGTTAAGAACATTAGCTGATACAAGTAGTAGTAGTAGTGTCATTATTATTAATTCCTTGCCTATGGCTGTACATAGACTTGCTTCACTCATTCATTTATTCAACAAACATTTGCTATGAATCTGCTATTTGCAAGCCACTATTCTGGGCTCTGAAGATAGAATGGTTAATAAAGCAACCAAAGTTCCTATTCTTGTAGAACTCATATTCTAGGGCAGGAGACCCACAATAACAAATACAGATATAGAGAATAATTGCAGGACAGATAACTATGAAGAAAAACTGAGAGAATTATAGCCTATTGTTTTGCATGCAATGGTCAGAGAAGTCCTCTCTGAGTTGCTGTTTAAGAAGTGTCCTGAATTGAGGGAGAAAAGATATATATCATTTGAGGAAACAGTAATTCTTTTGATGTCGCAATAAAATCATTATCAGCAAGGCATAATCACCCCTATTTTACAGAATGAGAAAATGAAACTAATTAACATTCAGTGTCTTATTAGGATCCCATCATCTTCTCTAGAGTTATCGAAATATGCAGTACTGAAGTAATAAAACCTCCTTTTCTTTTATATGTCCATAACAGTAATTATATTTTTACCTATCAGCAAATATTTGAAAACATTCCTAGCCTGTGACTATACTCACTCAACTACACCAAGATAAAATAATATATTCAAATGAATCATGGTAAAGGAGGGGGATACTTAATAATATAAATACTATAAAATTAATGGGAAAAATATATACAGAGAAATGGATTTCAAATATTAATAATTGACAAGAGGAAATAAAAATGCATATACTGGGCTTTCCTGGTGGCGCAGTGGTTGAGAGTCCGCCTGCCGATGCAGGGGACACGGGTTCGTGCCCCGGTCCGGGAAGATCCCACATGCCGTGGAGCGGCTGGGCCCGTAAGCCATGGCTGCTAAGCCTGCATGTCCGGAGCCTGTGCTCTGCAATGGGAGAGGCCACAACAGTGAGAGGCCCGCGAACCCAAAAAAAAAAAAAAAAAATGCATATACTATCAATTCATATTTAATAAACATCTGAAGTACTACATGGATAAAGATCATAAGACTTTTGGAGTGTACATAACCTCGTCTCCCCACATTTCCCCAAAGCAGTAACACACACACACACACACACACACACACACACATACATGTGAGCAATGGCTCACCTTAATTTTAGAAGTTCGGGTAGCCTTTTGGTTAAGAGGACGGACTGTGGCATCAGATGGAAATAGATTTGATTTCCCACTCTACCTGCCATCTGTAGGACCACAGACAAATTATAAGCCTCCTGATGGGTAAAACAGAAATAATTAAACCCATTTCATATAGTTGTGCATACATCAATTTTGAGGCATAATAGCAGAATTTTAGTAGTCTTGAAACCCTATTTACTTTGACTGGATGCACTTAGTCCTTTTAGTTTTTGCTTCAGTTGGAAAGAGAACAGAACCACGCTAAACAGAGTACACTCAGCCTAAATTGAACCTGATACCTGGAAAAGGAGAATCTTCTCTGTATAAGCTTCATAGCATTTGAATAATGGCCACACTGCTAGAGATATCACCAAGAAACATCATCCTGTTATAGTATTCCTTCTCTCAGATGATAAAATCTAGTGAGATTTTATATCACTAGATATAAAATGTGGTAAAGAATGTTTCCCATCAATATCTTAATTAATTGATGGGTGGCTTTGTGTGAAGGAGGCTCTGTGGCAGAAGGAAGTGCTTCTCAAGCTTCGATATTCAGAGTAATCACTTGAGGAGCTTAATAAAGGCAGACTGTGACTCAATAAGTCTGGCCTAGAGCCTGCAACCTGCGTTCCAAACAGGCTTCTAGGTGATGTTGATGCTGCTGCTCTGCAGATCACACTTTGAGTAGAAAGAGTAAAGGATGGACTATTGGATCGGAAGTTAGAAGTCCAAGGAGGTCTCTTGTGTGGTTTTGGAACCAAGTTCCCTGAGGTAAAAATGGGAAAATCATACTTTTCCTGTTCTCCTTTTTGGAATATTGTGGATGTTAAAGGCCATGATATGTGTATATGTAAATGTATACACACACATGCATACATGCATATATATGTGTGTGTGCTCTTAACAGCAATAATTTAAATTAAATGACTCTTCTTATAAATAATAAGATAATGTAGCATCCTTAGTTCTTGGAAATCCTGAGCAACAATGCATTAACTGAGTGCTTCTTTTATACTATATCTTTTCTAACTCCTTCTTTCCACCGCCCTCCTCCCAAAATAAGCATACCTATTAAATAAGACATTAGATGGGAAAACAAGATATATAACTCAGGTATTACCTTTCAGCAAATACTTATTGAGCATCTGTGAAGATCACATAATAATGAAACTGAATTTTTCATTCTTTATTATATGCTTTTTTTAAAAATGGAAAACAACAAAAATTTGAAGAGGATGTAGATTTCAAAAAGTTAATATGTAGAAATTCCAGGTATTTGAGGAAATCGGGTACCATCTTGATTTCAGGAGCCTCCTGCAGTATTGTGGGTTTAATCCTGAGTATCCTACAATGTGAAATCATTTAACAAAAAAGAATTTTACTTGACATTTTTTCTGGCATCGTGATGAAACTATGTCTATTACAGAGTGGAGAAAAAAGTAACGTTACCTCATGTTTCTAAAATAGCTTTTCTTATTGCAAGTTTTTTTTTTTTTACTCTCTGTGCCAGAGGCTTGTAGCAAAGAGATCATCGCCTCTAAAATCATTGAAAGAACTGTCATCTATCTTAGATAATGGCAACTTAAACACATGGTAAAATGCTATTGTCACGATGCATTTTTTTTCTTTTTGATGGGAAGAATGTCATTGATGTTTTATTTCTCACATGAACTTTAATGGGAAATAAATCATTAGTGACAAAACTGACTGTAGTATACTTTTATGACACTAAAAATTGTGCATTTATAAATCGACAGTTGCTTTTTTTGTGTGTTTTTAAAAACTATACTCATTTCACATATATTATACACTTATAAATACATCCTGAAGGCAAACTTCTTCTCCGTTTTCTCAGCAGTGATGATCTGGTGGCGTGTCATGGCATATCAGAAGATAGCAGTCTTACATGGGAAACACTCGAGGCCATTTATAAGGATTTCGGTTCTGAGGACCTGTCTTTAAATATATCCTCTTACAAGACTCTCTAGAGGTGGGAAGTGAGGGGGTAGAGTCAGTAAGATCGCAGCTCACTTGGATATTTTAGTTTAAATTACTTCTTTAAAAAGGAGTTGATAGAGACTTTATAATTAATACTTTAGATATACGTCTTTTTTTCTTTTGAGGAATTTCAAGGTTTTTTTCACAGGACCAACATAACCAACACACAAGTTATGTTCACCTGCTCATAAGTCAGTTTGAAGATTTCCTGGGCAAACATTGACTCATTGAAGATTCAAGTTAAATGAGAGAAGACAAAAGGCATTCATTTTCATAGGTGCTGCCTGGGAATGATTGGGCGGATTGAGATATAGAAATTGACAAACACTAGGCAGGTCTGTGTGAGTCACCTCATTTGAGAAAGCCCAAACTGCCTCTTTTCATTTCCCTTGGTGTTTCTCAAGCATACCAGCCAGATCTCTCTGTCTTTAATGATTTGGAAGTATGCCAGCTCATCTCTATTCTGGACTTGGCTGCTGAAGGGAGCATAGAGGCTCAGCTCCATCTGAATCCAAAGGAAGTGAATGGCACAGCTGAATATCAGCAGGGTAATGATGGGATCTCATTGCTTTCTGTAAATCTATCATTTGGGACAGAAATAGAGCAGGGGATTTTCCTGGCATTTCAATTATAAGAATTAGAAGGAAAATGTGAAAAATGTAGGGGCACAGAGAGGAAAGTTTTGGAGAGAAACCCAGAGGCATTTAACCTTCTCTTTTCCCATTAGACAATACAATAATGCCAACTAGAGATATGCTTTCAGTTTTAAAACAAGCCATTTCCTAAACGATTTGACTTTCTAAAAATAGTCAGTGAAATTAATTTTTGTTAATTGGTTATCTTAATATTATGATTTTAACGAGGGAGGAAATGTGTCCAAAACCTCTGTACACTCTATAAATCCTTTTTATCTCTTATTCCAGTTACTGCCTTGATGACACTTAAAATTTGTGCAGGTGAACAGGATCAGGCCTCTCCTTCTGCATCTTTCTTCCTAACCTGTGGCCTCTCTGACACATGGGTCTGTGATCTAGCTTGACCTTTACACAGATGCTTCCAGAAACTGTAGAGAAGCTAATGCTTTATGAGTCAATCTTGACCTAGAAGTAATATGCGATCAAATGAATAAGTGCATCCCTCTTTCTTCTCCAGTTTCCTCTGCTGTTGTGAGAGGCGTTTTACAAGTTTTATCAGAAGTTTCAAATACCATTTATTCATATTGGTAGCCTAATAGTATGTCCTTGTCTTGGCTTCTTATTTCTGTCGTATTTCTCGTTTCCGCTCCCTGGGACCATATTACCAGTTAAACCTCTCACACGTGCCTCATACTAAGCCCTTGTGTGAGGCATAGTTTCTGGAAAACATATTCTAAAATGTAATTTTGTGGGCCCCCTTTTGGCACTTTCAGCCTATATCAGGTAGTCCCAATCAATCCCTACTTGACTTTTGGCTTGAGGGGTCATATAATTAGATTATCATACTTGAGCAATATTCAGAAATTTATATCTCTAGAGAATAACCTAACAGGAAACTCAAGGATAGCAAACACCTCTGTTTCATTCCTCCCTGGCTCTGTGTATGGCCCCAATTCCAAAGGGAATACTGATTATTTCTCTAACCCTCATGGGCACTGTTTATGCTAATCTCTAGGGAATGGTGAAATCACTGATATGTTTCTAGTGAATAGACATTGAGGTCAATTTCTTCACAAGATTCATAGTTTTCTTTTTATTTGGTTTGGCTTGGCTTCAGTTTTATGTTTTTATTCTTGTTGTTTTGTTTGGTTTGGATTTTTTCTGTTCTATGGTTATATATGCACAGAGGGGGAAATAGTAGTTGCTGAGATAATTTACTGTAACTTAAAATAGAGGTGAAAATGTCACACAGCTTCCCACCCAGGAGTGCATTATGAACATATTTTTCACTGACGAACAGGATTATATTACCAGGTAGAACAGAAACTGTTTGAATTGATTTATGAAGTAAATAAATGTGATTTTATTACTGCTGTTTTCTTTTTTGGTGATGGTCTGCATGCTGTAGGAAATTCATGACAATCCTGAGTTCTTGGATCATGTAGGCTATCTTTCTACATAAAGAATTTTATCAGTTTATTAGGTAATCAACTGTCCATCCTTTGCAAGCCTCATGATCTTTAAAATTTTATTAAATGCACTATCCATACCATAAAAATAATACGCTGAAAATGTGGAAAGAATTACGCATTGCATATTTATAAGCTTTAGTCTTCAAGGATCAAGAGATTAAAAAAGTGTGTCTAAGTATTGGTATAAATGGCATATATATGAATAAGAAATATTTTCATGTATTCAAACATGAAAAAATGACATATTATAAATGTGCATAAGTAATGGTATAATAGTGTTTCTATTAAAATATGTTCATGTGTGCAAATAAAAAGAGCTACTGTGGCTGATCTGAATATATTTTCTCAATAGTATTCTATTATAATTTTACCTTAAAAATAAACCAAAATTGGCAAAGTTACAACTAGTATTTATAGCATACTAGAAAAGAAATTAGACTTTGGCATCTAGCTGCTGTGATTCAAATAAATTTGGGTGAGTAATTTAAATTATCTAATCTCACCTACATTCTTTGTAAAATTCAAATAGTAATAATAATAGAGTAGCTAACACTAATATAGAGCTTACTGTATGTTAGAAAACCTTTAAGTATCTCAATTCTTTTCATCCTCTCAACAAACCTATGAGATACTATATTATTTTTTCCCTCTTAAAAATGAGGAAAATGAGGCACAGAGAGATTCAACGATTCACTGTAACCAAATTGATAGTAAACAATAGAGTCAGAATTTGAATCCATGTCATCAGGCTCTGAGTCCACTTTCTGAGCTATAGTTCTCAAAAGTAATATTTATCTCATAGTTGCTGTAGTTTGTTTTAAATTATTAAATGCTATAAAAGAGGTAAAGTTCCTCATATAGTATGTGGTATGTAATAAATCCTCATGACAGGGTTTTTGTTACTGATGTTTGCCATCATCTGTGGGGATTAGCACAATGGATTTATACTATGATATTGAAGAGTTGAGCCCATTTCCCAGGATAGGAATTGCTTGAAAGTCAAAGATTCTGCAACACAGAGCGATGGGGACATATCTTGAGCTAAGAACCAATCCATCCATCTTTAAACTTCAAAAATCTGCTCCTTCTCCTTTTGGGAGAAAAAGAAAACAACCAGGAAAGGAATTCAAATGTGGTTACAGCCAGAACTAAAACAACTACACAGTTTAAGGCAAGAAATGTTGGATATATATTTTGGGTAGAGCACTAAAAGGGTAAATAAAATTTGCACATATGCAAATATATTGTCAAACTCAATATTTTTTACTAAGCAATTTGGTTGCAGAGCCAAATTTTTATAGTTTTTGTATCAAATATTTGCAGTTACTCTTTCTTGGGGGGGCACTGGTATCTTCTTTTTTCCAAATTTATTGAGAAATAATTAACAAACATAATTGTATATATTTAAAGTAGTGTCATGATTTGATATACATGTGGAATGATTATTAAGATCAAAATAGTTAACACATCCATTAATTCACATAATTAACTCGTGTGGGGGGGTGCTGAGAATGCTTAATATTTACTCTCGGTGACTTTTTTTAAATTAATTGTTTTGGTTTTAATTGTTAATTTTTTAATTTAAATATAGTTGATGTACAATATTATGTTAGTTTCAGGTATACTACATAATGATGTAACATTTGCATTTATTATGAAATGATCATAATTATAATTCTAGTAACCATCTGTTCCAATACAAAGTTGTTACAATATTATTGACTATATCCCTTATGCTATATATTATATCCCTGTGACTAATTTATTATATAACTGGAAGTTTATATCACTTAATTCTCTTCACCTATTTCACCCTCTTCCCTAACCCCTTCCCTTCTAGTGACCTCTCAATTCTCCTGTGTATCTATATCTGTTTTCATTTTGTTTTGTTTGTTTTATTTTTAGATTTCACAAATAAGTGAGATCCTGTGGTATTTGTCTTTCTCTGTCTGACTTATTTCACAAAGCATAACAGCGTTCAGATCCAGACATGTCTCAGATGGCAATATTTCATTTTTTATGGCTGAGTAATATTCCAATGTATATCTACATACCACATTTTCTTTATCCATTCATCTATCAATGGGCACTTAGGTTACTTTTATATCTTGCAATTGTAAGCAATGTTACAGTGAATGTTGGAGTCCACATATCTTTTGGTTCTTTTTTGGTGTTTTCGTTTTCTTCAGGAAAATTCTCAGAGGTGAAATTGCTGGATTATATGGCGATACTGTTTTTAATATTTTGAGAAACATTCATATTGAATTCCATAGTGGCTGCACCAATTTACAATCCCACGAACAGTGCACATAGGTCTCGTTTTCTTTACATCCTTGTCAATGCTTGTTATTTGCTGTCTTTTAGATGATAAGCATTCTGAGAGGTGTGAGGAGGTATCACCTTGTTGTTTTGTTATGCATTTCCCTAATGACCAGTGATGTTTGAGCATCTTCATGCATTTGTTGGCCATCTCTATGTCTTCTTCGAAAAATGTCTATTAAGATCCTCTGGGCATTTTTTTTTAATTGAAGTATAGTTGATTTACAATATTATATGTTAGTTTCAGGTGTACAGCATGGTGATTCAGTATTTTTGTAGATTATACTCCATGATAGGTTATTACAATATAATGGGTATAATTCCCTGTGCTTTACAGTATGTCCTCACTGCTTATCTATTTTATATATAGTAGTTTGTATCTGTTAATCCCATACCCCTAATTAGTTCCTCCTCCCTTCCCTCTCCTCTTTGGTAACCACAAGTTTTTTTTTTATATATCTGTGGGTCTGTTTCTGTTTTGCATATACATTCAGCTGTATTATTTTTTAGATTCCACATACAATTGATATTGTTTTGTGTTTATCTTTCTCTGTCTGACTTATTTCACTAAGCATAATATCCTCTAGGTCCATTCATGATGCTGCACATCGCAGTATTTCATTCATTTTATGGCTGAGTAACATTTCATTGTGTGTGTATGTGTGCATTTCTTCTTAATGCAGTCATCTGTTGATGGGCACTTGGGTTACTTCCATGTCTTGGCTGTTGTAAATAGTGCTGTTATAAACATTGGGTTGCATGTATTATTTTGAATTAGTGTTTTTTGTTTTTTCTGAATATATACCCAGGAGTGGGATTGCTGGATCCACTTATGGTAGTTCTATTTGAGGAATCTCCATACTGTTTTCCATAGTGGCTGCACCAATTTACATTACCACCAACAGTGTACAAGGGTTCCCTTTTCTCCACATCCTCACCAACATTTGTTATTTGCCTGTTAGCCATCTGTATATCTTCTTTGGAGAAGTATCTCTTCAGGTCTTCTGCCCATTTTTTTGATTGAGTTGTTTGGTTTTGATATTGAGTTACATGAGCTATTTGTATATTTTGTATATTAACCCCTTGTTGGTTACATCGTTTGCAAATATTTTCTTCTATTCTGTAGGTTTTTTTTTTCATTTTGTCAGTGGTTTCCTTTGCTGTGCAAAAGTATTTAAGTTTAATTAGGTCCCATTTGTTTATTTTTGCTTTTCTTTATTTTGTCTTAGGAGACATATCCACGAAATACTGCTATAATTTGTGTCAAAGAGTGTTCCACCTTGTGCTCTTCTATGAGTTTTATGGTTTCAGGTGTTACATTTGGGTGTTTAAAACATTTTGAGTTTATTTTTGTATATGGTGTGAGGGAATGTTCTAATCTCATTGTTTAACATGTGGCTGTCCAGTCTTCCCAGTACCACTTGTTGAAGAGACTGTCTTTCTCCATTGTATATTCTTGCCTCCTTTGTCACAGATTAATTTACTATAGGTGTATGGGTTTATTTCTGGCCTCTGTACATTTTTTAATCAGATTGTCTGATTTTTTAATGTTGAGTTGTATGAGTTCTTTATATATTTTTAATATTAATATCTTATCAGATATATAATCTGAAAACATTTTCTCTCATTCCGTAGGTTGTGATCTTCTTCTGTTGGTAGTTTCCTTTGCTGTGCAAAAGTTTTTTAGTTGATGTAGTCCCATTTGTTTATTTTTTGCTTTCGTCTTCCTTGCCTAAGGGGACATATCCAAACAGATATCGCTAAAGACTGTTGTTAAAGAGCTTACTGCCTATGTTTTCTTCTCAGATTTTCTCTGGTCTTACATTGAAGTCTTTAATCCATTTTGAATTTGTTTTTTGATATGGTGTGAGAAAGTAGTCTAGTTTGATTCTTTTGTATGTAGCTGTCCATTTTTTTCCCCAACATCACTTGTTGAAGAGACTGTCTTTTCTCCATTGTATATTCTTGCTTCCTTTGTTGTAGATTAATTGACCATAGGTGCGTGGGTTTATTTCTGGGTTACCTATTCTGTTCCATTGATATGTGTATCTGTTTTTGTGCTAGTACCATGCTGTTTTGATTACTGTAGCTTTGTAGTATTGTCTGGGAGGATGCTACCTCCAGTTTTGTTCTTTTTTATCAAGATTGCTTTGGCAATTTGGGATCTTTTGTTGTTCCAGATGAATTTTAGGCTTATTTGTTCTTCCTCTATGAAAAATATTATGGATATTTTGATAGAGATTGCATTAAATCTCTAGATTGCTTTGTTAGAGTCTTCTCTAAATGCTCTGATCTTTATTATTTCTTTTCTTCTACTAACTTTGGGTTTTATTTGTTCTTCTTTTTCTAGTTCCTTTAGATGTAAGGTTAGATCATTTATTTGAGATTTTTCTTATTTCCTGAGATAGGCTTGTATCACTATAATCTTCCTTCTTAGAACTGCTTTTGCTGCATCCCATAAATTTTGGATCATTGTGTTTCCATTTTCACTTCTCTCCAGGTACTTTCTTTTACTTCCTCTTTGATTTCTTCAGTGACCCATTTTTGTTTAGTAGCATATTGTTTAGCCCCATGTGTTTGTGATTTTTGCAATTTTATTTCTTCTAGCTGATTTGTCTCATACAGAAGTGGTTGAAAAAAATGCTTGATATGATTTTAATATTTTTAAATTTGTTGAAGCTTTTTTGTGGCCTAGCATGTGACCTATCTTGGAAAATATTCCATGTGCACTTGAAAAGAATGTGTATTCTTTCATATTTCATCACATTCAATGGGCTCTTCTATATATACCTACAAAGTCTGCCTGATTTAATGTGTCATTTAAGGCCAGTGTTTCCTTATTGATTTTTTTTTTTTTTCTGGTTGATCTAAGTGTGGTGTTAAAGTTTCCTGCTATTATTATGTTATTACCAATTTCTTCCTTTATGTTTGTTATTATTTGCTTTATGCATTTAGGTGTGCCTATGCTGTGTGCCTATATATTTTCAGTTGATTTATCTTCTGTTGGATTGATCATTTGATCATTATGTAATGTCCTTAGTTGTCTCCTTACAGTCTTTGTTTTAAAGTCTATTTCATCTGATGTAACTATTGCTACCTCAACTTTCTTTTTGTTTCTATTTGTATGGAGTACCCTTTTCCATTGCCTCACTTTCAGTCTGTGTGTATCTTTAGGTCTGAATTGAGTCTCTTACAGATACCATATACGGCTCTTGGTTTTCTATCCATTTAGTCACCTTGTCTTTAAATTGGAGTATTTAGTCCTTTTACATTTAAAGTAATTATTGATTGATGTATGCTTGTTATTTTGTTAATGGTTCTTGGGTTGTTTTTGTAGTTCTTTTTTTGTTCCTTTCTTTTCTTTTGCTCTCTTCACTTGTGATTTGATGATTATCTTAAATGTTATGTTTGGATTCCTTTCTCTGTCTCTTTTTTTGTTTGTTTGTTTGTTTACCTATTATAGGTTTTTGGTTTGTGGTTACCATGAGGTTCATATATAACCATATATATATGATTATTTTAAGTTGATGATCTTTTAAGTTTGAATGCATTCTAAGCATCCTACATTTTCACTCCTCCTCCCCCTACCCCATGTTTAATGTTTTTGACATCATATTTTTTAACACCTTTTTGTTTTGTGTATCCCTTAACTGCTTATTATGGATATAGATAGTATTACTACTTTTGTCTTTTAACCTTCCTATTAGCTTTATAAGTGGTTGATCTTCTACCATTACTGTATATTTGCCTTTACCAATGAGATATTTTCCTTTTGTAATTTTTATATGTCTAGTTATGGTCTTCTTCTTTTCCTTTAAAGAAGACTCTAACATTTCTTGTAAGGTCAGTTTAGTGGTGCTGAACTCTTTTAGCTTTTACTTGTCTATAAAACACTTTATCTCTCTTTCAAATCTGAATGATAGCCTTGCCAGGTAGAGTATTCTTGATTGTAGGTTTTTTCCCTTCATCACTTTGAATATACTGTGCTGCTGACAAGTCAGCTTTTGTCTTATGGGAGTTCTCTTATATCTAATTAGTAGCTTTTCTCTTGCTGCTTTTAAGATTCTCTCTTTATCTTTAATTTTTGCCATTTTAGTTATAATGTGTTTTGGTGTAGATTTCTTTGGGTTCATCTTGTTTGGGACTCTCATTATGTAATGGATGTGGACGTGGATGTCTCTTTCTTTTCCCAGATCAGGGAAGTTTCCATCTATTATTTCTTCAAATATGGTCTTTGCACCTTCTTCTCTCTTTTCTCCTCCTGAGACCCCTATAATGCAAATGTTATTCTGTTTGATGTTGTCACAGAGGTCTCTTAAGCTACCCTCATTTTTCAAATTCTTTTTTCTGTTAGAATTGGGTGGTTTTTACTCTGTATTCTAGTTCACTGATCTGTTCATCTGTATTATCTAATCTACTGTTGATTCCTTCTATTGCTTTTTTTTTTTTTCAGTTAGTGTATTCTTCATCTCTGTTTGGTTCTTCTTCACATTTTCTAACTCTGTTAAACTTCTCATTGTGTTCATCCATTCTTCTCTTGAGTTTGGTGAGCATTTTTATGATCATTTCCTTGAACTCTCTATCAGGTAGATTGCTTATCTCCTCTTCCTTTAGTTTTTTATTCTGAATTTTTGTCTTGCTCCTTCATTTGGAACTTATTCCTCTGTCTCCTCATGTTTCCTAATTCTCTGTGTTTATTTCTGTGTATTAGGTAGATCAGTTGTGTTTCCCAGTCTTGGAGAAGTGACCTTATGTAGGAGACATTCTGTGGGGCCCAGAAGCACACTTCCCTGTGGTCACCAGAGCTATATGCTTACGGGTTCCCTTTATGTGAGCTGCATGAGCCCTTCTGTTATGGCAGAGCTGACTAATGTGAACATGCTGGTAGGAAGAACTGGCCCCTGACTGCTGGCCCACTGGTGGGTGGGGCTGGATCCTGGTGCTGCTGGTCGTGTAGCCTGAGGGGTCCTGGGACTGGTGCAGTCAAGCTGGTGGGTGGGGCAGAGTCTTGATGTGGCTAGTTACAGGGACTGGGGGAGCCAGGGCTGGTGCTGGCCTGCTGGTGGGTGGGGCCGGGTCTAAGTGTGGCTTGATGTGGGGTCTAGGGGGTCCTAAGGCTGGTGCTGGTGCTAATAGGCTAGAGGGAGGAGTTCCAAATGGTATTCACCAGCACCAGTACCCTTGTGATAGAATTAACTTCCCAAAATGTCAACCATCAGTTTTTATGTCCCTGTGGGGAGTCCCACTTTCCTTCTCCAGGATGTCCTCCAAGATTAGCAAGTGAGTCTGACCCAGGCTCCTTTCAAATGACTGTCTTTGTGCTGGGACTCAGAGAATGTGAGGTTTTGTACATACCCTTCAAGTGCAGAGCCTCTGTTTCCTACAGCCCTCTGACTCTCCTTTATACAAGCCCCACTAGCTTTCAAAGCCAAACATTCTGGGATTTCATCTTCAAACTGAAGGACCCCAGGCTGGAGAGCCTAAGATGGGGCTTGGACCCTTCACTACTTGGGGAGAACATTTGCAGTTGCAGTTATTTTCCCATTTCTGGGTTGCATACCTAGTGTTGTAGATCTTGACTATACCACGTGTCCACTCTTCCTACCAGTCTCTTGTAGTTCCTACTTTATGTTATTAGTTGTGGAAAATCTTTTCTGCTAGTCTGCAGGTCATTGTCATCAATAGTTACCCTGTAAATAGTTGTAATTTTGGTGTGCCTGAGGGAGGAGGTAAGCTAAGGGTCTTCCTACTCAGCCATCTTGGCCACACCTCTTCTCAGCAACTTTCAAGTATACAATACAGTAGTATTAACTATAGTCATCAGGCTGTACATTAGATCCTCAGAGCTTATTCATCTTATAACTGAAAATTTGTACTCAATGTTTATTCTAAATCTACATCAGAAGGAAAAATAAAACACAACCCTGATATTTGTAATATATAGTAGTTTTGCATTTCTGATTGGTTGGTATAGACAGGTTAGGATTTAATGAATGTAAAAAGTAGAAATCCCTCTAAAATTCTTTAAGATTTATTTTAGCATTATATGCTATTCACCTATAAATGTTCACTTAGATTAAATAGTTCATCACTGACATTCTTTCTAGGTTAACATTCCAGACATAATATGACTCTCCCCTCCTAAGATGTTGAGTAGATACTGAGCTTTACATTACCAGTATGCTTACAAGTAAGAAATTAGTTCCTCTAATTATGTATTCATGAACATTGAGAATGCAAATAAACTATACAACCAAAGAGATATTGAGACTATGAAATCTATTGAGAAGAAGGCAACACAAATAAAACATCAGCAACAAAAACCAGCCCTATTTTCATTAATTGTAGTTATATAGCAAATTTTTGTACAGTTTTTAGGAATTTAGCATTTGGATTCAAATAGAGAGTGTTTAATCTCATGCCCACTAGATAACATGAGATCAGGAGGAGTCTTAGCAAGTAAGAAACAGATATTTCAAGTGCTTGTCCACTTTGCCAAGGGAAGAGCTTATATCATTACGTTAAGTATTTCATCATATCCCATTTTGTGATTAATGTTACTTTCTCAAAGTAAATATATAAAATATACACATACAGACAGCTCCAGATATATTGTGCCTCAATATTTTTTTCATGAGGCTTCTTTTGTTCATCTCCAGTAACCCTCATTCTGCTCCTTGGCATACCAAATCCCTTAGTTTGGTGTCTCAATCAAGACTCTGTTGCCTGAATGTGTCATTCATTTAGTAAACACTTATTAACTGCCTACAGGTGCAATCAGAAATACTGTGATAATCATCCTCAGGAGCTTACAGTATACTGAGGGGAAACAAGGCAGTAGAAGAGAGTAAGATAATAATTGGTAATAAATTACTTTATAGAGATCTTTTAAAAAATTGGAAAATGAGAGGAACACTCTGTTCAGGGTGGAGTGGGATTAGGGCTATCAGGGAAATCTTCCCAGAAGATTGCCAACTTAAATCCTAAAGTAACAGTAGGGATTAGGTAAATGATAGGGGAAGGACCCAGAAAGAAGAACATATAATTTGATTTGAGTTAACAAGATTTTTATTTATTTCTGGAGTGTCCAAACACTCTATTAAACAGCTTTACTATGATAGCTTCCCACTGTAATGGAAGCTGAAGTTTATGCCTTATTTCCATAATTCTCTTTCACCAAAATTCATGGGTAAGTATAGAATAAAAAGAAGCAAAGGAATAAGAAAAAATCAAAGAGATTAGTTAGAACAAAAGATATTCCTCTAAGTCAGTGGTTTTTAATGGAAGAGAGCAAAATTTTACCACCCAGGGGACATTTGGCAACATCCCAGGGGACAATTTTTGACTATCACAAGTTTGGGATGAATGCTAATGGCATCTAGTGGGTAGAAGACAGGGATACTGCTAAACATAGTGCAATGCCAGGACAGCCCCTGCAACAAAATAAATGATTATCTAGTCCAAAATGTCAATAATGTAGAGGCTGCTCTAGAGCACTAAATTTTTTTGTGTCTGGGTTACAATACTTTGTAGCATTTTTTTTTTATTTTTAGGTTTCTAACTATAACCTTGGAAAGGAATCTTTAACAGTTATGGCTAGAAAGATGCTTATACTGCAGTGCATAGACTTCTGTGGCATGTTATTACCTTATCAACTTCACCCTGTTCCGAGTCCCCAAGATTTGCCAGCTAAGAAATTAATCCTCAAATTTATTCTAAGGTTGGTTATATGTGGGGGTATTGACCTTCTAAACTAAGTACGTGTGCTCCGTTTCTTTCTCTTTCCCTCCCTCCCTGTCTCTCTCTTTACCTCTGTCTCTCTCTCTCTTACACATATGCATACACACACATTGGTGGAAAGTCGGCAAAATATTAATTTAAAATGACATTGAAGGAAGAGACTAAAGAGACATAATTAAATGTAATGTGGTATCTTGGATTAGATCCTGGAACACAAAAAGAACATTAGTTAAAAAAAAAATGATGAAATGCAAAAAAGTCTGGAGTTTAGTTAATCATAATATACCAATGATACTTTCTTAGTTTTGATAAATAAATTATGGTTATGCAATATATTAACAATCGAAGGAACTGGGTAAAATGTACATGGGGAGTGTCTGTATGATTTCTACATCTCTTCTGTGAATCTAAAATTATTCCAAAATAAAAATTGTATTTATAATAAATGACATTGAAGAGGAGAATAAAATAAATAAATTGATAAGGGATTTTTATTGTGAAAGCAATTTTTAAATAACGATTTTCAATTAGAACCATTAAAAGTTTGTTGCAATCTTGTAATTGAAATAGTTTGCAATTATGTTTTCAAACTGTTTCATTGAAATCTATTTGTTTTAATTTTGTATAAAAATGAATATGTGGCTCAGGCATTATAAGTCGGGGTCCAGAAATAGCCTATGGGTGTTTTTGGCTATTATATGTCGATATATTTTAAAGAATTTGACATTTGAAAAAATGAAGATTTCACATGAACTTCCCTTGAAAAGTTAGAACTAGCAATCTTGGCCCAAGTTCAGATGTATCTAAACATTTTTCAGTAGAGGTCTCCTCCTTTATTAAGGGCATTGCTTTCCAGATGGCCACATACACCCTTCTTTTTATATGCCACCCCCAACACAGTTACCAGGTGATCAACTGCATGCCTTTGAGCATGTGATACCTAATTTTGACATTTATATTTCACTCCTTGAAATGAAATAAATATGGGCTTTTTGTATTTTTACTAATTTAAAATTTTTGAGAGATTTAATTAAGCTAATTCACCTGTCAACACATCAGGCTGTAGAAATTATTTCCTAGAGTTCCACTTATGAGACCTTTAACCTGTTTCTGGGGCTCAAAATTTTAAAGTTTCATCCAACTTGTTTCAGTATAGCAGACAAAGGATAGATTAATTTTCCTTTTCTATACAATGTCTACATAATTTAGGACCAATTTATTGGTCCTTTTTTTTTCTAATGGTAGCTTTGTGCCAAGGCTTCTGTACTTTATATATATATATAAAATATTTTTAAATATAATTTTTAGAACTTTGGCTTGGATTAATATAATAATGCCATCCTACCTGCCAATTTCCTAGGAATAGGAATGAGTTGTGTAAACACAACAAGTGATCTTGGCAGTTGATGTTCTATAGAATCTTATACTTTGTTCCTTGAAATAATTAATAATAATTTTAAAAATATAATTCTTTTGCATAGAGAAATATAGTCTCCTGTATATCATTGTTTCTCATATCCTGGGATTCACTGACTCAATTCTCAGAAGTAGTCTCCTAGTCCTTATTTTTTTTTCTTTCTCTCTCTCTTTTTTTTTTACTTCCTTTATAAAGATCTTGGATGCCACTTTAGAGGAATATTCTACTTGGTGTTGAGCAGTAAAAAGCTTCTCATGAAACCCCATTATTTTGGGAAATGGTTGCCTGTTACATGGTTTTCATACAACCAGGGATTTGTTAAGCCTATTGGTATGAATAAAAAGATTGAGGGGCAAAAGATAGTAAGCCTAAAACAAAGTGGTTTAAAAAAAAGGTTTTTTTTAATTTATTTTTTGGCTGCATTGGGTCTTCGTTGCTGCTCAGTCTTTCTCTAGTTGTGGAGAGCGGGGGGTTACTCTTCATTGCGGTGCGCAGGCTTCTCATTGCCGTGGCTTCTCTTGTTGCGGAGCACGGGCTCTAGGCACACGGGCTTCAGTTGTTGTGGCGCATGGGCTTAGTTGCTCTGCAGCATGTGGGATCTTCCCGGACCAGGGCTCGAAACAGCGTGCCCTGCATTGGCAGGCAGATTCTTAACCACTGAGCCACCAGGGAAGTCCTGCTACTTTAAAACTTGCTTAGCAGCATCACAAAGAGCTAAAATCTAGCCACAGTAACTCCTAACAATTCATGAAAGCATATTTTTAGGATTCAAAGAAAATATTAGAACTTGGTTTGGTTGTAGGATATATTTGGAAAAAATAAATTATTTAATTTTTTAAAACTATGCTATATAATCCAGATTTTTTTTTTACGTTTTGTCCTTCTTTGCCATGCCTTAAGCCATCTTGTATTAATGAGTCTTTTAAGGGAAAGTGCTTCATGATCTGACTCCTCTTGCTGTAGTAAGTCTCCCAAATATATACTCTCAAGGGCACCCTATACTTTTCCTTTGTAGCGTTTTTTAAGATTATTTAGTTAATCTTATAGTTGATGTTTCATGTTTGTCTCTATCCTGAAAATGTGAGGTGTGTGGGGAGGCAGGGCCTGGTTTATGACTATATGATCACCAATTCTCATCCTGTTGAGTGATTCGTAGTTCTTTTATAAATAGTATTGGTTGTGTGAATGACTGACTAAATTAATGAGTGAATAAATAAATATGTTGTGACCCTGCATTAAAACTAAATAGAGCAATATAATAAAACAAAACAAAACAACAACAAAAAAACTTAAGTATATGGGGAAAAAAGTACATGACTTGACTTTTTCATTCTTGTCTCCAGGTATCTAGTTTTTACTTTCTTAAATCCATTCTGCATTTGGCACCTGGACTGATCACGTTAAAAATATAGACATAGTTAAGTAAAATGATGTTCTACACCTGCAAACTATCCCTTTAGTTTTGACCAAATATGAATAATCCAGCAACTGCCATAGACTATCATCTATGGCCTTCCTTGAATAGGCATTTACCTCTCCGTCTCCATTTAAAGAATCTCCCCAGCTCCAAACAATCTTAGATTTTTCTGTGAATTACATAGTTTTCTTATACACAATATGTTATTTAGTGCCCCTTTTCCCTCGGCCTGGAAGCCTATCCTGAATTTCTGTTCTAAGTTCACGTGTTGTAACTTTTCAAGATTCAACTCTGACATCATCTCAAGGATGCCTTCTTTAAACTCCCAGGTTGCAAAAATGTCCACTTTTTATGCTCCTATAACACCTGCTTACCTTTATCTAGCACTTATTACACATTATTAAAATAACCTCTTTGTATCTAACTCCTCAAGACTTCAAATCCGTTAAAGAAAGGATCCTATCTTCTTCATTTCTGCATGGAAACATTCTAAGTCAATGTTTTGTGTTGAATAAATATCCTCCATAAAATAATTATAACAAATCATCATCAAATATTCATTTGACCTTCCACTAGGTTGAAAGATTGTCAAAAATTATAAGTGATATCCAATTTCCCTGAGACATTTCTTTGATGAATTGCCTATTTTCCTCGCAGTTTAATTGAAGCGTTTAAATTGTAAACGTTCGCCTTTTTTATTTCTTATATTTAGGTATATTTCACTTTATTTAATTATTCATCAATTAAAATTTCTGAAAAGTTTTTTGAGCATTTACTATGTGTTATACACTAAACCAACTTCATGTCACTTAGAGATAAAATAGTTGCTGACATAAAGGAACATAATTGCTTGTAGGTAAACAAAAAGATAGAGTGTTAAAGCTCTAATACAAATAAGGATATGGGAGAATTAATTTTAGCTAGCAGGTTAAGAGCTAAAAAAGAATATTTGAGATGAAGAAAATAGCATGTGAAAAGCTATGGAAGTAAGTTAGAGCATGGTGCATTTTAAAATTACAAATTGTCAAATGAAGTTCCCTGCCTTTTTAGATGTAGGTCAGATAGTCTAACCTCTGATTTCAAAGGAGGTCTAAACATTTCTCTAAAGAAGACATACAGACAGCCAAGAGGCACATGAAAAGATGCTTAACATTGCTAATTATTAGAGAAATGCAAATCAAAACTATAATGAGATATCACCTCACACCAGTCAGAACGGCCATCATCAAAAAGTCTACAAACAATAAATGCTGGAGAGGGTGCGCAGAAAAGGGAACCCTCTTACACTGTTGGTGAGAATGTAAATTGGTGCAGCCACTGTGGAGAACAGTATGGAGGTTCCTTAAAAAACTAAAAATAGAGCTAGCATATGATCCTGCAATCCTATTCCTGGGCATATATCCAGAGAAAAACATGGTTTGAAAGAATACATGCACCCCAATGTTCATCATAACACTGTTTACAATAGCAAGACATGGAAGCAACCTAAATGTCCATAGACTGATGAATGGATAAAGAAGATGTGGTACATATATACAATGGAATATTACTCAGCCATTAAGAAGAATGAAATGATGCCATTTGCAGCAACATGGATGGACCTGGAGATTATCATACTGAGTGAAGTAAGGCAGAGAAAGACAGATATCATATGATATCACTTATATGTGGAATCTAAAAAAAAATTATACAAATAAACTTATATACAAAACAGAAACAGACTCACAGACTTAGGGAATGAACTTATGGTTACCAGGGGAAGAGTTGGGGAGGGATAGATTGGGAGTTTGGGATTGACATGTACACACTGCTATATTTAAAATAGATAACCAACAAGGACCTACTATATAGCACAGGAAATGCTGCTCAATATTCTGTAATAACCTAAATGGGAAAAGAATTTGAAAAATAATAGATACTTTTATATATATAACTGAATCACTTTGCTGTACACCTGAAACTAACACAACATTGTTAATCAATGATACTACAATATAAAATAAAAATTAAAAGAATAAAGGAGGGGCTTCCCTGGTGGCGCAGTGGTTGAGAGTCCGCCTGCTGATGCAAGGGACACGGGTTCGTGCCCCGGTCTGGGAAGATACCACATGCCGCGGAGCGGCAGGACCCGTGAGCTATGGCCGCTGAGCCTGCGCGTCTGGAACCTGTTGCTCCTCAACGGGAGAGGCCACAACAGTGAGAGGCCCGTGTACCGCAAAAAAAATAAATAAATAAATAAAAATTTTAAAAAATAAATAAATAAAGGAGGTCTAAACTCTTCTAAAAGATTTTAGTGAATTTCTTGCTCATAACTGGAAACTTAATGTCTAATGGTTAATTTTGTCTTTAAATTTCTGATTTTTAGATTATTTCTGTTCTACATAAATTCAAGTAGACATTGTCCCCAATTTTATCTAAACAAACAAAAACAATTTTTAAATATGCAGGTGATAACTAGGTAATGACTTGCTTGATTAATCTTCTGGATAATTTAGGAAAAGGAGGGCAGTCTACATCAAAAGTAGCAAACAACTTGAAATTCAATATTACATACACTTATCTGTTAAATTCTTTGTCCAACCAGTTGCTGAAGTGTTTCTTCCTCTGACTTCGTAACTACACACCATCCTCCTACTCACATCATCTTATTCCTTACTCTTCTACTTCCCATTTCTTTTCCACCCTCTTTCCCCACCGGGTGGCCTTAAGAACACTATAGTTTCCATGTATGTTGTACATGATAATTCATCTCATTCTATCCTACCACCTAATTTGTTTCTCTTACTAACAAACCTAGATTAAGTTGGATTTTCTTTTATTTTCATCATAAAGCATGATAAAATATTAATTCATGTAAATCATTTCTGTTACTGACTTGATGCTATATGTGCTCTCATCCTAATACCAATGGCATGTTTCAGTGAAACAAAGCACAAGGAGAGGCTGTATTATATGTAAACATGACCTTCATGACTAGATTAAACTACTCACAGCTAAGAACTAGGAAAAGAAAACAAAAAATTGCTTACTTTTTTTGCATTGGAAATCTATATGTTTATTTCTCATTTTTAATAGGAATTGCGTTTGCTGGGTTTTAATCAAATTTATCTGATCCTATGGAGTTGGCCCCTTGCTAATTTGAATTCTATCCCTTTCATTAGCATGTCCTCTGTTTTCCAGTTCCCTGCTTTGGGTTCATTTCATTATTATTCCACATTTATATGCGTCCTTTTAGTGAAGACATGGATTAGACTTTCATTCTTATGCAGATGACACTAAGATGTATTTGAAGATTAGTCCTAATTGTTACTCTACTTCTGACATTTTATCAGCTTCTCATGAAGACGTAGAGACTAGGATGTCCAATTAAATGTTATTAAACTGAACTTCTTTCTGATAGTTCCAGACACTGATTTAAATAGATTTTATCATTCACTTTCAGATGCGTGTGTGTATGTATGAGTGTGTGTGTGTGTGTTTCATGACCAACAGTCAACAATATGAGAATTCTAATTAATTTGAAGGAATGTTTCTATACCTGTTTGTCTGAAGTTTAATAACAGGTCTTAGTTTAATAATTCAACATTTTTTCAGGTAGTTGAAATTATATACTATATTAAATAATTATTAACAAGTAAAATAAGACCAAAATGAAATTCTGACATATTGAAAGCATTATAACCATATTTCAAGGCATTACTTAAATCTACTTTTCTGGGTTTAAGATTGTTATAGAGGAAACTCCAATATAGAATTTCACTTCATAATGAAAATAACTCTGTGTGAAACTTTCCAAGCTATTAGCAGTTTCCTCCCCAGAAAAAAAAATGCAAGAGAAAGATAAATTGTTTTTGAACGTAGTCCTTCAAGACATATGCCAAATATCATGCGGAAGGAGTAAAATTTTGACACTTAAGTCATATATCTGTACCTTATTTAATGCAGTTTATTTTCTGTGTGAAAACTCCACAATTTCTATTTATGTCCATTAAGAAAGCAGACACTAGTTCTGGTGGTATTCTTCTCATTTGTCCTGGTTTCCTTTGTCCACTTTGATAATAAATTTCTACCAAGACTTATTCATTGTTCACAGCAAATCTTTTCTGATCCCACTTAAAAATGAATTCCCCAAACCTTTTTCATTTTCAAAGCATTTTTTCTTCATTAGGTTGCTAATAACTTCGTTAAATTTTTTCCTTTAATTTATAAAATATTTTTCACAACTTTAAAAATATTTATTTTCTGTTTGAACTAATATATGTTTTGTATCTCCTATAACTTGTCTTAGAAATTTTTAAATTTCTTGAGCCATTTTATTTTCTCAGTCATTTTTTCTCAGTAGATTATTTTATATTCAACACATATACATCTGCCAACATGGGGTGTTTATTTGTTTTTGTTTGTTTTCCTTAGAATGTCCCTAAAGCATTTCCATTCAATCATCTCCAATAGTAATTATCACATATTAACTTTAAAAGATGTCTCAAAAAGTGTTACATGGAAATGAATACCGTGTTATCGTTGTACAAGTTCACCCTCAATTTTTTTATAATGTTTATTCTTTATAAGGATTCTATAAAAGCCATAGGAGAAAGACTCCCAAATTACTAGATAAGTGGGGGGGCAAAACATAGAAATAAAACAATTATTTTTTATGTCACTTCATATGAGTAGTCTTTCCTGATCTGTTATCTCCTTCCATAGCCTTTCTTGATCTATTACTTTCATAGCATCTCTTAAATCCAACTTTATCTACTAGTTTAGTATTTCTCTTCTCTTCTAGACTGTAAACTCCATGAGGGCAGAGACCTTGACTGTCTTCTTTACCTTTCAGTGTCTAGCACAGTGCGTCAAACAGAATAATGCAATCATTTAATGTTTTCGGAATACATGAATTTGCAGAATAAGTATTGTACAGCATTTAACTTTCACAAATAAATTAAAACATATCATCTAAAATTAGTATGTAGAATTTATCAGAAAAATTACATTGAAATGGGAAAGTTAATTTTTATTTTCAGTGAACAATTTGATCATTACATTCACTGAACATAAGTTCTTAACTGTTAGATCTTATTTGTTTCTAGATCTGGAACATATTTGATCAGTAAATAATAAAAATATCAATTTTGCTTTGTGACATTAATAATGTATTGCTATAATATCAGTTTAAATTTTATGTTTATATCAACTTATAATATAAACTTAATATCAGTTTATATCATAGACATATAAAGTTTTAGGTGCTAGATTCTTACTGAAGTTTACAAAACGATAATAAGTCTGATTCCCTCAAACAACCACCATTGAATATTTCTTATTTATAACATATAGTTTGCTTCACTATCTTGGAATCCAAAATAAATTTACATTTTTTAAATAGTTATTAAATGACTGGACGTACTATCACCACTCTCTTTTTCCTCTCCTGGGTCTTAGTCCCAGGAGACAGTCTTTTGGAGAGAAAATAATTAAAATCAATCCAACAAAAAACCCACTTTCTGCTTTAATCAAACGTCATAATAAAAACACATGCTATCAACCTTGTTGCAAAGTATAGATAGTAAGGATAGAGTTCAATTACCACTGGTGGTGTTTGGGCAAAGACAGATTAGAAAGAAATTGTGAGTAACGCTTGCCCTAGTTTACCTCTATGAGATCGGGGATAGTTCCCTTTCATGTCTGGGAGGTAACCATACCATGTCTCTCCATGTTCAAGTCCCATTGAATACTAGAAGTTGTCCATCATTAAGTACCAGCACTTATTCAGTTTTAGTCATTTTATGTTTCTCCCTAGCAATATTTATTGTCGTACCTAGCAGGGCCCTATCAGAAACCCTAACACAAATAAGTTTTTTGTTGGTACATCTCCCATAGTCTAAGCCATTCTGATTTGGTGAAGCTCACAAAGTTTGGGCTATTCATACTTATTCATCGTTATATACATTGATTGTCATACCTTATTAGAACGTCTAATTTTCCAAGTTACAAGTTAAGAGTTTCTAGGAGCAATAGAAACTCTACTAAGTTAAAGTTAATGTCACCTGCTTTGTCTATCACCTCTTGTGTAGCATAAGAAATATAGTTTATTCTGTGGCCAATGTCAAGTTATTCTCAGAAATGATCTAATACTATGAGTCTCATCTCTGAATAATAAGAAAAGAGATCACTGTGGATATTGAAAGATAGAAATGGAAATACTTCTGCTAGGGTAAGATCACAATGTTAATTCACAGGTGAAAGAAAAGGGAAATGTTACAAATACATCAGATTTCAAATTGATTTTTTTTTTTTACTAAAAAATCCATAATTTTCCATGTTTCATACGTCATCAAACCATTTTAATAAAGCTGTGTCTCTGAGATTGGACAACAAAATAGTTTCCAGGCTCTACTAATCTCATTGCATCTATTGGGATAAACCATTAAGAGCACAGAGATAACTGCATAATATAGTGTAAAGTCATTGTATGCCTGTCAGAGAGAATGGGTGATATAGTGTAACTGTCTAAGTTTACAGGTAAAAGAATGAGATTCAGATGGTTTGGATTTGCTCAAGTATGAACACAAAGTAAGTTGAAGATGCAGGGATAGTAAAGATACACAAACTACAAAGGTATTTGGACTTCATCATAATAACTCCGTTAAAGACATAGGCTATCGTGCCCCTCATAACAAAGAATTGTTACTTGCTAGAAATCTTCCAACATACCTAAGACACAGCCTTAGAGCAGGAGACAATAGAGATTAATTGTTCACAGAGCTGTTAGTGAATCCTAGGTGGATGACAATATCCACAAAAGGGTGGTAGCCTAAATTGCCACTACATGCAAAGGAGGTGGGGGGAAGAAAGATAGAAACCAGAAACAAAATCAAATCTTTGTTGTGACTCTCATTATTTTAATCATGGTCTCATTCATTCATTCCTGTATTTAATGAGTATCTACTATGGGCCACACGCTGTTCTAGGCACTGGAGACACCATGGTGAACAAAACCTAGTCCTTGCTCTCATGTAGCTGTCATTCTAATAAGGAAAAGAGACAGTAAACAATGGTATATATATGTGTGTGTACACATGTATGCATGTGTATATACTGTGTGTAAATATGTATATCTCAGTGTATGTAGTGTATGAAGGTGATACTTAAAAATCTAAAGTTTAGATAGGTTAGTCATATAGATTAGTCAGAATAGACTATTTATTAAGAACTGTTTGAGGAGAAACCTATACAAAGTGAGAAAAAAAGCAAGTACTAATGTCTTAAAGTAGAAACATTCTCACTGTGTTTAAGGAATTGCAAGTAAGTGAGTGGAAGGAGTTTTAAGGAATTTTCAAATCTTGAGAATATGTTGGAACAGGATCACAATAGTCCCTCAATATTATTAAAAATTCATGAAGATTCTGGAAGGAGAGAGTGAAAGAGATACTTCAGGGTTCACTAGACCCAGAGACCACTACAGACTGGACCCAGCTGGTATATTCCATGCAAAAATAATATTTAACCTGAGAATTGTATCTTTCTTATTCAACCAAAAAATAAATTTTTTGCTTCTCTTACTTGAGTAGTTCAAACACTATATCCAGCATAAATCTAAATGCCTGGAGGTTACAGTTGAACCAAAACATATTTCATTGTATTTAACCTTTTTCTTAGGTGTTTCTCAAAGCATAGTTAACTCTATGTGCTTGACCTGAGGAAAAAATAGGACCATGGTATATTGATAGAGAGGTTAAGGATTAATTTTGTTTGTTTGTTTTCTGCTTCTATACTTACATCATTTTCTTGAAAGGGCATAATCCTCTTCACAGTAGCTCACAGTGTCTCCTTATATATAGGCTCATTTTACTTCAAAAACAAGACTAGAAAAGGATGAATTAGCTATTCTTCTCTACCTTTTTAAAAATATAGGTGGAACATGAATAAGACATATAGAATATTGTAAAATAACTATATTTTATGAACTAAGAGTTAAAATAATCATAGATATATAGACTATATAAAAATTAGCTAATTTGTATCAATTCATTTTAAACTGCTGAAATCAGGATGTTAACATTTTTGTGACAACAAGCCTTCCCATCCAGAACACGACCTGTCTTTTCACTTACACAGGTTTTATTTCATTTCCTTCAGAATGTTTTTTATGGTTCTCTTTGTAGAAGTCTTGTACCTTTCTTGCCAAATATGTGTTTCAAAATTACACATTTACTTTGTTGCTTGTGTGAATTGGATCTTTCCATTTGAATTGCCAATCATTATTTTTATAAAAGAAAACTTTAAATTTTCATATGCATGTTTTCTTCAAAGCCAGTTTACATGACTCTTAAACATAACATAGTATAAATTGTAGACAAATTATTAACTCTTTCGTTTAGGTAGGCAAATTGCATATTGCAAGTAAAATAATGATACCTTTTTATTTTGTAATCCTTTCCAAATTTTTCCTATTTATTGCATTACCTAGAACTTCTGAGATAATGTTGAATGCTGTCACAGATTTTGAGCATCCATGTTTTATTCTAATCTTTAATGGCAAAAGTTTTCACATTTTATTATATAGTCTAATACTTCTTTTAATTTCATACATTCATTGTTACATTTAGAAAGTTTTCTCCTTTTTCTACTATTTCTGTGTTTCTAAAACTTAAATCAGGAATTTCTGCTTTACTTATCAAACATTTAATAAGCATCTAACTGTAATCACATTTATCTTTCACCTTTGTGTTATTAATGCTACATTGAAGAAGAAAATTTGTATCAAAATGATGTATGAGTTCAATATAATTCAATAAGACTACCAATCTTTTTTAAACTTCACAAACTGACATACCAAAAGTTCATGGAAAAGTAGATATTCAAGAATAACAAAGAAAATAATGAAATTGAACAATGACGAGATTTGCAATGTCTATATTAAAAGTGATTAAACAATATGGTATTACAGAGAAATAATCATAGATAAGTGAATCAATAAACAAAATACCAGTTCAGATCCATGTATGGATTTCTGAGAGAAAGTGGGGGTGGAGCATAACATAACATAGTACATATGGCATTTTAAATTGGTGGGGAATAAAACAGAGTTTACTATAAATGCTACTGGGAAAACAGATATCCATATATTGGAAAGTATAATTATCTACCCTACTTCACACCATACAAAAATAATTTCCAGATAAATGAAAAGTTTAAATATAACATAAAATTTGAAAGTATGGGAATTAAACATTAGATGGTGTTTTCAACCTTTTCAACTTTTGAAAACCTAGATTTGAAGAAACCTTTCCTAACCAAGACATAAAACACAGCTACCCTAGAGGAAAATACTGACAGATTTACATGTACTTTTTAAAAAGTTTTCAGAGAAAATTAACTAAAAGCAAAGTTTACAAATTAAAAAAAAAAACTGGGAAAATAATTACAACATGCATAAAAAATGGTTAATACTGATAATATGTAGGAAACTTCTGTAAAACCATGAGAAAAGGACAATTGAAACTAGAAAAGTGTACATGAACAGAAAAATCAGAGCAAAAGAAATAGAAATAATAGTAAAAACTTCTGCTAAACCATACTAATAATGTAGAGAATAGGAAATCAAAATGTTATTAACATATTTAATGTAATGACAAAAACACAAATAGATAACACTATTATTTTGGTGCGAATGTGGAGACCTATTCTCCTTTATACCATTTTTGAGAGTATACTGAAAAAAAGTGTGGAGTAATTTACACATATTTATCCAATTTTTAAATCCTCACATATCGTAGCTAAGTAAGCCTGTGAAGAATTCATTCTGCCATGATAGCACAAATATAAAGAACACGTATTAGCACAAATATAAAGATATAGGTACTAAGATCTCCATTCCTGGATTATGGTTTTTAGCTGAAAAAATTAAAACAAACTTTCACTAGCATGTGCTGTATAACAAGCAACCACAAAATCTTAGTGGCTTACAAGATAATTTTTCCTTTCAGTTAGATTGTATGTTGGTTGCTGTGGGTCAGCTGTTGCAAATTGCTCAAATGGCTGGTCTTCTCATTCCCCAACCCAGGATTAGGGAAACCCCTAATTACCATGTGCTATTCTCATAGTTGAAGGCTGTCAAAAATTTTCAATCCATCCATCAGCGACCGTTGCGACTGTGAAATCTATTAAATAAATCTACATATGCTGACCTAGAACAGTATTCATGATACATGAGGGGAAAATAAGTTTCAGAGGTTTATGTATAGAATTAGCTCAGTTTCTTAAAACACTCAAACACACAAAAAGCCAAGAATTTTGTAAAAACATGTACACCTACAAAATGAAAATATTTGCAGAAATACAACCTTATTTGTTAAGTGGTTACTCTTTGGTTTGGACAGAAGCAGTCAGGAAGACCAGCATTTTTATGGGTGATTCTTACTTGTCATTTTATGAGTGCTTTTTTCTTTATTTTTATGTGAAAAGAAAATCATTTTCGAAAACAATTTCCCAGTCTGAAACATATTTTTAAGGATTTTTTATCAGCATATAGAGAGCACATATTTTACAGTTCATTTAAGAGCTGTGCCAAAGAACTTGGATATTTGTTCTTTCAGTAAACATTTCTACATCATGAAGGCCAATGCACTAGGAGTTAATGAACAGAGATGATAAACAAGGCCTGTCCACAAAGGACTGTAAGTGTTTGCACATTTTAGAAAACAAAGCATGCCAGAGAATTACCAAGTAGTAAGAGCCACTTGAAGTAGTATGTCCAATTAGAAAGATGTTTCTACTAACTTCAAACCAATCATGTGATTGCTCTAAAATTCTTATTGCTATAAAGTTTTTAAGTATTTTATACTGCATTCTTTATCACATCACTAGCACTTAAACACCTTTATGGATATGCCGTTCAAATGATGTGCTGTGAGGACTACAATCCATTACAGAACCCTGAGTGGAAGAATTGGGAACACTTCCTATTATAGAAAGAAGTGGCACATTGGTTTAACTTAGTTTAAATGAATAGATTTTCCACAGGCAAATGTAAGAAGGAATAACATTTTAGCCTTGGAGAACAGCATGGAAAAAGTGGAAAACTATAAAAGGTATATATATTCAAAGAAAAAAGATAATTTATTTTTTTCTGGCAGAAGTTGAGTGTATGACAGTATAAGATGGCAGGAAGTTGTATTGGAAAATAAACCTATATCCTTACAGGAATGATTTTATATTCTATTTTAGGCAGTTGGTAATTTATCCTATAGGAAACAGGTCAGGTTTTTATGCAATTAAGTGAAATAATCAAATTTGTATTTTAGAAAGGTAAGAGTAGTAGCACTAAGGAGGATGGAACAGAGAGTGAAAATGGAGTATAGGAAAGGAGTTAAGTAGCTATATCTAGTCTAGGAAAAAGATGATTATGAAGCACTGGGTATTGGGAAAAGAAGAAAAAGAAGGATAATAAGATGTTTAAGAAGTGGAATACATAGGTCTTGAGGAGTGCATATGTATGCATGGGAAGGAGGTGGAGGGGTTAGTTAAAGTTTTCATTAAACACTTTAAAATATTTCATGGAATTCCCAGTAGACAGAGAAAAAATTTACTCTAGAAATCAAGAGAGATGACAAAATTGGTGATGTAGATTTGAGAGCTGTCAACACAAATGATCATTGTTGCCGTAAAATGGAATTGGAATAACTATTCAGAGAGAGCATTGAACAAAGAGAAAATAGACTGTGAAATAGTTTAATATTATGCTACTTAAAGGTCAGATGGGAAAAAAATAGAACCAGAACACAGGGTATGGAGCATACTATTCAAAGCAAATAGGCCTAGAATCAAGAGATTCAGGATTATGTAAGGGACAGCTGAGAATTTCAAAGTTGGTCAATACTTTCCATTACTGCTGAGAGATTACATATGTAGAAAAAAATGAAGAGATACTATTAGATTTAGGAGGTCATTTCTGGCATTGTGACAGCCATTTCAACACTGAAACAAGAGAACTTAGACTGAAATACTTTCAAAAGTGAACGGGGGAGAAAAAAATGAAGTAGTGAACTTGGAAGACTTACGAGAAGTTGCAATATAATGATCTCACTTATATGTGGAATCTAAAATTGACAAACTCATAGAAACAGAGAGTAAAATAGTAATTATCAAAAGTGAGTCTGGCTGGGGCTTCCCTGGTAGCACAGTGGTTGAGAGTCTGCCTGCCGATGGAGGGGGCACAGGTTCATGCCCCGGTCCGGGAGGATCCCACATGCCGCGGAGCAGCTAGGCCCGTGAGCCATGGCCGCTGAGCCTGCGCATCCAGAGCCTGTGCTCTGCAACGGGAGAAGCCACAACAGTGAGAGGCCCGCATACCACACACACACACACAAAAAAGTTAGTCTGGAGGTGCTAGGTTAAAGGGAACAAATTTCCAGTTATAAGATGAATAACTTCTGAAGATATAATGTAGAGTATGGTGAATATAGTTAATAATGCTGTATCACATACTTGAAGGTTGCTAAGAGAGTAGATCTTAAACATTTCTCACTACACACACACATGCACAAGTGGTGATTATGCGAGGTGAATCATCATGTTGTTCACCTTAAACTTACACAATGTTATATGCCACTATATCTCAATAAAGCTGTAAAAAAGAAACCAAATGTTAAATATTCAGAAATTTTGTGAGGCCTTGACAAAGCTTTGGTAGCCTAAAATCAGCAAGGTATTTTTACTATGGAAATTGGAAATTGAGAAAAATAAAAAAAGTGAACAGGAGAGAAGAAAATGCAGTAATGAACATGGAAGACTTACAAGAAGGGGGTAGTAAATGAAAAAGGGAAGGTTGGTAATTGATGTTGAAGGAAGAAAAATACCGTTTGTTAATTTTTCCTTATTATAAAATAACAGTTTTATTGTTTAAAATATAGAAGTCAGACACAAACAAGAGAAAATTAAAAATAACCAATAAATCACCACAAAGTTGTCTAGAATAGATTCATGCTAAAATATGAGCTAAAGGGAAAAAAAAAAACTAGCTAAAAAACACTAACATACTAGAGAGACACAGATTTCATGATAAAAAGATAAGACTTGAAGTTGGAAGACCTGAGCTCGAATCTTGACTATGTTATTTACTAGCTGAGTGATCTTGGACAAGTCAAACAAACTTTTGGGACCTCCATAAACTGATCTGTAAAGTGATTATATGTAAAGTTTTATGTGCATATGAAAATCTATGTTAAACTGTACATGACTTAAAAGTACAATGAATTATTGATGGATTGGAAAAAGATGACTTAGGCAGGATTTTAATGGAATGGGGCAAAAAAATGCATATCAAAAGTAATGCCACCAAGAAACTTTTGTGGTGCTCAAGAAGGAAGTCAAGACATATACAGTGTGGTCAGAAACTCTTTTGTTAATTAGAAGAGAAAAGGGTTAGAAAACTGAGGAAATATTATAACATGACTTTTGTGGGAATTTCTTAAAATTACCTCAGTGTAGCTCTTTTTGTAATCTGAATGGCTCAATTCATAGTTATAAGAACAGAAAAAGTAGTTTTAATATTGATGTTTCAATTATGAGTTTTATGCTATTATGCTATTATGAGTCCTAGTGTACTTAATAAATAGAAAGGAAAACACTATTTAAATTGCTAATCAATCCAAAGATTTGCTTTTTCCTCTTTGTAGAATTTTGTTAACACAATATTGAATAAATATAAGCTCTCACTAATTAAACTAACCTATTTACAGTCAGAGGACAACTTATCATGCTTCACACTTTAATTCATAACTAGTTTTCGATTAATGTTTAAAATGTGAGCTTGTGAACTTCAGGGTGTAAAAAACACTCTCATTTCCATGTCACATTAGAATGTCATAATATATATTTCAATGTGGTTATTATTGTGCAATTTTGAATTTAAAGTCTATTTGCAAGTTATTTTATTGCTATGATTTTGCATGTGGCACGTTCACCTTTTAAAATGCAATTTCTCTTTTAGTGAAGACATGTGGCTCTAATCTTCAAGGACCAAGTGGAACCTTTACGTCTCCCAACTTTCCATTCCAGTATGACAGCAATGCACAATGTGTCTGGGTCATCACAGCGGTGAACACCAATAAGGTAACTGAAAACCATCTCTGGTGAAAAAGCATAACCATAAAGACAAAAACAAAGACATCATGAGGGAAGTGCAGTGAAGAAAATTCATACCTAACATATGATTTCTGAAATATTTCCTACTTATCCATTATATAAAACATAAACATACGAGAAATATGGAAAAAATGTTAAATATTGCAGTTCTATCCCAACTAACATATAAACGACAACACATTAAAATTATAAATTAGTGTTTTCTGAGACATGCTTTTGAAGGTTGTAAGTATACGTTTTTTTATTTTTAAAGAGGCCATAAATAATGGCTTTTCACTTTATATCTTTCTGCTTGACATATCATTCAGGTATATCATGTTTTTATACATAGCTGCCTTTCCTTTCAGTGTTTCTGTATTGCCACAGATCACATAGCTTTTCTTTATTATAAGAAGTTATTAATGTTCTCTCCACTAATAGAGGATTCATATTATGGGTACTTCTAAAGGTTGAGTTGTCTTTCTATTTGACTAAAAATGAATAATACATCTAAATATGTATATGCCACAGTACTTCAAACAAAATTATAATGCTGAATGAACAAAAGAGCAGCTGAAAAATTAGCAAGTTTTCTGTTTCTGTTCTCTCTATCCTGCTTCTCCTTGTAAGAATGTATAGCGAGGACCTAAATAGGAAGAGTCAAAATTCCTCTCAGAATATATGATATCTTATCTGAGTTAGATTAAGGAAAGGTTGGTGGTAGAGTCCATAAAAATGGGTCAGATTTGTAGTTCAAATACTGATTTAGAATTTACCAACTAACAACTTTGATCAGGCTATTTAACCTCTCTGAAATTCAGTTTCTTTATCTATAAAATGTGAGTAATAAGAGCATGTATTTCAAAGTTATGAGAAGTAAGTGAGGTAAAGCATACAGAGTACTTAGCAGAGTTAATAAATACTTAAAAAACATTAACTCGTTATTAGATACAAAGTATACTATTTTCCAGACTGTTTTGGGTTTTATGTTCATAAAACAATTATAAGAGTAGCAGGGTTGTTTTAAAAATCAACTCAGTGGTCAATTACACTTGCCTTATAGGAGAGCCCTGATTTACAACTCATAAGAACTAGGTCAGAAGCCTATGCTCCCCTAAACTAGCTGTATAAACCTTGGGAAAATTACTAAATCTAACTCTTCACCTTCACAAAGGAAATCATTTTACTTACCCAACCCGTGTTGTCAATTCAATTCAATTCAGCAAATGTTTATCAAATACCTTCTCTGTGCAAATTATGGGTTGTTAAGGAAAAAAAATCATGAACTACTTGAGAAAAAATAAGCGCATATTTATTGAACATTTAGTAACATACCAGGTACCATTCACAGCACTTTCCATGAATTATTTAATTTTAAGACTTCCCTTAATAGATAAATAATTTTATGTCTGCATTTAATAAAGAAGATAAATAACGTGTCTGAGATCACATAGGTAGCAAAGGTCAATGCTGTGTACTTTATAAGATGTGTGTTATTTACAGTGACGTATCTCACACTAAGACATAAGTATCTTATACTAAGATAAACATGAAGCAAATTCATTGTAAAGTATGGGAGAAACACATTGTATTAATCTTGTATGGAGATAGAAATCTTTTTTATGTCATAGCAGTTACCTATAATTGTCAGCAAAATGTGGTAATTATCTCCTGCTCTATAAGATGTTTACTTTGCTAAGCTTAACTCATTTTCATTATTGAATTACCTGAAGTTTCACAGAGGCCATCACATTTCTCCTTGCTTTTCTTAACCAATCTACCAAACTTTTATCTATTCTTTCTCTCCATAAAAAAAATCGAATTTATATTCTAAGAAAGACATAATTACTTTCTTTGCTATTTTTATCAAATAGCTGATTGAGGACATTAATTTTTGATCTGTTGGTTTATATCCATTTTAAGATACCCTGTAAAAATCCAAGTATTTTCAACCATCTCCCACAATTATATTTTACATTGTGGCCCAGTTACACACACACACACACACACACACACACAGACACACACATACATACATACATACAATGCTAAAAAATAATTTTCCCTTACTACATGAATGCAATTCTCTGTTTTTGATTCTAACTTGTAATCTATTTTTAAAATAGTGGTCATGCCTCACTAAATCAATTTTATGATGCACTACAGGTTATAACTATATATTTTGACAAATACTGTTGGAAGATTTGCTTACATAGATTACCATGTCAGAACTCTTTTGAGAAGACAGTTACTGGCATAAACCACAGGTGCAGAGCTCTCTTAGTTGGTATAAACCCAAATTAACCAAGATACTTAACCCCTCAATATCTATGAGTTTCTTCAAAAATCATTGCTCATGTTTTTCTTTATGTTTGATAACTTAAAAGCAATCATTGGGGAGGGTTCAAGATGGTGGTATTGGAAGATCCTGAACTCAACTCTTCCCACAGATACAACAAATATACAACTACATATGGGATAATTCCCTCTGAAAGGGGCCTGAAAACACAACAGAATCTCCACAACAAAGGGTGAAAGGACAGCCACAAAGGGTAAAGGGACAGTTAGGAGAAACAGAGATGCAGTCATGCCAAGGAAAAATGACACACCCCAGCCACAGCGATTCACAGTCTGGAAGGATCACAAGGTATGGATATTTTCCTTGAGAAACAAGAGATTTGAACTTCACGTCAGGCACCCCAACCCTTAGATCCTTCACAGGAAAGATGAGCCCCTAAAACACATGCTTTGAAAACCAATGGGTAATACATCCAGGAAAACTGTAGAACTACAGTGAATGGAAAACTCACTCTTAAAGGGGTCACATGCAGACTCAGTCAACCTGAAAACCAGCACAAAATCACCAGATTGAAAAGTGCTTTCAATCACTTGAAAAGGTCAAAGGTAAAGGGGACTCCCTTACTGATCTTAAAGTGTCTGCTGGAGAGGCAGGAACCAGTTGAGATGCTCTCTGGGGACTAAGACACTGGTGGGAGCCATTTTTGAAATCTCAGGGTACGTTGCTAATACCATCTCTGGAGAGCACCATTTAGGAAATCTCCATCTAACCTGTTACTGCCAGTGGATGTGCCCCACAAAGAACTCCACCTACTCCTGTGCCTTGGCCAAGCTACAGAACCAGCTGGGATGTGACTCTGCCCAGTGTTCAGCAGCTACCATGACCAGGTCCTGCAGCCAACCATAATAGAGGCCAGCCCTGCCCACCAGCACACTGAAGCAGCAGCAGCTGCAGCCCCTCCACAGCAGGGGAATGCATGCAGTCCACATAGGGGACACCTCTTGAGTGCCTGGCACTTCTGAGCCCTACAGAACATCTACATAAAGTCACTCCTCCAAGACTGGGAGAGGTAGCTGATTTACCTAATACATAGAGACAAATACAGAGAATTAAGCAAAATGAGGAGACAGAGGACTATGTTCCAAGTGAAAGAACAAGACAATGCCTCAGAAAACAAAATAAAGCAGAGTTAAACAATCTACTTTATAAAGAGTTTAAAGTAATAGTCATAAATATTCTCACTGAACACAGGAGAAGAATGGACAGACACAGTGAGAACTTCAACAAAGAGACAGAAAATATGAGGAAATACCAAACAGAAGTTATAACTGAACTGAAAAATACACTATAGGGGTTCAAAAACAAGTTGGATGAGGTAGAAGAATGAATAAGCAAGCTGGAAGACAAGTCAATGGAACTCACCCAGACAGAACAGCAAAATGAATAAAGAATTTAAAAAACTGAATACATCTTAAGAAACCTTTGGGACACGATCAACAGGAATAACAACATTTGTGTTATAGTGGTCCCAGAAGGAAAAAAATGAGAAAAAATATTGAAGAAATAATGGCTGAAAATTTTCATAATCTGGAGAGGAAACAGACATCAAGGTCCAGAAAGCACAGAGAATTCTGAATTAGATGGACCCAAAGAGACACATAACAAGACACATTATAATTAAAAATGGTAAAAGTCAAGGACAAAGAGAGAATACTAAAAGCAGCAAGAGAAAAACAACCTGTTACATGTAAGGGAAACCCCATAAGGCTATCCGCAGTTTTTTGTTTTCTTTTGTTTTTTTCAGCAGAAATCTTACAGGCCAAAAGGAGTGGCATGACATATTTAAAGTGCTGAAAGGAAAAAACAACCAACCAAGAATTCTGCAATAACATACCCAGGAAGGTTACCATTCAGAATTGAAAGAGAGATTAAGAGTTTCCCAGGGAAGCATAAGCTAAAGAACTTCACCACCATTAAACTGTCCCTGAGAGAAATGTTAAAGGACCTTCTTTAGGCTGAAAATAAACATCAGTAATTAAATAATAAGAAAACAATGTAAAAATCCACTGGAAAAGGTAAATATATAACAAAGGTAGCATATCAATTACTTAAAAAGCAAGCATGAGGATTAAAAGACAAAAGTAGGGGCTTCCCTGGTGGTGCAGTGGTTGAGAGTCCGCCTGCCAATGCAGGGCACATGGGTTCGTGCCCCGGTCCGGGAAGATCCCACATGCCGCGGAGCGGCTGGGCCCGTGAGCCATGGCCGCTGAGCCTGCGCGTCTGGAGCCTGTGCTCCGCAACGGGAGAGGCCACAACAGTGAGAGGCCCACGTACCGCAAAAAAAAAAAAAAAAAAAAAACAAAAGTAGTAAAATTAACTAAAATTACAATAGTTAGTTAAGGGGTACATAAAAAGATGTAAAGTGTGTCATCAAAAGTGTAAAACACTTGGGGAAGTGAAAATATACAGCTTTGGAATGTGTTCAAATTTAAGTTCCTAACAACTTAAGACAAACTGCTATTTAATTAGAATGTAGTATGTGAGCCTCATGATAATTACAAGGAAAAAACATAAAGTAAGTACACAAAAAAATGAACAGAAATTTAAAAATAATGCTAAAGAAAACAACCAAAACCCAAGGAAAAGAGAGAGGAAGAAAAGAACAGAGAAAAACTACAGAAACCAGAAAACAGTTACCAAAGTGTCAATAAGTACATACCTATCAATAATTACTTTAAATGTAAATGGATGAAATTTTCCAATGAAAAGACCTAGGGAGAATAAATGGATTAAAAAAAAAAAAAAAGATCCATCTGTATGCTGCCTACAAGTGACTCACTTCAGGAGTAAGAACACACACAAACTAAAGGTGAAGGGTTGGAAAAAGATATTCCATGCAAATGGAAATGAAAAGAAAGCTGATATGATACTCATATCAGAAAAAGTAGACTTTAAAATAAAGACGATAATAAAAGACAAGGGCATTACATAATGATAACAGAGCCAGTACACCAAGAAGATATAACATTTATAAATGTATATGTACCTAACATACACCAAGATATATAAAGCAAATATTAGCAGACTTAAAAGGAGAAATTGAAAGCAATACAGTAATAGTAAGGGACTTGAGCACCCCAGTTACATCAATGGATAGATCATCCTGGCAGACAATCAATAAGGAAACAATAGACCTAAACAACACCTTACACCAAATTAAGTCCGTAATAGGTATATAGAACAGTCCATCCAAAATCAGCAGAATACAAATTCTTGTCAAGTGCACATGGAACATTCTCCAGGATAGTTCACATGTTAAGGGCCCAAAACAAGTCACAATACATTCAAGATTTTTTTTGCCGTATGCGGGCCTCTCACTGTTGTGGCCTCTCTCGTTGTGGAGCACAGGCTCCGGATGCGCAGGCTCAAGCGGCCATGGCTCATGGGCCCAGCCGCTCCGCGGCATGTGGGATCTTACAGGACCGGGGCACGAACCCGCATCCCCTGAATCGGCAGGCGGACTCTCAACCACTGCGCCACCACGGAAGCCAGAGCCTGGTGTCTTCTAGAAACTAAAAAGATGACAGCGTTCCTGTGGCATAGTGGGTAAAGAGAAGAATGTAAGAAATGGAGGCTATAGAGCTGATTAAAGCTCGGATCGTACAGGGCCCTCTGCGATCCATCCAAAAATGTAATGAGAAGCATGATATCTCTTACTTCATTTAGATATCTCTTAAGTGTCACTTTCTCTCCCCTGAATCACTGACCACCTCCATCTCTATCTCCTTGCTTTATTTTTTTTATAGCATCTTGTAACACATCAGTATTTGAAGATCTCATATTGTATGGTATTATATGCTGCTTCTCTATCTTTTGTATACTTCCCCAAGAAGGGAGGAAAGTTTGTCTATATCCCCAGCACTAGAATAGCACCTGGTAAAGAGTAGGCTCTAAATACAAATTTATAGAATGAATTAAACAAATTAAAAGTTTTTAGGAAGAAGATTTATCTGATTTGTGTTTCAACATAACATCCAAAATTTTCAAAAGAGGCTTATTAATTGAAGTGCAGTTCACAAAACAGCAAATAGTATAAATATCTCTCCCTACTCTTTTCCCAACCACTCGTCCCGAAGAATATTCATTCATGGACCAGCAATCTTTCTTCCTGGATAACTGGCAAACAGTGAGTTCAGTGGCAAATAATTCCTCTTATACCCTAACTTCTTGGGCTTCTACCTAAATTGCTTACTCAAGAAGATAATTTTGGAAGTAAACAAGGTCTTCCATAAATATTAACTGTTAAAGATTCATTAACACTTGAAGAAATTACATAAGCAAAAATAAAGTTAACAACAAAGACCATGAATTGAGAAGCTAATATCTTGCATCCTTCCTCTTTGGTATCAAGGAAAAACAATAAAAATAAACTGAGAATGGGAATTAGAATCCACTGTATGGTTCATTTATATACAAAAATGTATAGTATCTCTCTACCATGTTGTATGTTTAGCCATTTTAAACTAATCTCATTTTTTAATAAAGCTTCAAGTCAAAGGTTCTCTGCATAAAAATAGTATAGATGAATAAATGGAGAGATAGGTATTCTGGATCAGACTGACGTCATTATTAATGAGTGACAAAACCCAGCAAAATAGTGCTTCTTACCAAATTCACTTTAATGAGACGTACTCATATTTGTTTAAAATTTGTTTCAATATGTACAACCTAACATGTACAAATTTGTAATGAATATCCTCCTAAAACCAGCAACAGTATCTGCAAGCATTTTCTTCAAAATTTGTAACTTCAAGTTGATCATTTATATATATTATGAAATTTAAATTATAGCCTCCAGTAGCAAAACATGAATAAATGACAGAAAGAACCAATGGTTTTGTACAGTTTTGTTATAGATTTAATATTTGATGCATTTTTCATTTTGTGTAGTTTCTTCCCTTCAGTGAAACATTTGTAGTGCCATATTTAATGTCATTGTTACATACCAGCAACCCCCTAAAGGGGAAGAGCAGTGCACAAATACAAAAGGCATAGAAAAATAAACAAAGCTGAAAGCTTTTATCGTTCCATCAGTATCTTACTGTGTCTCCAGATTCCCCTCCTGTCTCTGAAATATGAGCCTTTGTAAGAATTGAAACTATTAACCTGATTCTGGCAGCAAAGTGGATGAACCTAGAGAATTCCCTAGGCTGGCACTCCTCATTTTTGAATGGTCTAGTCCAAGAGTCTTGGAATACATCTTCTGTCGTAAAATATATAATATTATAGTGTATAATCCTTCTAGAATATGAGAGATTAACTTCTTCCTCTAAAATGAGATTACTTTCAAATAAATAAATGTTGGGTTTATATGTGTTATATTTAAACCTTTTTTATCTTACAGTATTTGTTTCACAAATTTCATGTAAATTTACCTTTTTATAAAAATAGGCAAATTAGGATGATTACTAATTAAACAGTTATTGAACACTAATTTTCCATGTACACATGTAATACATATCATACACAATACATATCACAAAACAGTAAAATTTTAGGATTATTCTGAAATACATGATATTTTGGACAAACGGGTTGAATATTCTGCTTTGTCTGAATTAGACTATACCCAATAAAATTTGATAAAATAGTCCTATGAGGCATCGATTTTTGAGTGAGCTTTTGACTAGTGCTTCTATATGTATGAAAAGAGAAAAAGGGAAAAAGGACTACAATCATTTTTTTTGGTGGGGGGGGGGTAAAAAATCTAGATTGAGTCCACTCTTCTCCATCCCTACTTTTACAGCTCAAGTTTAGTCCCTCGATCTCTCTAACTGCCCTACTCCACTTCAAATACAGATTGTTCCTGCTGCCAAAGTGAGCATATGAAAAGCAAATAAAACCCTGTCAGCACACCTCTCAAAACTCATTATTTGCTGCTACTCATTTATAAGATAAAGTTCAAAGTCCTTAACATGATACAGCTCCTACCTCCATTTTTAGCCTTCCTTTTAATCACTTCCTGTTTCACAGTTGATATTACAGAAACAAAAAGAATATTTCTTTCTACTGTGCCATTTTTTATGCTGTCTTCTACAGTGTTCTTCCCCAGTTCCCAATTTACCTTCCTTTGCACTGCCTGGGGATTTTCTCTTGGGGGAAATCTTTCCATTTTACTCTTTAATTGGATTGGGCAGCTCTTATCTCTGCCCATGTTAACCCTGTGTGTCCATATCCCAAAGCACTTAACACAGGGTATTGTATTTATCTTGTTTATGTCTTGTCTCCAAATTGGACTGTGATCGCTAAGGTCTGAGACATGTATGAATAAGGAAGCTCTTTAATTATATGTCAAATTGATTGTGTAATACAGCATTACATACCTTAAGCTTTGTATGCAAAGCTTATACTTTGTATATTTTGTATTTATGCATTCTGGATTTCCTCACTGGTAAGAAATATACTTGTTAATAACAGAGTGAATTATAGTCATTCTGAAATGAGCTTAGTAGAGAAAATATTATTTTCTTCCAGAAAAGATAAATTTCTAGCAGCATAGATTTTGGGGAAGAAACTCTCCTCCTTAAATCACAGTGGGGTTGCCAGAAATAGAACTTCATCCTCAAGATCCATTGTGAACAGATGTCAACATTTATTTTATGATTAGCTAATAATAACTGCCATTTATTGAAGGCCTACTGTATATCAAGCACAGTATGTTCTGTTTTACAAACTAATGTAATACCTACTTCAACCTTAGGAATTATGAATTATAAACACTCTTTTATAGTTATGAGACTTCCCCAAAATAATGTAACGTTCCATGACAGAGAGAGACTTAAACCATATCTTTGCCTGTACCCTTATATTATCTTGTCTCACTAATGTGATTAGCTTGGTATTAATATTAAAGCATCATTAATTTGTTTAGTTAAATATCATCAAAGCTTCATTTAATTCCAATACTAGTTATATTGGTGCAAATTGGCCAATACAGAGAATTGTGACTGGAGAAATACTAAGAAATTTCATCAGCTTCCAGATTTATTTTGAGGCAAAAAAATACAGACTTTATCATGGAAGATAAAATCGCTTATACCAATCCATGCTTTCTGTATTTTTCCCCCAAGGAATTGACACAATGTTTGCTACTTGTCAGATTTCAGAAATTATCTTCCCTTGCCATAACTATTTAAAACATGAGGCATATGTGCAACATCAAAGAACTTACTTAGAAGTTATGCTATTATATATCAGGTATTTGGCAGACAGAAGGTATTTCCTAAGTTGCAGACGTTTACTATGCAAATGCAGAATAGTGTGAAGTTTGAGCACTTGGATTGTCACATCAGGGGAGTCTGAGATTGAATTTAGTCCCATCACTTTTAGCCAAATAAACACAGACAAATTACTGGGCAAAGCATTTTGTAAAACTTAGAATTGAATCTACTGATGTATCCACTAGAATGTTTTCAGTTTAAGTATGGGAAAGATATGGTTTAAATAATAAGAAAATGCATTATTTAGCACAGCATACTATCCAGAGGTACGCAAGTCTCAGACATACAGTAGAAACATCCATCTCTTGGCTCTGGGCATCTCCATGTGTTAGCTTTGTCCTTAAACTACATATTGCAAGATGGTTGCAGTAGCTCTAGTTAGTACATCCAGATCCAGTCACCTCCAAAGCAGACTGATTCTTTGTGTTCATTTGAGCATGAAGAAATATTTTCCCAAAAGCACCCCACGCCCAGAAGATTGCTCCTCGCCTTCCACTGACTGACCAGAATTAAGTGACATAGTAAGATCTAATCTTATCCGTGACAAATGAAATGGAACTGCTAATATTGGCATAGACTCATTAGGAGCCATTCCATGGAACTTGGTATGGGATCAGCAGTCCCTAAAGCATAAGAATGTACACAGAAAGATACATAACTGAGCAAAATCAATGTCCTGTTCGGAAGAGAAAAGTCCAGAGTGAACAAGTAAGATGGCTGTTGGATAAGTAATCAATAGTTTCTGCCACAATCCACCCGTTTTGTTATCAAATGTTCATCCAGATGCATAGTTCTTTCCCTACACTCACTTTGAAAAATGTTTACATGAAAAAATGCTGTCTTCATTAATAGAGAAAACCAAAAATCTTAGCCAGTTACGTACAACTCTAGTATCTCCAAGTATTGTGCTGGCTTCTCCATTATATCCAGATTTAGTTCCTCATTATCTAGAGGCCTATAGCCAATAGACAGTTATCATCACATCCCAAATACATGTGATATCTGTCATAGTTGAAACTTCAGAGGTCAGTCATTGGTTCATAGATCAATATCATATCCTGCTGGTTAAGAAGACTGGTGAAGACTACCTTCGATGGAAGGGGGATGAGTTCCTTGATCAGCCTGGAATGTAGCAGAACCCATTTTACCTCACTAGAACTTTACTTTGTCATAGTCGGATATGACTTCTGGTTCTGACTTGTGGGAAGATTTTTTTCTGTTGGATAATGCTGCCCTAGGACATCAGTGCCATTACATATTACAACTACTGTTGCTTCTAAAACTGGATGTTTCTGCTGCTTTTGCCACCCTCTGCCAGAATCCATGGTTCGGGGAGCTTAGGTTTCATGCCTACACTCTGGTTGCAGTTAATGATGAGGAAGATAACATCTAACCATGCTGGGAAGTATACTATGCTTCCTACCAAGCCTCCTAATTTTTCAGACACGAGGATATTTAGCTTCTGAGTGGCCAAACTAATATATAAATGGACGCTACCTATAGTTTTAGGGTTAAAATGAAGCAGTGCATATGTGGCACTGAGCCCAGGACTCACACAATATAAATGTTTGCCAATTTAAACAAATTTCATGGGTAAAAGATACAAAGTGTATAAATGGGGATTCCACATGACTTCATAAAACAATGATGGAGAAGTCATGGTTTTAAACCCTCTGTGAATGATGGAGAGAATGACAATTATGAAACATAGGTTCTGTACCAGTTCTATCAAAATACCTTGTGAAAACCCATGTCTTAAGCCTTATGGGAAATGGATCTACTAACCATTTAATATTTAATATTATTTACAGATTTCTCACTTCTGGAAAGCCAATGTTAATATGCATGAGATTACTGTTAATTGATTACATTAGTAGCTTAAATTTTTTAACATAGCCCTCAATTAGCAACATCATATAGTAATTTGGAATCAGCACTTTACAAGTGGAAGCCAAGAGTATGGCTTATTTGGTTAAAAAATCAAGACAATTCTTTTATATTTAGGGGCATATTTTATTATCACAGCTTTTGCTTCAACAGTCCTATGACCTAAATGCAGGTCTTTTTCCCACCCACAAATGATTAGGAACAAATATGAAAGGCAAAATATATGACGTTCCTTTCTCTTCTAATATGCTTTATATTCTTCCTATTTTCCTACTAAATGTTTCAGCCCTACTGCCAACTATATATGTAGAGAAAGTAGTTATATTACACTGATGAGTACTGATTTTTTTAATTACCTTTTCATTTCATTTTCATATTATACAAAGATAAAGGGATGGAAAGTGGATATTTTCTCCTCCATGTTACAGGAGAATCCAGAAAAAGAAAATTTCACATCACACTCCTGATGTTACTTATTACATTTTTGTGTGAAAAAAATGTTTTGTTGTTTTGGTTTTGTTTTTACAAATTACTTTTATACATTCTACTGTTTTTATTTTTTTTATTTTTGGAAATATCTCAATGTACCATTTTTGAATTTTACTGTAATGCTTTACTTATGTTAATGTCTCCAGCTGAGGCCAAAGTAGTTTTTATTCTTTTTATGCATAAATTTTACTTCTAAAGAACCAGTCCAGCGCTCTCCTGGTGGCGCGGTGGTTCAGAATCTGTCTGCCGATGCAGGAGACACGGGTTCGTGCCCCGGTCTGGGAAGATCCCACATGCCGTGGAGTGGCTGGGCCCGTGAGCCATGGCCGCTGAGCCTGCGCGTCCGGAGCCTGTGCTCCGCAGCGGGAGAGGCAACAACAGTGAGAGGCCCGCGTACTGCAAAAAAAAAAAAAGAAGAAAAAAGAAGAACCAGTCCAGTAATGACGTTTAAACTAAGCATATAAGAATCAAATTAAAATGAATGTGTTCTACAAATTCAGTCAGACTATTTTAGCTTCTCAGTGATTCAGTGTCATTGAAACTGTTCAAGAATTATAAGTGTCTAAAATTTCAGTGACAGCTCAGTGGTTAAGTGCTTATCTGAAAATGTATGGATTTAGTTAGTAATTAATTCATCACATAGTTTAAAATGAAGTCGAGTTCTCATTGTTGCATATATACATGCATGAACCTCAGTTACAATTCAGGCAAAATAAAATCTATCATTAAATGGGTATCCAAATTTTTTGAGACATGACTAAACAATAATGACTATCAAGGGTTTGGCATAGAAATAGCAATCAACCAGTCACTTATTACATTCTTAGTTTGTATCTACTAGCCTATTAGACTTTTAAAGCCATTTAATAAGTGACGTTCCCTAATTTTAAATGCAATGCACTCATGGCTCTATTGTGAAATGGCTTGGGGTAAAGTGGATCATGTCATTAATCTTTTGAAAGGATGACAGATGAAGTACTCTGAAAGGCCCTCCCACTGAAATACAAGAAACACATTTTTCAGTGCATTGTTGGTTCACAATAAAGAAAATCTATAAGACTATGCATGCATACCATACAAACACAAGTACAATTATGCGTATATAATTAAAAGAAGAATGAACTGAAATGAAAGTAGGAGATGAAATGTAAAGAAAGCTTGGAGATGAAATGTAAAGAAAGCTTGGTTTTCCTTGTGGCAAATGGCAATAAGTCTCTGGAATTAGGAGACTAAGACTGAGGCCCAGTCTCTTGGGATCTATAGGTGAAGAAGCTGAACTTGAAACTTTAGTATTTAGCTAAAAGCCTCACAAGATGTTAAACTGCCACCAGCTTGGTAGTAACCCTTGGATCCAGTTAGCAGAAAATGAATGAAATTATACCCAGTTTAAGATCTTCAAGATTCTCACAGCTAGAGCCTTAATAAAAATGGGTTTACTGTTAAATATAACTAAACACATAGGAAAACAAGCCACCATGAGTGAGTTACTAGAAATAAGAAACAGTTTCTTCAGGAAATTAGGACATGCAAAAGCCCTCCAGTATATGGTGGAATTTAGAAAGTCACATGCATGCCCATGGCAAGACACATGCTGAGGGAGACCAGAGAAAACCCTAAGCTTTCACCACTATCTGATCTATAGGCTTAATGCAAGCAGCAAGTGAAGGCTAAGACAAAATTATAAATGGTCTGGCTAGGTATTAAAGAATATCCTATCACTGAGCCAGTCCTCAAAGACTGGGAGAGGTCTTACTATGATCTGAATGCTTCTGTCCCTTCAGAATTCATAATCCGAATGCTGAGTGTGATGGTATTAGGAGGTGGGGCCTTTGGGAGGTCCTGAGGGTGGAGACCTCATGAGTAGGATTAGCGTTCTTATAAGAGAGACCCCAAAGGGCTCCCTAGACCCTTCTGCTGGTGTTAGGTTACAACAAAAAGATGGCCTTCTGTGAACCAGGAAACTCTCTCACCGTACACTGAATCAACCGCGCCTTGATCTTGGACTTCCCAGCCTCGAGAACTGTGATAAATAAATTTCTATTGTTTATACGCCACCCAGTTTATGGTATTTTGTTATAGCAGCCCAAGCATGCTGAAATGGATATTTTTTTAATCTCCTTGAATTTAAAGAAATTCCAGTTAAAACATTGGATGGACACAAGTCTTCAAAAATCAAGAACAGCAAACCCTGGGGAAGGAAGAGACTCTGATTTCCAGAATTACCATGTTATAATATTCAAATGGATAGTTTTCAGAAACAACAGTGAGATCACAAAGTATGCAAAGAAACAGGAGAATATGGCCATTGAAAGGAACAAAATAAATTGACAGAAAATATCCCTGAAGACATTGAGTCATTGAACTTATTAGACAAAGTTTTAAAACAACTGTATTAATTATGCTCAAGCAGCATGGACAAAATTAAAGGGAATGATGAAAATGACATATGAATAAAATGAGAATATCGATAAAGAGATAGAAATTATAAAAAAGAAACCAAATAGAAATTCTGGAGCTTTAAACCATAATAACTGAAATTTTAAAAACCTAGAGGTTTTGAGAGCAGGTTTGATCAGCAGAAGAAAGAATTAGTAAGCTTGAAGATAGGACAATTGAAATTATTCAGTCTGAAGAACAGAAAAAGAAAAGAAAAAAGGTGAAAAAAGTGAAAGGAGCCTAGGGACCTGTGGAATATGAGCAAACGGACCAACAAATGTATTTTATGACTCTCAGGAGGAGAAGATAGAAATAATGGTACAGAAAGAATATTTGAAGGAATAATGACCAGAAAGATCACAAATTTGAGAGAGACATGAATCTACCCATCCAGGAAGCTCAACAAACTCTATGTAAGATAAGCTTAAAGTGATCCATGTAAGATAAGCTTAAAGTGATCCATACCTAAACATATTATAGTCAAATGGTTGAAAGGTAAAAACAAAGAGAATCTTGAAAGCAGCAGGTGAAAAGTGACTCTTTAAGTACAACAAATCCTAAAAAATATTAACAGCTGATTTCAAAAAAGGAAAAGAAACTGAGAAGCAAGTGAGACAATATCTTTAAGCATTGAAAACAAGACTGTCAACCAAGAATTCTATATCTATCTGTCAAAACTCTCCTTCAAGGATGAAAGATAAATCAAGATATTCCCAGATAAACAAAAGCTAAGAGAGCACAGAACTAAACCCACCCGTCTGTGAGCAATGAATTTTTGACAAAGGTGCCAAAAACATTCAATGGTGAAAGAATACAGGCATACCTTGGAGATAATTGTGTGTTCAGTTCTAGACCACCACAATAAAACGAATACCACAATAAAGCAAGTCTCACAATTCTTTTGTAGTATGTATAATAGTTATGTTTACAGTATACTGTAGTCTATTAAGTGTGCAACAACATTGTGCCTAAAAAAACAGTGTACAGATCTTAATTAAAAAATACTTTATGGGAGGTAGGGGAGGGAAGGATTGGGAGTTTGAGATTAACAGATGGAAACTAGTATATATAGGATGGATAAATAAAGTCCTACTGTATAGCACAGGGAACTATATTCAATATCCTGTGATAAACCATAATGGAACAGAATATGAAAAAGAATATGTATAACTGAGTCACTTTGCTGTACAGAAGAAATTAACACTACATTGTAAATCAACTGTACTTCAATAAATTTTTTAAAAACTAATAAAATACTAAGGAATAAATTTAACCAAGGAGGTAAAAGATCTGTACACTAAAAACTATTAAAACTATTTTAAAAATGCTAACCATAATCTGAGCCTGCAGTGAGTCATAATCATTTAGCTGGTGGAGTCTTTCCTTGATATTGATGGCTGATGAATGATCAGGGTGGTGGTGCTGATGGTTGGGGTGGCTGTAGCAATTTCTTTTTTTCTTAAAGAATCAATTTTATTTATTTAGTTTTGGTTGCATTGGGTCTTTGTTGCTGCACACGGGCTTTCTGTAGTTCTGGCAAGCGGGGGCTACTCTTCACTGCGGTGTGCAGGCTTCTCATTGTGGTGGCCTCTCCTGTTGGGGAGCACAGGCTCCAGGTGTGTGGGCTTCAGTAGCTGTAGCACACAGGCTCAGCAGCTCTGGCTCATGGGCTCCAGAGGGTAGGCTCAGTAGTTGTGGCGCACGGGCTTAGTTGCTCCGCAGCATGTGGGGTCCTCCCAGACCAGGGATCGAAGCCGTGTCCCCTGCATTGGCAGGCAGATTCCTAACCACTGCACCACCAGGGGAGTCCCTGTAGCAATTTCTTAAAATAAAACATTAATGAAGTTTGCCACATTGATTAACTCTTCCCTTTCACCAGTGATTTCTCTGTAGCAGGCACTGTGCTTTGATAGCATTTCATCCACAGTTGAACTTTCAAAATAGGAGTCAGTTCTCTCAAATGCTACTACTGCTTTATCAAGTAAGTTTATATAATATTCTAAATCCTTTGCTGTCATTTCAACAATCTTCACAACATCTTCACCAAGAGGAGATTCCATCACATTCTTTGCTCATCCACAAGAAGCAACTCTCATCTGTTAAAAGTTTTACCATGAAATTGCAGCAATTCAGTCCCATCTTCAGGCTCCACTTCTAATTATAATTCTCTTGCTATTTTCACCACAGCTGCGGTGACTTCCTCCACTGAAGTTTTGAACCCCTCAAAGTCCTCCATGAGGGTTGGAATCAACTTCTTCCAAACTTCTATTAATGTTGATATTTTGCTCTTCCCGTGAATCCCAAATGTTCTTAATGGCATCTAGAATGGTGAATCCTTTACAGAAAGGTTTTAATTTACTTTGCCCAGATCCATCAGAGGAACCACCATCTATGGCAGATACAGTCTTACAGAATGTGTTAATTAAATAATAAGACTTGAAAGTCAGAATTACTCCTTGATCCATGGGCTGCAGAATGGATGTTGTTTAGCAGACATGACAACATTAATCTTGTTTTACAGGTTCATCAGGGCTCTTGAGTGACCAGGTGCATTGTCAATAAACAATCATATTTTTAAAGGAATCTTTTTCTTTCCTGAGCAGTAGGTCTCAAAAGTGGGCTGAAAATATTCCATAAACTATGTTGTAAACAGATGTGCTATTTCCAGGCTTTATTGTTCCATTTATAGAGCACAGGCAGAGTAGATTTAGCATAATTCTTAAGATTCCTAAGGTTTTCAGAACAGTAAATCAGCATTGGCTTCAAGTCAGCTACATATACCCTTAACAAGAGAGTCAGCCTGTCTTTTGAAGATTTGAAGTCAGGCATTGACTTCTCTGTAGCTGTGAAAGTCCTAGATGGTGTCTTCTTCCAATATAGGCTGTTTTGTCTACACTGAAAATCTGTTGATTAGTGTAGCCACATTCATTAATTTTCTTACCAAGATCTGGGTAACTTGCTGCAGCTTCTGCTGTTCACCTTGTACTTTTATGTTATGGAGATGGCTTTTTTTCCTTAAACCTCATGAACCAATCTCTGCTAGCTTCAGACTTTTCTTTGCAGCTTACTTACCTCTCTGAGCCTTCATAGATTTGAGGAGAGTTAGGGCCTTACTCTAAATTAGGCTTTTACTTAAGAGAACATTGTGACTTGTTTGAACTTCCTTCTAGACCACTAAAACTTCCTCCATATCAGCAGTAAGGCTATTTCACTTTCTTATCATTCATATGTTCACTAGAGTAGCACTTTTAATTTCCTTCAAGAACAGTTTCTTTGCATTTACAACTTGCAACTGATGCAGCACGCCTACCTTTCGGCCTGTCTCGACTTTCGAAATGCATGCATTTCTCACTAAGCTTAATCATTTCTAGCTTTTGATTTAAAGTGTGGGAGGTGGGACTCCTCTTTACACTTGAACACTTAGAAGCCACTGTAGGGTCATTAGTTGCCCTAATTTCAATATTATTGTGTCTTAGGTAATAGGGATGCCCAAAGAGATAGAGAAAGATGGGGGAACAGCCTGTCAGTGGAGCACTTAGAACACACACAACATTTATCATTTAAGTGTGCAGTCTTATGTGGGTGTGGATTGTGGCTCCCCAAAACCATTACAAAGAAACATCAAAAGTCACTGAGCACAGATCACCATAATAAATGTAATAGTAATGAAAAAGTTTGAAATATTGTGAGAAGTATCAAAACATGACACAGCCACAAAGTATGCAAATGCTGTTTAAAAAATGGTGCTGATATACTTGCTTGACCACAGTTTTGCCACAAAACTTCAATTTGTACAAAATACAATATCTGCCAATCACAATAAAGCAAAGTGCAATAAGGCAAGGTTTGCCTATAGTTGTTTCAATAAATGGTGCTTGTAAAATTGGATAGCCACATGCAGAAGAATGAAATTTGATCTTTACTTGCACTGTATACAACAGTTAAATCAAAATGGATCAAAAACCTAAATTTAAGCGCTTAAACTATAAAATTCATAGAAGAAAACATAGAAAAAAATTGTATGATATGGGATTTTGCAATGGTTTCTTAAATATGACACCAAAAGCGCAGGGAACAAAATAAAAAATAGGTAAACTGAACTTCATTACATTAAAACTTTGTGGTGTCAAAGAATACTATCATAAGAGCAGAAAGACAATTCACATAATGGGAGAAAATATTTGCAACTAATATATCTGATAGGGGATTAATATCTAGAATATGTAAAGAGCTGTTAAACTCAACAACAATAAAACAAATGACTTAATTTTAAAAGGGGTAAAAGAGAAATAAATAAAAAGGGGTAAATGACCTGAATAGACAGTTACCAAAGAAGATACACAAATGGTTAATAAGTACATGGAAAAATGCTCAATATCATTAATTAGAGAGATGCAATTATATCCACAGTAAGATACCACTTTACACCTACCAGAATGGGTATGATAAAAACAAAACAGAAAATAACATGTGGTGAGGATATGGAGAAATTGGAACCCTTATGAATGGCCGGTGGAAATTTAAAATGTTCAGAAGCTCTGGAAAGCAGCTTGGCAGTTCTTCAAAATGTTAAATATATGACCCAGTAATTTCACTCTGAAAACAGGGATTCAAATAAGTACTTTTACACCATCATAATAGCAATATTCACCATAGATAAAAGATAGAAACACCCTAAGTGTCCATCAACAGAGTAATGGTTACACCAAATTAGGTGTATACATACAATGGACTATTATTCAGCCATAAAAAGGAATGAAGTTCTGATACATGCTATAATGTAGATGAACCTCAAAGACTTTTCTTAGTGAAGTAAATCAGACACAAAAAGGGAAATATTGTGTTTTTCCACTTACATAAAATATCTAGAATATGAAAATTTGTAGAGACAGAAAGTATGTTGGAAGTTACCAGGAGATGGGGGAAAGAGGAAAATGGGGAGTTATTGTTATGGCTTAATGGTAACAAGGTTTTGGTTTGGAAAACTTTTGGAAAAAGACGGTGATGGTTGCATAGCATTGTGAATATATTGATAATTAATGCCACTGAATTGTACACTTAAAAATAGCTAATATTGATTTTTTAATATATATTATAGTTAGCACAATAAAAAATAGTAAACAAAAATAGAGAAGACATATAATGTTAGAAATAGAAATAGGACAAGAGTGCAGACAACATAGGCTAAAAGAAAGCAAATAATTATATGACAATAAATTTGAAAACTTTTTCAGCATTGACATGTTTCTATGAAAATTAAAATAACTTTGAGTCAAGAAGAAAAAAACAGAAAGCCTGAAAAAGAACATAAATGACAAACATATGAAAAAAGAACTTAATTACTAATGAAGAAAATGCAAAAGAAAAGTCATTTTTTACACCCTCTAGATTGGTAGAAATAATGAAACCTAATGCACACAAGTTGTAGGCATTTAAATTGGTAAAATAATTTCCAAATCATATGGCACAATATTATGAAATATAATTTTTGCTTTGTTATTATCCAGAAATTGCACTCATAAGTACATATATAAGCTAGTACTTGTACATTTGAGCCAGAAAATATTTAAGATTGGTTGTAACCATGTTGCTTTTGATAGCAAAAAAATGGGAACAACTTAATCTCTATTAACAGGCAATTATTAATTGAGAATACTTACATTTAACTCAGTGTAGAACAGGGAAACATTTACTTTTAAATTGTAGCCATGTAAAATTCAGTGTTTTTATATATTCTGCATTTAAACCTGACCAAAACAGTGGCTTTAATTAATGCTAGTAAAAAATGATTTAAAAATCAAGAAATAGACATAATCAAAAATTTGTTTTTTTGTTACGAAGCTAAAAAGAGTCAGGGTATGAAATCCCTCATTTTCTTAAGAATTTCTTTTTATGATACCAAAGTAACAATTATAAAAATTAGTTTTTAAATAATAATTTAAAAAATTTTAAAGCTTTTTTTCATTTATTCTCTAGTACTATTGGTAATCTCAGCCATTCATTTTCTTTAACTCATGTTGAATAATACTTTATTATAAATTATTTTTTGCTCAAGCCATGATTATATATAGGATGATATTTATGTAATTTCTTCTTATATGGATTCTTGATTTATTATTCTTTAATATTGGGTTTCTAATTTAAGAATTGCAATTTAATTAAATATGAATTTTTACATAGATATATAAACAATAAATGAATGCATGAGTATATTTTGGTAAGAATTAATATTAATTTTTTGTTATGGTATAATGTGTCTCCCAAAGAATTGTGCTCCTAGTTTTGCCAGCAAAATATAATATATATGAGGGATTCTGTTACCAAAGGATACACAAAAATAAACCTGATGCCTTTAAATTTAGTGATCTAGATTCAAATTTAGCTCTAACATTTTTTAAGCTTTACTATTTCATAGAAGTAGTATACTCTGTGTTTTTCTGTGCTAGCTTATAAAAATATATGCAAATGTAACCACTCTTCAGGTACCTATACATTTTCATAAAGCCTTCTTAAATTAGATTTGCATTCAGATTCCTCAAATAAGAGTGTCCTATAAACAGAAGCCATGCCATTTCACTGAAAAATTATTACAGAAGATACAATAGAGTAAATAAAAATTATGTTATAATGATTGATAGGAATAGTCTCACATGATCTCCTGCCATAGCTTGAAATTCTTATACAGATAATTATAGATCTATAGATATATAGTATGTCCACAGTGCATTTTTGTTTGCTTTTATTATATAATGAAATATACTTGAGATGTTTGTTTCTGTTTATTGCTAGGTTATCCAGATAAATTTTGAAGAATTCGATCTGGAAATTGGCTATGACACCTTGACAATTGGTGACGGGAGCGAAGTTGGAGACCCAAGGACAGTGCTCCAAGTGTAAGTTCTCAATGTTTCTTTCTTGACTTAGCCTATTAGGTCTTTATAAAATTGTATGAAATTTTACTTTTTTTTCTTTCATTGATTCTTCCTACTATCACCAACAGAAGAAGCATACTACCTTAGTTATGATCATCAACCTGCAAATAGTATATTTATTAGTCTTTCTTCAGTGGTGCTTAAGGTACTTGATCCAAACACAGTTACTTAAGAATCCATTTCCAGAAAGGAACTCATTGGCAAAAGAGGCCTAGGGTGAAATTGCAGAGTGGCTGATTGGCCTTATTTTGGAAAATACCTTTGCCCTCACAGAGTTTTAGAATAGACTGGAAAAAACAATCATGAAATTGATCCCAGAGACAATAATAAAGACCTGGTCATCAAGATCTGTAGTTGAGAGTTTATCAGTGGTTTGACGTGAAGTAGTTAGCAATGAACAGCTCTCAGAGTTGAGCTAATATACTGAAAAGGTTCTTAATGTGAACAAAAAGAATGAACATAAATTGAGAAAAGGGAAATGTTGGGAACTTACCGCCAAATCCTTGGCTATCCATTCCAATAATCTACCTCTGGTAGTGGCAAGAAGAAATGTCCAGGGCATGTATATATTTTTTTTCTGTGATGAACCTCAAAAGGTTATGATATGCTTTCTCTCAGTATTCCTTTCATAACTGTTGGTTTGCAATACAGGCTTTATCAGTGAGGTGTTTCTCAAAAATGGGGTCTTTTGCATCACAATTACCTGGTGCACTTTTTAAAATGTAGATTTCTGGACCCCTCCCATTATGTCTATTAATGTTTGCTTTATATATTTAGGTGATCCTACGTTGGGTGCATAGATATTTACAGATGCTATATCCTCTTGTTGGATTGATCCCTTTAACATTATGTGATGCTCTTTGTCTTTTGTTACAGTCTTTATTTTAAAGTATATTTTATCTTATGTAAGTACTGCTACCCCAGCTTTCTTTTTATTTTTGTTTGCATGAAACATTTTTTTTCATTCCTTCAATTTTGGTCTGTGTGTGTTTAGATCTGAAGTGAGTCTCTTATAAGCAGCATATAGATGGGTCTTGGGTTTTTTTGTTTGTTTGATGATTGTTTAATGATTTTCTTTAGTATCATGTTTGGATTTTTTTGTCTTTATTTTCTCTGTATCTATTATAGGCTTTTGGTTTGTGGTTACCATAAGGTTCATATATAACTATTTATATATGGAAAAGTTTATTTTATGTTAATAGTCACTTAAGTTCAAATGCATTCTACAAATACTACATTTTTATTCCCTGATTCCACATTTTATGTCTTTTACATCATGTTTTACATCTTTTTATTTTGTGTCTTCTCTAATTATTGTATAGGTTTTTTTTTTTTAACTTTCATCATTTAACCTTCACACAGGTTTTATAAGTGATTGATCCACTACCATTACTATATATTTGCCTTTTCCAGTGAGAATTTTAGTTTCATGTGTTTTCTTATTAATTAGTGCCATTTCATTTCAACTTATAGAAGTCCCTTTAACATTTCTTGCAGGGCCAGTTTAGTGGTGGTGAAATCCTTTAGATTTTGCTTGTCTGGGAAACTCTTTATCTCACTTTCAATTCTGAATGATAACCTTGCTGGATACAATATTCTTGGTTGTAAATTTTTGTTTGTTTGTTTGTTTTATTTTGTTTCAGCACTTTGAATATATCATGCTGCTCCATTCTGGTCTGCAAAGTTTCTGCTGAAAAAATTGCTTCCATTATATTAACTAGTTGGTTTCCTCTTACTGCTTTTAGTACTCTCTCTTTAATTTTTGACACTTTACCTATAATGTGTCTCTTTGTAGGTCTCTTTGGAGTCATCTTGTTTGGGACTCTCTGTGCTTCCTGGATCTGGATGTCTGTTTCCTTTCTAGGATAGGGAAGTTTTCAGCCAGTATTTCTTCAAATACATTTGTTCCCCATTCTCTCTTTCTTCTACTTCTGGGATCCCTATAAAGCAAATATTCTTGTGCTTGATGTTGTCCTTAAGCTATCCATATTTAATTTTTTTCCCCTTTTTGTTCTGATTGGGTGATTTCCATTACCCTGTCTTCCAGATTGCTAATCCTTCTTCTGTATCATCTTATCTGCTATTGATTCCCTTTAGTGTATTTTTCATTTAATTTATGTTACTCATGTTATTTCATTCTTTAGCTGTGATTGATTCTTTCTTATATTTTTTTAACTCTTTGTTGAAGTTCTCACTGTGTTCATCCATTCTTCTCCTGAGTTCAGTGAGCACTTTTATGACCATCATTTTGAATTCTTTACCAGATAAATTACTTATCTTCATATCATTAAGGTTTTTTTTTTCTGATGTTTTGTTTTTTCTTTTGTTTGGAGCATATTTTGTCACCTCATTTTGCCTAATTCTCTGTGTCTGTTTCTATATATTAGGCAAAACTGCTACCTCTATCAGTCTTGAAGTAGTGACTTTGTGTAGGTGATGATCCTTCTCATTCAACCCTGCCCTAGATCTTTGTTGTCTCTTAAATCTTTTTGGTTGTATATACTGCCTTATTTATTCCTGATTTCCCCCTGCTGTTCCGCATGTGCCAAGACTTGTCAGTGTTCCAAAGAAAGGAATTCAGTGATCACCTAGTTTCAGGCTGATTGGATGCCAGACCCTCAGGCAGAAGCTTTTAAAGTTTGCAAATATATACAGTCCTGAGGGGCTGCACTTGTAATCCCTGCTGGCCTCCAAACCTCTCCTCCTCTTTCCTTTCCTTTTCTTTTTAGTTTTACAAGAAGTTCTCATAGTACTGTTATTGCAGAATCCTGTAATAACACCAAAGATTTACCTTATGTGTACATTGTAGACCCAATACTATTCCATCTTAGTTGTTATCTTTTCAGGAAAAAAAAAAAATCCCTTCTCTTCTTACTTATCTTTATGCATTCTTGACCTCAACTTCAACTTCTCTCTTCCACCTACTACATGGATATCATTGATCAACCACAATTTTGTTGTTTATCTCTGAGCCTACTACAATTCCACTTTGTGCTTCCTAAGATAATGATGGACAAAGAGCCATTGCTTTACATGTTCTGTATATTTGTTTATGTTGTTCAAATTATTTGTAACTCCAACCCCTTAAAAATACTCAGCATTTTTATCAGGATGATGTACCTGGTAGACATTTCACCACGCTAGACTAATATCTTTCAGAAATTATATATAGTTCCTCCTAGATTTCTTTGTGGTTTTGTACCTGATAGTTTGGATTTCATTATACTGTAATATTGTATTAGAAATTGACAGCCACAGAACTAATATGATCAGTAAGTATGTTTTTCGGTTGTTGTTTGGGAAGTGCAGTCATCCCTTGGTATCCACGGGGTATTGTTTCCAGGAACTGTCACATATATCACAATCTGCACATGCCCAAATCCCATAGTCAGCCCTCCATATCCATAGTTCCACATACATGGGTTCAACCAACCATGGATTGTGTAGTACTGTAGTATTTACTGGAAAAAAAGAATCCATGTATAAGTGGACCTGTGCAGTTCAAACCCATGTTCTTCAAGGGTCAACTATACAGTGTTTTAAATAATTGAAAATTACATATAAAAAATCTGAATTTATTGTTTCTTTCGACAGACTGGCAACACTAGGACTGGATTATCACATGGCAAAATTTGCTGGAACTCTCTTCTGCCCTCTTTAGAGAGCCCATAGGTTCTCATGGCCCTTCAACCTTGTCTCGTTTTTCACTTGAGCATCTAAGAACCCTTGCATTGCCTGCCTGGGCCTATAGGCATGTGACACATGATACAACACAAAATTTGGTTTATTCCTTAAATTTATTATTTATTATTTCCCAAATAATACATATATTTGTTCCTTTATCTGACACTTTAGAAAAGTTGAAGTTTCTTGGGCATTAATGATAATATAGCAAATTTTGTAAGTTATCCTCACACATTCTGAGACCTATCTTTCTACATGTTTATTTGATAGATCACATTATATGTACTTCAAAAATGAGACTGTAAAACATGTATGTGATGGAACATATTTTCCTTTTTTCTGCTTAAGATAGAGGACTAGATTTCAGGTTTAGATTCTACAAAGCATGGACAGGGAAAGGCAGGATAGCTAGTCAGTTGACTGAAGAATATTTCTTAAACATCTTTTTTACTATATCTACCACTAAATAAAACTTAGCATTTCAGAATCTAATGAAATAATAGATGTCATCTTGTACAACTAATATCCCAGATCAGGGATGCTATATACTCCTTTAGCCACTGCCTTAAACAATCTATGAGATAATTAATATCACAAAACTACAAGCAGAAAGGTTATAGACATACAAATTTACAGTAATCTAATAAGACACAGAAGGAAAATATCAAAATTATTATCTTAAATACCCAACCATTAGAAATGGTAAGCATAAAAGAGTACATTTATTGGGATTAAACAGTAATCTGTACAGTCCCACATGCTAAAAGAAAAAAATAATATTATGTTTGAACCATATAATTTAATCTATTCTAATGTTAAAAAATTAGGTAGACAATAATGAATTCTGATATACCTGTTGATATTTTCTTCATAGAATAAATTATTGTATTAATAACACAGAATGGTTATTAATTATTATTTTCAAAAGAATACCAAGTTTCCAAATGGATTTCCCTATACTATCATATTCAAAGTTCACATTGAGTACTTCACCTCCAGTGGAAATAAAAATTAAAGCTTTATTCTGTGACCATTACTTTTTAGACTGTTCAATCATTGGATCTAAATTGGTCCCTTAGTGAGAGTGTGGGAGGGCTAAGAGAGAGTAAGAAAGATAATACATTATGTTTAAATAACCAGAAGACTATGAGATGAGCGCATGAGTGCGCGCGCGCACACACACACACACACGCACACACACACACACCCAAACACACACACACACACACACATTTTATATGCAGACATCATAATCATATATATTATGTTTTTGCAAAACTCAAAGTAAGAAGAATTAAGGCAATGATATTTACTATATAATTTTAAGTACTAAGAGGAAAACCCCTTTATATTTTAAATATAGCCATACACTTTCTTAAAAATGAACTCTTCGCTAATCACAAGAACCTCTTTGTAGACATGCCACAGTCCTTCAGTTTCTGCACACCTTCTTTTAAGAATTTTGACCTCAGTTGCTTCAAAAAGATCTAGTAAAATTTTTATTAGTGTATTTTCTGTGCTTTTCAAAATTCTTATCAAGTGCAGATAATGTCTCTATTTCCTTTTATTTTGGGAGACAGGGTGAATAAATTTTTTAAGTGATTTTTATAATCCTGTGTTGTATGAATTGGATCAAGTAGCAGATGACATGAGAAGTATTGGATAATTAAATGAAAGAAATAGGTTCACAATTGATTTTTTTTTTTTTTTTTGAGGATGATCCCAAAGTTAGGTAGGCAACATAAGACCAGATAAAGAGCAAATACGTTAATGAAAAGAGGTCTTATGACCTGAATGAATAGTCAAGTGGAAATAGCTGTATTTTACAGACTAAGCTTCTGCTGCTGGTAGAATAAATGAAGAAAAAAACATTACATTTTCCTTTTCTCACATTCCTGTCATCATATTGTCCCTAGTTTACACAGTAGTTCTATTTCATTACTTGTTATAATTCCTTCACTCTGAGAAGTTGTATTAATTTTGAAAAATCTGTGATTTTTTTTTATATTTGTCTGTCTGTAACCAGAAATGTGTTTCTTAAACCTGCTTTTCTTCCTCAGAACACAATTACACATTTCTGAAAATATAACTTTCTTTTCCTTGAGTAAGTGTGACTACAACAGAACTAGGTAGCACCTACCTCCTAGAGGTGTTCGAATAAAAGCTGTCTGACTAGCTAACAGAGATTTTACAAACTTGAAGTTAGGTCAAAGTTTCCTCTGAACTCTAAGAGTCTGTGATAAGAGAACCCACTGGATTTGTATCTACCAAAGAAGCTGATATAAATTTGAGTGTACCTGAGACATATTTTTTAATAAGTTTAGCTTTCTCAACAGCAAGCCCACTCATCTGGACATTTGCAAGGCTCAGAGTAAGAATACAGACAGAATCTCACATATCAAATGTCTAAATATTAAAAGTTATAAATTAAGCTACATATTGTTAAATACAATATGTTCCATCCTCCTACCTTGACAAATACACTTTCATAACAACCTAGAAGGACAAGTTTAAATTTAGAATTCTGGGACTTGTGTGATTTTCTTGTTGGGACATGAAGGTGTAGGAAAGTGGTCCCAGCCCCAGCCTGCACCTGGCCACCCTCTATTCCCAAACTCAGCTCCATCCTTCACGATACATGTAGACTTCCCAGCCTACACATTCAAGCTGCCACACCTCCCTGCAAACACTGCCCACTGGGTCTAAGAGTGCACATATGGGTCATGTGTTCTGACCCTGAGAATGTGGACCTGGAAAAGAGGCCTATGAAGGTTCAGGTAGCAGGAAATTCCAGGGTACCAGGTACCAATGAGTTGTGGAACAGTAGTTTTTAAACAAACTATAAAATAGAAGATTTGTTTTTATTTTTAATTCGTCTTGAAATGATACTTATACAAAGTGAAAAAAAAAATTTCTAGGAAAATGAAATAAAAGCACATATAAATACATTCCAAGTTTTTTTATTATGAAATTCACCAGACAGAAATACTCTTTCAAGTTACTCTAGAAGTTTGAAAGATTTACTCCCAATTTCAGTTCTTACCACATTGTGGGCTGGAAATTAGTCTAGGATCTCATAGGTGAAGTGAGCAGGCACATCCCTGGGCAAGAGGTGGGCTACAGAATGGTCAGACGAAGGGATCAGGGAAGGGACCTCTCTTGCCCAAGTTTAAAAACAGTATTGCATATGGCATGGTTAATGGTCAAGAACGTATAAAAAAAAAAAAACCAAAAAAACAGTTGAAGGGAATTTATTTTAAATAACGTTCTTCTAATGGGTAAAATTAGTCTCCATTTAGGCATTTTATTTGGCAAACTGTTTACTCATCTACATGTTCCTTTTTGCTTTTCTCTTAAGTGTGATCCATGTGCCAGAGACTAACTTTCGGCACTAAAACTATCTTTTCAATAAATTTATTTTAAAATATTAAATAGCCGAAAGTCAGAAACATAGTAAAACACAGAAAATATGTTCATTTAACAGAGAGCCGTGTAATCTCATATTTGAAAGTATTTTAAAGGAGGATGAATTCAGCCTATATATTTAAGTTTATAAGTTCTGATTAGTTTAATAAACACAGGATACCTCATTTTTTAAAATATTTAACCAGATAAGGAGCATCCCAGCCTATTCTATTTAGGTCATAGGATTGAATTAAGCATTGGAAGTAAATGGTGTTTTCGCTTCCAATTTTCCTTCAATATTTAGATTCTAAAAGTTAAAATAAATTGTCATATTCTCTTCAATAAAAAAATGTATCCATATGGTCATAACATGTTCAACAGCTAAAATAGTCCTCCAAAAATGAATTATGAAAAGCTTTAAAAAATAATTCTTATAATTTCTTCCCCTTAAGTACAAAGTATGTCAGTTTTGCAATTCAGTAACTTATAAATAATCTCAGTGTGCCGTATCTCTTTACCTTGAAATTTTGGTTCTGAAGAAATACTCATGACACAGTTATAAGCAATAAATTTATTAAGTAACAGAGAATACACTGTAATTGGACATCGTGTGCAGTACTAAGTACTCCATATAATTTTATCAGATGAAAATTCCTAAAATTATGTGAATTTAAGCTGCAAACTTAAATTCACAATTCAAAGATTTATTGCTTCAGCCATTTGCTGTCTCGTACTGTATTGCTTATTTGTGGCCTTTTCTTTCTCACTCTCATGCTCGTTAATTTTCTCTCCACTGGACTTACTTGAAGGGCATTTTTTTTTTCCTCCAGTTTGAGGTAGGATTTTTCATTCATGGCAGCTTCATGGTGGTATAGTGACAAGTGTCAATAGAGATCAGAATATAAACTTGACCAGTTGATAATAATTCAGATAATGGATTTGAACAATCATGTTAATATCTTTTAAAGACTGTTAAAAGAAGTTTTTTCTCACAGATTGTTTTACATGTGCTATTTTCACACTTATATATAAATTCGCCTGATGGTAAAAATGGATGTAATAAATTTGAGAGAACTAACAGTGATGATAGTACAATTACAGGCATTGAATACACTTCCAACCCTCATTTCGTTGCATAAAGAAGGGAGGAGTTGTTGATTACTTGTCCACCCTTCTCATCTGTATGGCATCAAACTGAAATAGTTAAAAATGCATTCTATGAGAAATGTGATTCTCTTTCCTTTTCCTACATTTTCTCTCACACACTTTGCTGTTCCATTAAGGGAGTCACAGTAACACTATAAAGAATAATTAAGTGAACCCTTGTAAAATAAAAAATAGAAAGAAAACTCTTCTTTTCCAAGATGCTCCTGGAAATTTTATGAGTATACATTGATATTGGATAACATTGTATTTGAACAAACGTGTTACAGAAGGTGAAAAAAAATGTTGTCTTAGATATCCAAACATGGTTCTATCCTATGACTATCAAATTCTGATTTGTCCTGAAAAATTTTATAATGTAAAATCTCATTCTCAGATATATGTTAGTATGAGCTAACAACACTGTTCCCTGGGAACTCTTCTTTTTATTTTATTTTAATTATTTATTTTTTAACACCTTTATTGGCATATAATTGCTTTACAATTGTGTGTTAGTTTCTGCTTTATAATGAAGTGTATCAGCTATACATATACATATATCCCCATATCTCCTTCCTCTTGCATCTCCCTCCCACCCTCCCTATCCCACCCTTCTAGGTGGTTACAAAACACTGAGCTGATCTCCCTGTGCTGTGCAAGCTGATCTCCCTGTGCGATGAGGCTGCTTCCCACTAGCTATCTATTTTACATTTGTAGTATATATAAATCCATGCCACTCTCTGACTTCGTCCCAGCTTACCCTTCCCCCTCCCCGTGTCCTCAAGTCCATTCTCTACGTCTGCATCTTTATTCCTGTCCTGCCCCTAGGTTCTTCAGAACATTTTTTTTTTTTAGATTCCATATATATGTGTTAGCATACAGTATTTGTTTTTCTCTTTCTAACTTCACTCTGTGTGACAGGCTCTAGGTCTATCCACCTCACTACAAATAATTCAATTTCATTTCTTTTTAATGGCTGAATAATATTCCACTGTATATATATGACACATCTTCTTTATCCATTCATCTGTTGATGGACACTTAGGTTGCTTCCATGTCCTGGCTATTGTAAATAGAGATGCAGTGAACATTGTGGTACATGACTCTTTGAATTATGGTTTTGTCAGAGTATATGACCAATAGTGGGATTGCTGGGTCGTATGGTAGTTCTATTCATAGTTTTTTTGAGGAACCTCTATACAGTTCTCCATAGTGGCTGTATCAATTTACATTCCCACCAACAGTGCAAGAGGGTTCCCTTTTCTCCACATCCTCTCCAGCATGTATGGTTTGTAGATTTTTTTGACGATGGCCATTCTGACTGGTGTGAGGTGATACCTCATTGTAGTTTTGATTTTCATTTCTCTAATAATTAGTGATGTTGAGCATTCTTTCATGTATTTGTTGGCAATCTGTATATCTTCTTTGGAGAAATGTCTATTTCGGTCTCTGCCCATGTTTGGATTGGGTTGTTTGTTTTTTTGGTATTGAGCCGCATAAGCTGCTTGTAAATTTTGGAGATTATTCCTTTGTCAGTTCCTTCATTTGCAAATATTTTCTCCCATTTTGAGGGTTGTCTTTTCATCTTATTTATGGTTTCCTTTGGTATGCAAAAGCTTTTAAGTTTCATTAGGTCCCATTTTTTTATTTTTGGTTTTATTCACATTTCTCTAGGAGGTGTGTCAAAAAGGATCTTGCTGTGATTTATGTCATATAGTGTTCTGCCTATGTTTTCCTCTAAGAGTTTATAGTGTCTGGCCTTACATTTAGGTCTTTAATCCATTTTGAATTTATTTTTGTGTATGGTGTTAGGGAGTGTTCTAATTTCCTTCTTTTACATGTAGCTGTCCAGTTTTCCCAGCACCACTTATTGAAGAGACTGTCTTTTCTCCATTGTATATTCTTGCCTCCCTTATCAAAAATAAGGTGACCATATGTGCATGGGTTTATCTCTGGGCTTTCTATCCTGTTTCATTCGTCTATATTTCTTCTTTTTATTTTAAATACACACGCACACACACATGCAAACTCTACTTTGTGTTACTATATTTTAAATAAATATTTTCTTTATTTTAATATTTAATAAATAATATTCGTACTAGATTTATAGAAAAGGTAGCTGTTTTTTATGTTCATATATTATTATTGCTCTCAGCTCATTGGTGCATATGTTTTAAAGAGCTACTTTGTTGAAGATATATTATTTTATAAAATTTTTCAACAGTTTACTCTTTCAAAATGCCACCTTGGTACAAGACTGCTATATGTGATATTTGCCTTGAGCAAACGCTCTTACAACCAGGGACTTACAACTTCTCAAATTTGCTCTTGTACCTTCCCCTGTTAATAATGAAAATCTAAATACCAACCGACCCCATGGGCTAATGAAAGAAGGGAATATACTAAATATAGCAACAAGGCAATATTGTTAGAGATTGATGGCCACAGTATAAAAAGGACTTAGAAAAATTGACTATTCAGAATAATCTTTCACCCCTATATGAAAGTTATCAAAAAATATATATATATATTGGGTTGGCCAAAACCTTTGTTCGTTTTTTTCCCTAAGATGGCTCTAGTAGCACTTAGTTGTCTTTAACTTCATTCGAAACCATTTTGTTAGATTGTATTGTCACAGCTGTCATATCAGTGTGCATTTAAAAAAAAACTTATCAAAACTGGAAAATTTTTGTATAGCTATTTTAATATTTAAGATGGAAGAAAAAAAGCAACATTTTGGCATATTATGCTTTATTATTTCAAGAAAGATAAAAACACAACTGAAATGCAAAAAAAGATCTGTGCAGTGTATGTAGCAGGAGCTGTGACTGATCGAATGTGTCAAAAGTGGTTTGCAAAGTTTCTTTCTGGAGATTTCTCGCTGGACAATGCTCCATGGTCGGGTAGACCAGTTGAAGATGATGGTGATGAAATCGAGACATTAATTGAGAACAGTCAACATTATACCACACGGGAGATGCTATACTCAAAATATCCAAATAGCTGACATACTCAAAATATCCAGCTCAAGTGTTGAAAATCATTTACACCAGCTTGGTTATGTTAATCACTTTGATATTTGGGTTCCACATAATTAAGAGAAAAAAACCTTATTGACCATATTTCTGCATGTGATTCTCTGATTCTTTACTTAAATGTAATGAAAACGTTACGTTTTTGAAACGAATTGTGATGGGCAATGAAAAATGGTTACTGTACAATAATGTGGAATGGGAGAGATCGCGGGGCAAGTGAAATGAACCACCACCAACCACACCAAAAGGCCGGTGTTCATCCAAAGAAGGTGATGTTGTGTATATGGTGAGATTGGAAGGGAGTCCTCTATTATGAGCTCCTTCTGGAAAATGAAACAATTAATTCCAACAAATACTGCTCCCAATTAGGCCAACTGAAAGCAGCACTTGACGAAAAGCATCCAGAATTAGTTAACAGAACCGCATAATCTTCCATCAGGTTAATGCAAGACTGTGCATGTTTCTTTGATCACCAGGCAAAAACTGTTACAGATTGACTGGGAAGTTCTGATTCATTTTCTGTATTCACCAGGCATTGCCCCTTCAGATTTACATTTATTGATATTTCAGTCTTTACAAAATTCTGTTAATGGAAAAAATTTCAATTCCCTGGAAGACTATAAAAGGCACCTGGAACAGTTCTTTGCTCAAAAAGAAAAAAATGTTTTGGGAATATAGAATTATGAAATTGACTGAAAAATGTCAGAAGGTAGTGGAACAAAATGATGAATGCATTTTCAATAAATTTCTTGGTGAAAATGAAAAATGTGTCTTTTATTTTTACTTAAAAACAAAGGAACTTTTTGGCCAATCTGATATCTTCTCACTGCTCTTATTTCTGCCTTGCACTCCTCCTTGCCCTCCTCCATTACACTCACACACACACACCCACACACACACTCATACACACTCACAATCATTTTAGGTTCCTCGATTGCAGAGATTGTTTACTACTCATCTTGGATTTCCCAAAATACCTAACACAGAGCCTGTGTTAACATTGTTAGGTGTGGCATGAATTATAATAGGAGCAGAAAAATTGCTCTACATCAAGACACATCTACTGAAACATGTCAGCAGATGGGGTATCTTTGCAGACATTGGCAAAGACATACCACAGGCAGTAGAGAGCTATGCAGGTCTATGTGGTGTCAGTGCATTCAGGCTACTATTAAAAAAAAAAAAAAGAAAAAAGGATAGACTGGGTGGTTTATAAACAACATAAATGTATTCCTCGCAGTTCTAGAGTCTGGAATTCAGAGATCATGGTGCCAGCAGATTCGGTGTCTGCTAACAACCCGCTTTCCAGTTCATAGGTGGCCATCTTTTTACTGTGTCCTCATATAGCAGATGGGGTCAGGGATCTCTCTGGGTCCTCTTTTATAAGGGCACAATCACATTGAGGAGCGCTCTGCCTTCATGACCTAATCACCTATCAAAGTCCTCACCTTCAAATACCCTAACATTGGAGATTAGGTTTCAACATGTAAGTTTTGGCAGCAGGGGGACATTTAGTCTCTAGCACCAGAGTTTCAACAGCACTTACTAATACCACATGCAAGAAAAACAATCAAACTGACAGTAGCAATTATCTCATCGTGTGGACAAAATTTGATGTATAGTCATTCAAATGACTTGCTAGTGGGCAATAATAAATAAATGCTCTTGGAATTTCAGAATTACTTTAGGCTGCAGTATAAAATAATCTCTGTGACATTTGATTACTAGCAACAAAAATGTTAAATATAAGGGATAGTTTATTTTTATGGTTCTTCATTATTTCTTCATTGTGACGATAGTTACATTTTCGACTGGGAGAACATGGATGATTTTACTAAAACAAGAAGGCAGTTTACTGTTTTACTTTGGTTTGTATTGTGAAAACACTGATGGTTTTACTGCAATTTAAGCAATTACTATGGTTTTGTTTGGGGTTTTTCGTGGGGTTTTTTTTGGCATTGGATTCAATTGGATCAAATTGTCTAAACTAAAGAAGCTTTCAGTTGGTATTTTTTCTCTTTTTATCAGGAATATTTGTAATATGGTAGGCATTTTGAAAGCGGCTGTAGGAAAGAAATTAGGACAAAATATAGAAAGAGTATGTAAATAAATACATTAGCGTTCTTCCCACAAAAGCACAGCACTTTGTTAGAATGCTAAATATTGGGTTGGCCATAAAGTTCTTTTGTGTTTTTTGTAAGCAATTATGGAAAACCCAAACAAACTTTTTGGCCAACCCAATATTTGACTGAAGTATCCACAGATGAGTACAAAGATGTATGTGCTGAGGTCTTGACCTTAAAATTCTCTAAACACAAGTGTTGAGGGGCTTCCCTGGTGGCGCAGTGGTTGAGAGTCTGCCTGCCGATGCAGGGGACACGGGTTCGTGCCCCGGTCCGGGAAGATCCCACATGCCGCGGAGCGGCTAGGCCCGTGAGCCATGGCCGCTGAGCCTGCGCGTCCGGAGTCTGTGCTCCGCAACGGGAGAGGCCACAACATTGAGAGGCCCGCGTACACCCCCCACCGAAAAAACAAACAAGTGTTGAAATAGACATCTTTTTGCATCTGTAATAACTGTTCCAAAGACTCTCACACACATTATGCTTTAGAATTAACCAATAAATTAAAACTTCTGAAGTCCAACACCATAAATGAAGTAAAAACCACAATTATTCACTACTCAGTTACCTAACTGAATTAACATTTATGTAGTCCCATCATTCCACAGTACTTCATGTATTTTTATTTTTAAAACTCTATGTTGTTCGTCTAGTATTTTGATCCACTTTCTTTTCTATTTTATTTGCTTTTAAAATTTTGTTTCAGACTTACTGAGGTATAATTGATGAATAAAAATGTAAAGCACTTTAAATTATACAACGTGGATATATGTATACTTTGTGAAAGGATTCCCCCCCATCAAGTTAATTAACACATCTATCACCTCACATATTTACCTTTTTTTTTTTTTTCTGGTGAGAACATTTAAGTTCTACTTCTTCTAGCAAATTTCAGTTATAGAGTTCACTGTTATCAACTATAGTTATCATGTTACACATTAGACTTTCAGATCTTATTCATCTTATAACTGAAAGTATGTACACTTATACCAACCTCTGCCTATTTCCCCCACTCCCCAATACCTGGCAACTCTCTTGTTTCTATGAATTAATACTCTCTCTCTTTTTTATTTTTTTTAGGTTCCACATATGTGATTCCATACAGTATTTGTCTTTCTCTATATGACTTAGTGTCACTTATCCTAATGCCCTCCAGTTTCACCCATGTTGTTGCAAATGACAGAATTTATTTCCTTTTTAAGGCTGAACGATATGTGTGTGTGTGCACGCATAAATTTTCTTGATCTATTCATCTACTGACAGATGCTTAGGTTGTTTCCATAGCCCTGTTATTGTGAATAATGCTGCAGTGAAGACGGGATTATAGATAACTCTTTGAGATAATGGTTTCATTTCATTTGGATATCTCTAGCAGGAAGTGGGATTGCTGAATCTTAGGGTATTTCTGTTTTTAATTTCTTGAGGAACCTCTATACTGTTTCATAGGGGCTGTAACGGTTTACATTCTGAACAACAGTGTACAAGGGTTCCTTTTTCTCCACATTCCCACCAGCATTTATTACTTCTTACCTTTTTGTGAATAGCCATCCTAACAGGTGTGAGTGAGATGATAACACTTTTTTTTAATTTAATTTAATTTATTTTTTTATACAGCAGGTTCTTATTTGTCATCCATTTTATACACATCAGCGTATACATGTCAATCCCAATCTCCCAATTCATCACACTGCCACCCCCAACCCCCGCCGCGTTCCCCCCTTGGTGTCCATACGTTTGTTCTCTACTTATGTGTCTCAATTTCTGCTCTGCAAACCGGTTCATCTGTACCATTTTCTAGGTTCCACATATATGTGTTAATATATGATATTTGTTTTTCTCTTTCTGACTTATTTCACTGTGTATTACAGTCTCTAGATTCATCCACGTCTCTACAAATGACCCAATTTCATTTCTTTTTATGGCTGAGTGATATTCCATTGTATACATGTACCACACCTTCTTTATCCATTTGTCTGTCGATGGGCATTTAGTTTGCTTCTATGACCTGGCTATTGTAAATAGTGCTGCAATGAACATTGGGGTGCATGTGTCTTTTTGAATTATGGTTTTCTCTGGGTATATGCCCAGTAGTGGGATTGTTGGGTCATATGGTAATTCTATTTTTAGTTTTTTAAGGAACCTCCATACTGTTCTCCATAGTGGCTGTATCAATTTACATTCCCACCAACAGTGCAAGAGGGCTCCATTTTCTCCACGCCCTCTCCAGTATTTGTTGCTTATAGATTTTCTGATGATACCCATTCTAATTGGTGTTAGGTAATACCTCATTGTAATTTTGATTTGCATTTCTCTAACAATTAGTGACACTGAGCAGCTTTTCATTTGCTTCTTGGACATCTGTATGTCTTCCTTGGAGAAATGTCTACTTAGGTCTTCTGCCCATTTTTGGATTAGGTTGTTTGTTTTTTTAATATTGAGCTACATGAGCTATTTATATATTTTGGAGATTAATCCTTTGTCCGTTGATTCATTTGCAAATATTTTCTCCCATTCTGAGTGTTGTCTTTTCGTCTTGTTTATGGTTTCCTTTGCTGTGCAGAAGCTTTTTAAGTTTCATTAGGTCCCATTTGTTTAGTTTTGTTTTTATTTCCATTACTGTAGGAGATAGATCAAAAAATATCTTGCTGTGATTTATGTGAAAGAATGTTCTTCCTATGTTTCCCTCTAAGCGTTTTACAGTGCCTGGTCTTACATTTAGGTCTCCAATCCATTTCGAGTTTATTTTTCTGTATGGTGTTAAGGAGTGTTCTAATTTCATTCTTTTACATGTAGCTGACCAGTTTTCCCAGCACCACTTACTGAAGAGACTGTCTTTTCTCCATTGTATATCCTTGCCTCCTTTGTCATAGATTAGTTCACCATAGGTGAATGGGTTTTTTCTCTGGGCGTTCTGTCCTATTCCATTGATCTATATTTCTGTTTTTGTGCCAGTGCCATATTGTGTTGATTACTGTAGCTTTGTAGTATAGTCTGAAGTCAGGGAGCCTGATTCCCCCAGCTCCACTTTTTTCCCTCAAGACTGCTTTGGCTACGTCTCCATACAAATTTTAAGATTTTTTGTTCTAGGTCTGTAAAAAAATGCCATTGGTAATTTGATAGGGACTGCATTGAATCTGTAGATTGCTTTGGGGAGTATAGTCATTTTTACAATATTGATTCTTCCGATCCAGGAACATGGTATGTATCTCCATCTGTTGGTATCATCTTTAATTTCTTTCATCAGTGTCTTATAGTTTTCTGCATACAGGTCTTTTGTCTCCCTAGGTAGGTTTATTCCTAGGTATTTTATTCTTTTTGTTACAATGGTAAATAGGAGTGTTTCCTTAATTTCTCTTTCAGATTTTTCATCATTAGTGTATAGGAACGCAAGAGATTTCTGTGCATTAATTTTGTATCCTGCAACATTACCAAATTCATTGATTAGCTCTAATAGTTTTTGGTGGCATCTTTAGGATTCTCTATGTATAGTATCATGTCATCTGCAAACAGAGACAGTTTTACTTCTTCTCCAATTTGTATTCCTTTTATTTCTTTTTCTTCTTTGATTGCTGTGGCAAGGACTTCAAAACTATGTTGAATAATAGTAGTGAGAGTTGACATCCTTGTCTTGTTCCTGATCTCAGAGGAAATGCTTTCAGTTTTTCACCATTGAGAATGATGTTTGCTCTGGGTTTGTCATATATGGCCTTTATTATGTTGAGGTAGGTTCCCTCTCTGCCTACTTTCTGGGGAGTTTTTATCATAAATCAGTGTTGAATTTTGTCAAAAACTTTTTCTGCATTTATTGAGATGATCATATCGTTTTTCTTCTTCAATTTGTTAATATGGTGTATCACATTGATTGATTTGCGTATATTGAAGAATCCTTGCATCCCTGGGATAAATCCCACTTGATCATGGTGTATGATCCTTTTAATGTGTTGTTGGATTCTGTTTGCTAGTATTTTGTTGAGGATTTTTGCATCTATATTCATCAGTGATATTGGTCTGTAATTTTCTTTTGTTGTCATATCTTTTTCTGGTTTTGGTATCAGGCTGATGGTGGCCTCATAGAATGAGTTTGAGAGTGTTCCTTCCTCTGCAATTTTTTGGAAGAGTTTGAGAAGCATGGGTGTTATCTCTTCTTTAAATGTTTGATAGAATTCACCTGTGAAGCTCTCTGGTCCTGGACTTTGTGTGTTGGAAGATTTTTAATCACAGGTTCAGTTTCATTACTTGTGATTGGTCTGTGCATATTTTCTATTTCTTCCTGGTTCAGTCTTGGAAGGCTATATCTTTCTAAGAATTTGTCCATTTCTTCCAGGTTGTGCATTTTATTGGCATACAGTTGCTTGTAGTAATCTCTTAGGATGCTTTGTATTTCTGTGGTGTCTGTTGTAATGTCTCCTTTTTCATTTTTAATTTTATTGATTTGAGTCCTCTCTCTCTTTTTCTTGATCAGTGTGGCTAATGGTTTATCAATTTTGTTTATCTTCTCAAAGAACCAGCTTTTAGTTTTATTGATCTTTGGTATTGTTTTCTTTGTTTCAATTTCATTTACTTCTGCTATTATCTTGATGATTTCTTTCCTTCTGCTAACTTTGGGTTTTGTTTGTTCTTCTTTCTCTAGTTCCTTTAGGTGTAATGTTAGATTTTTTATTTGAGGTTTTTTCTTGTTTTTGAGGTAGGCTTGTATAGCCATAAACTTCCCTCTTAGAACTGCTTTTGCTGCATCCCATAGGTTTTGGATCATCGTGTTTTCATTGTCATTTTTCTCTAGGTATTTTTTGATTTCCTCTTTTACTTCTTCAATTATCTCTTGGTTATTTAGTAACATATTGTTTAGCCTCCATGTGTTTGTGTTTTTTACGTTTTTTTCCCTGTAATTGATTTCTAATCTCCTAGCGTTGTGGTCAGAAAAGATGCTTGATGTGATTTCAATTGTCTTTAATTTCCTGAGGCTTGATTTGTGACCCAAGATATTATCTATCCTGGAGAATGTTCTGTGTGCACTTGAGAAGAAAGTATGATCTGCTGTTTTTGGATGGAATGTCCTATAAATATCAATTAAATCTATCTGGTCTATTTAAACCTTGTGTTTCCTTATTAATTTTCATTTTGGATGATCTGTCCATTGGTGTAAGTGAGGTGTTAAAGTCCCCCACTATTATTATGTTACTGTTGATTTCCTCTTTTATAGCTGTTAGCAGTTGCCTTATGTATTGAGGTGCTCCTATGTTGGGTTCATGTATATTTATAATCGTTATATCTTCTTATTGGATTGATCCCTTGATCGTCATGTAGTGTCCTTCCTTGTCTCTTGTAACATTCTTTATTTTAAGGTCTATTTTACCTGATATGAGTATTGCTACTCCAGCTTTCTTTTGATTTCCCTTTGTATGGAATATCTTTTTCCATCCCCTCACTTCCAGTGTGAATGTGTCCCTAGGTCTGAAGTAGATCTCTTTTAGATAGCATATATATGGGCCTTGTTTTTGTAACCATTCAGCAAGCCTGTGTCTTTTGGTTGGAGCATTTAATCTCTTCACGTTTTAGGTCATTATCGATATGTATGTTCCTATTACCATTTTCTTAATTGTTTTCATTTTGTTTTTGTAGGTCCTTTTCTTCTCTTGTTTTTCCCACTTAGGTTCCTTTAGTATTTGTCGTAGAGCTGGTTTGGTGGTGCTGAATTCTCTTAGCTTTTGCTTGTCTGTAAAGCTTTTGACTTCTCCATCGAATCTGAATGAGATCCTTGCCAGGTAGAGTAATCTTGGTTGTAGGTTCTTCCCTTTCATCACTGTAAGTATATCATGCCACTCTGGTCTGGTTTGTAGAGTTTCTGCTGAGAAATCAGCTGTTAACCTTATGGGATTTCCCTTGTATGTTATTTGTCATTTTTTCCCTTGCTGCTTTCAATAATTTTTCTTTGCTGTTAATTTTTGGTAATTTGATTAATATGTGTTTCAGCGTGTTTCTCCTTGGGTTTATCCTGTATGGGACTCTCTGCACTTCCTTGACTTGGGAGGCTATTTCCTTTCCCATTAGGGAATTTTTTGACTCTAATCTCTTCAAGTATTTTCTTGGGTTCTTTCTCTGTCTCTTCTCCTCCTGGAACCCCTATAATGCGAATGTTTCTGCATTTAATGTTGTCCCAGAGGTCTCTTAGGCTGTCTTCATTTCTTTTCATTCGTTTGTTTTTTTTCTGTTCCCCATCAGTGAATTCCATCATTCTGTCTTCTAGGTCACTTATCTGTTTTTCTGCCTCACTTATTCTGCTATTGATTCCTTCTAGTGTATTTTTCATTTCATTTATTATATTGTTCATCTCTCTTTATTTGTTCTTTAATGCTTCTATATCTTTGTTAAACATTTCTTGCATCTTCTCGATCTTTGCCTCCATTCTCTCTCCAAGGTCCTGTATCATTTTCACTATCATTATTCTGATTTCTCTTTCTGGAAGATTGCCTATCTCCATTTCATTTAGTTGTTTTTCTGGGGTTTTATCTTGCTTCTTCATCTGGTACATAGCCCTCTGCCTTTTCATCTTGTCTATTTTTCTGTGAATGTGGTTTTCCTTCCGCAGGTTGCAGGATTGTATTTCTTCTTCCTTTTGCTGTCTACCCTCTTGGTGATAACACTTTTTGATGTCACCCTAATGGTGATATTTCAGGGGTTTTTTTAATCTAATTTTTGCAGCCATCATCATCATCCTTAGTTAATTTCATGTATCCAGAAATGAAGGTATACATCATCCTTGATAGCTCTGTTAGAAGAAAGAATATTAAATGCATTTATATAAAAGGCAAAAGTTACATACTTGTGCAATACAAAAAATATGTTCCAATGTAGGACTATAGTTGTTATTTCTAATGGATACACCCATAATGCTTAGAGTGATTATAAGGAAAATCAGGCATTGAGCATATTTGAAATTTAATAGATCTTCTCTTTTATTTTATATTGTACTTGAGAGCTTGAGGAATATTTCTGAGTGCATTTATTTATGGCTTTTAATCTTTTATTTTAGCATGAAGGGACTAACTAAGAAGCTTAGAATGCACTATGAATGCTGAGGTTACACAGCTTGTAAATAAACACATATTAAAGAAGTTTTTAATTTAAGTTTACTGATAACTGGTTCAAAAAATGTATTAAAAACATGTTAAAACTATTTGAAGACTCTTTTCGGAGTTTTTCTTGAGAATGGTATAAGACTCCCTCCTCTGTGACCCAGAAGCACCCCTTACTGTCAGGGATGGGGGTTGAATAAAAAGTTGTCTTAAGCAGTTTTAGTCTAAACCAAGGTCTTTGAAAGGATATCGAGATTAATTAGCCATTGACGCTGGATGCAAAGAGCAGAGTTTTAAGTGACATACCATTGTTGAGAAAATACAAATATCGATATAAAGTCACTTACCAACCCAGTGAATCCTTCCCAGAAAGTAAAGAAAAGAATGAATTAGTTTTACTATTGAAAATGGATTAAATCAGACCATGATGCACATGATAGGCAATCTGCTAAAGAGACTGCAAAAGGAGAAAAAGAAACTAACCCATTTATATAGACAAGTAGATATAATCATTTCACATGTTAATTGTCCTTATCAAAAGAAAAAGGATAGTGCATTATGTTGTTTATAAACCACCTGGTCTCTCCTATCTTTTTTTTTTTTTTAAATAGTAACCTGAATGCACTATCCTTGTCTTCTTTATGACAAGAAGGAAGTTACATCCTGAAGCCAAGCACCTAAGCTTTAACTCTCACAGAAACAGGTGACAGGGCACCATCCATCTTCATGTTCACATTTCAAAGAGATGACTCCAATGGCCTCCAAGTGAGACATTCTTGGGGTGCAAAACTGGTAAGAGGTTTATTTAGCTTTTAAAACATTTACATACATCTGAAAGAAAAAGAGAAAGCAATCATTTGTAATTGCAAGTTTTCTAAAAGAAATGCTAAAGAGAGGTGGGAGGGGAGGAGAGTTATTTTTCCCTTTTGTTATTAGGGAAATTTTGGATTTTTTTTAGATTTGCATTTGCACTTATAATTTTTCTTTTTGTGACTATTTTATAATAAAGCTACAATTTTCTATTTATCTCTATTGCTGTTTCTGCTTTATCTTGGCAATTTGCACTCATCTAAATATACAGCAAGTCCACAGTAAAATACAAAGCAAAGCAATTGTCAGGGTTACAATAAGATGAATTTAAAAATTCAGTGCAATATTAGCCTTTACGTTTATTGTACCAGTGGTGAATGGTTAAAGCACATTTTTGATTAGCAATGGTCAAAATTTTTCTTTCATCATACATTAATTTTACAAACTGTTGTGATGTGTATATTGCTTACACTTTCAAATGATTAACAATATGAGTATTATTTTGTAGTTTCATATGAAATATTACCTGATTCAGTTCTGTGGAGTAGCTTCATTCTGGAGCCTGAATCTAAATTTTTAGCTAAGTGTTTTCCTTCACAGGCCCAGTAAATTTCTCCTAGTTCTCATCAATCACATAAGTAACATTATATTTATGAGATGATCTGGGCCCTTCAGTAATTATTCATCTTTCAAAATAATTTTTTCTAGACAGGAAACACAAAAATACTCAGAACCATGATTTAGTATTATTATGAGGCACCTATTGAAGGCACATACTGAACTTACAGTGTTTAGCATACATGACTCTAAGTGTTGTAAGTCTTGAGGACAAACCCAGACTGTGGACCATTTTTTGCCTGAGTCCAAATCAATAATTGTATTATTATAAAAATCAGTTAAATCTACATGATTAATAAACATCCACTTTTTAAACATATATATGTATATATATATTCTTTTTTATATTATTTTCCATTATAGGTTATTATAAGATGTTGAGTATATAGTTCCCTGTGCTAGATAGTAGGTCCTTGTTGGTTACCTATTTCATATACAGTAGTGTATACATTTTAATCAAAACTCCTAATTTATCCCTCCCCACCCCCTTTCCCCTTTGGTAACCATAGTTTTTTTTTCTATTTCTCTCTTGTAAATAAATTCATTCATTTTATTCCACATATATGTGATATCATAAGAAATTTGCCTTTGTCTGATTTACTTCACTTAGTATGATAATCTCTAGGTCCATCCATGTTGCTGCAAGTGACATTATTTCATTCTTTTTTATGTCTGAGTAATATTCCATTGTATATACATATATTTATATATATTTTCTATTGTTCTATATATATATAACAATAAATAAATAACAATAAATAACTATATATATATATACACACCGTATCTTCTTTATCTTTTCATCTGTCGATGGACACTTAGGTTGCTTCCATGTCTTGGCTGTGCAGACAGTGCTGCTATGAATGTTGTTGGGGTGCATATATTTTTTCTATAGTTTTCTCCAGATATATGTCCAGGAGTGGGATTGCTGGATCATATGGTAGCTCTATTTTTAGTCTTTTAAGAAAACTCCATGTTGTTCTCCACAGTGGCTGCACCAATTTACATTCCCACCAACAGTGTAGGAGGGTTCCTTTTTCTCCACACCCTCTCCAGCATTTATTATTTGTAGACTTTTTGTTGATGGCCATTCTGACCAGTGTGAGGTGATACCTCTTTGCAGTTTTGGTTTCCATTTCTCTAATAATTAGCAATGTTGAGCATCTTTTCATGTGCCTATTAGCCATCTGTATGTCTTTTTTGGAGAAATGTCTATTAAGGTCTTATGCCCAGTTTTTGATTGGGTTGTTAGTTTGTCTTTTGATATTGAGCAGTATGAGCTGTTTGTATATTTTGGAGATTAATCCCTTTTTGGTTGCTCCATTTGCAAATATTTTCTCCCAGTCTGAGGGTTGTCTTTTTGTCTTGTTTATGGTTTCCTTTGCTGTGCAAAAACTTTTAAGTTTAATTTGATCTTTTTTTTTTTTTTTTTTGCGGTACATGTGGCCTCTCCCGTTGCGGAGCACAGGCTCTGGACGCGCAGGCTCAGCGGCCATGGCTCACGGGCCCAGCCGCTCCGTGGCATGTGGGATCTTCCCAGACCAGGGCACGAACCCATGTCTCCTGCATCGGGAGGCAGACTCTCAACCACTGTGCCACCAGGGAAGTCCTGATCCCATTTTTTAATTTTTGTTTTTATTTCCATTACTCGAGGAGATGGATACAAAAAAATATTGCTGCGATTTGTGTCAAAAAGTGTTGTGCCTATGTTTTCCTCTAGAAGTTTTATAGCATCCAGTCTTACATTAAGGTCTTTAAACCACTTTGAGTTTATTTTTATATATGATGTTAGAGAATCTTCTAATTTCATTCCTTTACATGTAGCTGTTCAGTTTTCCCAGCACCACTTGTTGAAGAGACTGTCATTTCTCCATTGTATATTCTTACCTCCTTTGTTGTAGATTAATTGACCATAAGTGCATGGGTTTATTTTCAGGCTTTCTATCCTGTTCCACTGATTGATGTGTCTGTTTTTGTGCAAGTACCATACTATTCTGATGACTGTAGCTTTGTAGTACAGTCTGAAGTCAGGGAGCCTGATTCTTCCAGCTCTGTTCATCTTTCTCAATATTACTTTAGCTGTTTGGGGTCTTTTTTGTTTCTGTACACATTTTCAGGAGGATAGGTGTTAACTCTTCTCTAAATGTTTGGTAGAATTTGCCTGTGAAGCCATCTGGCCCTTGCCTTTTATTTGTTGGGAGTTTTTAAATTACTGATTCAATTTCAGTACTGGCAATTGGTGTGTTCATATTTTCTGCTTTTTCCTCGTTCAGTCTTGGGAGATTGTACCTTTCTCAGAATTTATCCATTTCTTCTAGGTTGTCCATTTTATTGGCATATAGTTGCTTGTGGTAGTCTCTTATGATCCTTTGTATTTCTGTGGTGTCAGTTGTAACTTCTCCTCTTTCATTTCTGATTTTGTTGATTTGGGCCCTCTCTTTTTGCTTGGTGAGTCTGGCTAAAGGTTTTTCAATTTTGTTTATCTTTTCAAAGAACCATCTTTTAATGTTTTTAATTTCATTGATCTTTTCTATTGTTTTCTTAGTCTCTAATTCATTTATTTCTGCTCTGATCTTTATAATTTCTTCCTTTCTACTAACTTTGGGTTGTGTTTGTGTTTCTCTAGTTGCTATAGGTGTAAGTTTGGGTTGTTTATTTGAGATTTTTCTTATGTCCTGAAGTAAGCTTGCATCACTATAAACTTCCCTGTTAGAACTGCTTTTGCTGGGTCCCATAGGTTTTGGATTGTCATGTTTTCATTTTCATTTGTCTCTAGGTATTTTTCGATTTCCTCTTTGATTTCTTTAATGATCCATTGGTTGTTTAGTAGCATATCATTTAGCCTCCATGTGTTTGAATAAATATCCACTTTTGTTTATTTATCTGTACCTGGACTGGAAGGAACTTGTATCTCAAAGTTAATCAAGAGACTTTACGCCTGTCTACTGCAGTCTTAAACTATGAATGCCAGATTTCTGTTTCTCTTATGTGATAGTTTTCCTGCTGCATCTTCCTTGCAATCAAACTAGTAAACACAACTGTTTGTGTGTGTGTGTGTGTGTGTGTCAAATTTAGATACTGAGTATCTGGATGTATATCAGTTACTTTTACTTTGATATTATAAAAAATTTGGTAAGATGGCCTCAGTTTTACTCTGCCAATAATTGGATTCTTGGATTTGTAAGACCAGATCATGTCTATACTGTTATAAGAGAGAAATTATGTCAGGCCAGTTAAACAGTCAGGGAGGACTTTATTCAAGACTATTGCAATAGGGGCAAAGACTAATGAGAGTCAAGACTACTGTTATAGGGAAGACAAACTGAACTCAACTCTTCTGGACAAGGTGGGATGGTGTTTAAATGCTGGGGTGAGCTAGTAGAAAAGTACTGGAAAACTTTAGGTGGGAGATTAGTCAATATTAATATGTCATCTGTGTTTGCTAGTAGTTACTTAGCAAAGTTGGGCTCTTCGCTCCCACAGAGTCAGGAAAACAGGAATGCTATCTCCTTTGATGATTTTATTTCAGATCTATGGCTTCCAAGTCCTTGAAAGAGACATTCCTGGTTGTAGAAGATTTACACCTCAAAGGGCAGAAAAAGGATTTACAATTGCAAGTTTCCTAAAGTAAATTCTTCCATTTTCCTCAGTCTTTCCTTCTGGCTTTCCAAATCATTTTTAATTTTACTCTTAGAATGACGTCCATCCAGTAAATACCAGTAATTAATTTGCTTATAATGTGAACCTCCTAAATCCCTCATAAATTTTGAAAGACTGTATTCTCATAAGTATTCCAAATGTGACAGAGATAGTAGTTGTTTAAGAACTGCAGGCAACATTCCTGGCTTCCCATATTTTTCCATCATCAAAGCTAATCGTGATCCTGAAGGGATTTTAGAGCCCAATTTACCCATGCTTACTCAATAGAAAAACCTTAAATTTGCAGAGGGTGGTTCATCTAGCTAGTATTCCAAAAGAGCAGAGCACTAGGAGGGAGACTTTTTATAATTTAGGGTCTCTTAAACTACTGTTATGTGGCCGTAAGAACTTCATCTGGTCCACTTAATTTTGGAACTGCCATTTGCATCCCACCCTCATCACCAAATTGTTGGAGAAATATAATTAACAAAAAAATCTCCTGCCAACCCAGTCAAGACTCTCCATAAAAGTAGAAAGAATGAAACAGTTTTAATATTGAATAAGCATTCAACTAGACTGTGATGGACATCATAGGCAATCTGCTAAAGAGATTGCAAAGAGAACTAAATCTTACCCTTTATATATCAGGCAGATACAATCTATTTACATACATGTTAATTGACCGTATCAAAAGGGAAAATAGAACTTCTCCTATCTTTATGAAAAGCAGGAAATTAACATCATGAAGCTATATGCCTAGGCTTAAACTCCCACAGAAACAGGGAGACAGGGTGACATTTTCCTTGATGTTCACATTTCAAAGAGGTAACACTAAGGCCTGCAAGAAAGTCATTCATGTAGTGCAAAAATTGACAAGAGGCTTATTTAGCTTAAAAGGTTTACATACATCTGTAACAAACATTATAGTTTATAATTTCAAGTTTCGTAAGAGAAATGCTAGAGAGAAAGGGGAATTTTTCTTTACCTTCTGATATCGGGGAAATGTTTAATTTAATCCTTTTTTTTTTTAGATTTATATTTACCCTTATACCACCAATGGGTTGTGGGAACTAGGTAGAATCATGGCCAATAGAACAAATTGGCAGTGGAACGATTAGTCTATATATGTTAGCTGTTCTTTATGAAATACTGACAAACTTATATGGGCTAGAGGTTTTGGGCTGGTAAAAGAGTTCAGGATTGAGATGGATATAGGAGGGTATAATAAAGAGGAATGATTTAATCTCATCATATTCACTATGAGATAGATTGTTGGCATATTTGATATGGTATAGCTGATGCACATCCTATAGTTTTAAGCTCTCATGCCCATTTCATAATGGATTTACTTTACTTTCTTTCATGTCTCTGAGCTTGAGTCCTCACTCTTGCCCATAAACCTGTCTCTTTACCATAGCTCAAAAGACTAGTTCTTTTGAACTCATCAATTTGAAAATTGAAAGTTCACATGCCACAAAGTTTTCAAACGATAATGCGTATGTGTATGTATATGAATACATACGGATATACACATATGTTACAAAAGAGAATGTATGTGTTCGTATCTTTTACATTATAATAATTTTAAATTTGCTTTGGCAAGAAGAAAGTGAATATAGTCTAAAATTCTATAATATCTTATAGTATCTTTATATCTCACACTATTCCTTAATATTATTCACAATCCCATAATTAAATCATAATATTTAACTGGGTTCATTTGTGATGGATTCCCATAAATTCTGTAACACTGGGCACTGCTGGCATAGCTGTATTGCTAATGCAGTCTGCTGATAATGTTCTATAGTTTTGGTGGCTGACCAGTGAGCAGGACATTCTGCTGCCATGGTGGCTTCAAGGATACAGTCCTCCATGTTGCCCTCTGCTGGTCTAATTATAGTATAGCCTCCATCCAGGACACTGCTCTCTTAGGGTACCCTTTTTATTAGGAAGGGAAACTTTATACCCTCTCTCCTCGTGCAATTTTTCAGAAATCTTCATGGTTCTACCAATAAAGTAGGTAAACACTTAAGAATTTCTGCTTTTACAAACTTATTTTTAAGTATGTAATTTAGAAGTCCTAATCATTATGGATATTTTACTCAGCAGTGAATCCATTTTTTTTTTTCTCTTTGTATTCTTGACAGACTTTTCCCCTCAAGATCTTATTTACTCATTTGCTTTCCGGCTTTATATGACCCTTGGCTTCAGTTCAAATATGTGACTAAAACATTATTAATGACAAAGGAAACATTAAGTAATTTCCCCTGTTAGGGTTATAAAATTGAGCATTACTGAATGAGATTATTAATGCCTAGATTCAGTGATGCAATAGCAGAATATCCTTTAAAATAAAATTATTCCCAGTACAACATACATGACATGACTAGCCTAACATCAGTATTGCGAATGTTTATATTATACTCCTTGCCATTTTATTGTTTTGCACAGTACTTAAATATTTTTCACAATGTTTCTTTAGAACACAGTTCTATGAAACCTGAATGTCAAAATGAAGTACATTCCTGGTGTTAAAAAAACAAGTTAAAGATTTTTATAGATTCTTTTTTTCTTTTCAGTTCAAAAAGAAGTGTAAGATTTTCAATGATCTAAAATTTAGTATCTTGGCACTGTTGGTGGGAATGTAAATTGATACAGCCACTATGGAGAACAGTATGGAGGTTCCTTAAAACACTAAAAATATAACTACCATACGACCCAGCAATCCCACTACTGGACATATACCCTGAGAAAACCATAATTCAAAAAGAGTCATATACCACAATATTCATTGCATCTCTATTTACAATAGCCAGGACATGGAAACAACCTAAGTGTCCATCGACAGATGAATGGATAAAGAAGATGTGGCACATATATACAATGGAATATTATTCAGCCATTAAAGAGAAACGAAAATGATTTGTAGTGAGGTGGGTGGACCTAGATCCTGTCATACAGAGTGAAGTTAGAAAGAGAAAAACAAATACAGTATGCTAACACATATATATAGAATCTTAAAAAAAAAAAAGTTTCTGAAGAACCTAGGGGCAGGACAGGAATAAAAATGCAGACGTAGAGAATGGACTTGAGGACACGGGGAGGGGGAAAGGTAATCTGGGACAAAGTGAGAGAGTGACATGGACATAGATACACTACCAAATGTAAAATACATAGCTAGTGGGAAGCAGCCACATAGCACAGGAGGGAGATCAGCTCAGTGCTTTGTGACCACTTAGAGGGGTGGGATAGGGAGGGTGGGAGGGAGACACAAGAGGGAGGAGATATGGGGATATATGTATATGTATAGCTGATTCACTTTGTTATAAAGCAGAAACTAACACACCATTGTAAAGCAATTATACTCCAATAAAGATGTTAAAAAAAAATAAGAGGGCAAATACATTTTTGGAAATTGTGGAAATGAAAAAAAAAACAAGGAAACGTAGGAAGTATCAAAGAATAAAAAGATAAGCAGATAGACAGCTAGAAATGAAAAGGAATAGGAAATAGGTGTAGAACTTTCTAGAGCAGAAAGAGGCTCCAGGTCCTAACCCTGCCGTCCCTTCTCCTAAATGTGTGAAGCTACTTCAGGCAAAATGTCCCTGTACCAACAGGCACATGAAGAGATGCTCAACATCACTAATTATTAGAGAAATGCAAATCAAAAGTACCTTGAGGTACCACATCATCAAAAAATCAACAAACAATAAATGTGGGAGACAGTGTGGAGAAAAGGGAACCCTCTTGCCCCGTTGATGGGAATGTAAATTAGTACAATCATTATGGAGAACAATATGGAGGTTCCTTAAAAAACTAAAACTAGAACTACCATATGATCCAGCAATCCCACTCCTGGGCATATATCTGGAGAAAACCATAATTCAAAAAGATACACACACCCCAGTGTTCGTTGCAGTAATATTTACAGTAGCCAGGACATGGAAGCAACCTAAATGTCCATTCACACAGGAGTGGATAAGAAGAGGTGGTACACATATGCAATAGATTACTACTCAGCTATAAAAAAAAAAGAATGAGATAATGTCATTTGCAGCAACATGGATGGACCTAGAGATTGTCATACTGAATGAAGTAAGTCAGACAGAGAAAGACAAATATCCTATGATATCGTTTACAAGTGGAATCTAAAAAAATTGGTACAAATGAACTTATTTACAAAACAGAAATAGAGTCACAGATGTAGAAAACAGTTTATGGTTACGGGGGGTGAAGACGGAGGACGGATAAATTGGGAGATTGGGATTGACATATACACACTACTATATATAAAAATATAACTAACAAGGACCTGCTGTATAGCACATGGAACTCTACTCAGTACTCTGTAATGACCTATATGGGAAAGGAATCTAAAAAAGAGTGGATATGTGTATATGTATAACTGCTTCACTGCTGTACAGCAGAAACTAACACAACATTGTAAATCAACTAGACTCCAATAAAATTTAAAAAAATAAATAAATTAAAAAAATAAAATTTAGCATCTTGCCTCGGGGATATGAAAGATCTAACCTAGTTAAACACATAAAATAGTACTTGTTTATAATAAACCTTGATCACTAAATTATGTTGTTTGTTCTGTTATAACAACACAGTCTTATAAGTTTATCTGACAGCTGTTTGCTTCTAGCCAAGAAAGTATTGAGAAACACATCTGTCTCATAATTTGCATACAGAGGGTATTTTAATAATCCATTTCTCCCTTCTTTGTCCATCCGTTTTTAGGCTGACTGGAAGCTTTGTGCCAGACTTGATAGTAAGCATGAGTAGCCAAATGTGGCTGCACCTTCAAACAGATGAAAGTGTCGGATCTATTGGCTTCAAGGTTAACTACAAAGGTAATGATAAATTGCTACTTTGGGAAATATGTTATCTTAATAAAACCAGAGAATACTTTTAAATTCAAGTTTAATTGTATCTATAAAATAAAAGTTTCCCAGCATATAAGAATGTATTTCAACAAAATACTTGCCTCTTTAAATTAACTATAAATGTTGATTTCACTTTTCTTTAAATAAAATTGTTTTTTTTTTTTCCCTTTAAAATGTATATATTTTGCATACCTAATCTCTCCCTCAGTCCACTATACAGTACCTGTGCTTTAGGCACTCTGGACTCCTAGCCTTTCCCAGAATAGACAATGTGATTTTATAAACTTTATACAAATTGCCTGGCAAAAAATCTACTAATTATTAAATACTTAAATACAAAGTAAAGACTTAATTTCTTAAAGAATCCAGGGTACCAATTATTACTATTTTTATTTTGTAATTCGTCAGTGTATCTCTCAGATCAAATACATGGTATCAGTGTTCAGATTATCAACTCCTATGTAAATTACAAATCACAAAAGTGTTAAATTGCTACTGCCTATCCCAATATTGATAGTTTTGCAGATTAATGATGAATTACATGTGTGTAACACAATCTTTTGTTTTAGTTCCATTTATAAGAGATAGATGCAAACATTGTGAAATCATATCTTTGACACACAATTAACTTTTTTAAATTAATTAATTAGTTTATTATTTTTGGCTGTGTTCGGTCTTCGTTTCTGTGTGAGGACTTTCTCTAGTTGCGGCAAGCGGGGTCCACTCTTCATCGCGGTGCACGGGCCTCTCACTATCGCGGCCTCTCTTGTTGCGGAGCACAGGCTCCAGACGCGCAGGCTCAGTAGTTGTGGCTCACGGGTCTAGTTGCCCTGTGGCATGTGGGATCTTCCCAGACCAGGGCTCGAACCCGTGTCCCCTGCATTGGCAGCAGATTCTCAACCACTGCGCCACCAGGGAAGCCCACAATTAACTTTTTTTAATGTCAAATAGAGACAGTGGATATACAGGTATACACACAACGTACATATTAGAAAAGCAATTTTTAAATTCTGACTGAAAATATGTATATGTTATTAAGTTAAGTTAAATTCTATGCTTTAAAAGATAAAAATGTGAAAGAGACCATCAGAAAGTTATGCTGCTTGAATTTATTTTTTCTATTGTAAAAGTCATTATTCTCTATCTTATCAATTAAACAATGGATTATTAAGTAGACAGAATTCTATTACTTGCATAATAATAATTTTTAAACAGACTTTATTTTTTCAGACATCGGCTTGCCATGCCTTTGTGTCCTGGCACGGGGAAATGAATGCATGATGTTGTCAGGGAGACAGGACACATGCATTCTGTGTTTTTAACTTGAGACTAAATTTGATACTATATTAATTTGAATAGTTCAGGAAATCTTTATAAATGTCAGTTTAAAAAAATAAAAAGGTTAGCCTGATTATGATTTAAATATATTCTTCCTCCATTTAAAATCCACATCTATCTCCAGTAAATAAAACAAAGTTACAAAGTTTAAAGAATGGTCAGCTTCTGTTGCAAATATCTATGTCTTGATTGTTTTCTTTTTCCTTACTTTTCCCCTGTAAATTATAATCCTCTTGGTTTTATTATTTTCTTCACCCTAAGAAATTTAAACTGTTAGAAAGTCTGGAGTGATTTAAACCTTAGAAACTGTATTAATCATTAACGACAATGCTTCAGCAAAGAACGCAGTTATTAAAGCTCACGAACAGTTTAGAGCCGCAGGGGAGACCTGTCAATATTTACAACTCTTGAACTGCTCTCCATTCCACTGCAGTTCAAGAGCTGGAAGTACCTTGTAAAGTAGCACAATTAAACATTATTTTGTTTTGTTTTCTGCTCAGATTTCAACAAATAATTTTAAAATATATGTACTGCCTAAGGATCTGCTATGTGCCAGCTACTGAATGAGTTGTTGAGTATAGAAAGAACAGCCAGGGACTTCCCCCGGTGGTACAGTGGTTAAGACTCCATGCTCCACTGCAGGGGCTGGGGTTGGATCCCTGGTCGGAGAACTAAGATAGGATCCTGATCACCACGTGGTGTGGCCAAAAGGAAAAGAAACAACAGCCGGATATTTTCTCTCTTAGGAAGATCATAATATAGTGACAGAGAAAAATATATCCAACTATCCATATACAGATATCCACCAAAGTGAGATTTGAAACAAACCAACCCAGGAGATTCTTAATGAATAATTCCCTTATTCTTTCCCTCCCTTCAATCTGGTCTCTTTCAGTCTAACATCCACACTGCTAATGATGATCTCCCAGCAGCAGGGAGGTGATCATATTACACTACAGCGTAAAATGTTTCCAAAATTTTTATTGCCTAAAGATGAAGTGCAGAAGCTCCACAGATCTTATCTTCCACCTTTTTTCTCCCTACAATCCAGTTTTATAAAATGATCCATAATTCTCTGAACCCAGCAAGTTGTTTCACACTTCTTACACTCAATAAATTCTATCTGGATCCATATTCTATTTCTAACTCAGCATCACATCACTCATGCTGTGAGACAATGTTCAAATATTTCTTCTTCTGTGAAGCCTTCCTTAACTCCCCCCATTACAAAAGAACACTTACTCTGTTTTATAAACGCTGTATCGTATATACTACATAACCAGATGAAATGCATCATATTCATCTTTATATTTCCATTAGCAACCCCCGGCTATATCATCATAGGTAATTAATGATTGTTCAGTAAAGCTGAACAAATGAGTTGACCTATATAATATGATGTAATACAGGGTAAAGTATGTCCTCAAAAGTTTAGTTTTCCTACTGTGAAAATCGTGTTTTTGCATCCTCCATAATATAAAACCTGAGCTCAAAGTTGAAGTAGGGTTCATTTTGAGAAGTTTCAAATTTTGATGTGCAGATAACTTTAGCAGCTTCGCCTACTAAAAATAATTTTCATAATTACCATGCTCTCTGTTAAGTAGTCTGTTGGTTCTAAATGGAACACCTGCTAAAAAAACTTCCCAGATTTGATCTAAAGATATATTTTTCTTATCATCCATAGATTTTGCATGAGATAGCATTAAAAGTGGATCTCCTGTAAATTAAAATTTTGTTTTATTGTACATTTTGTCTTTGAGAGTAAAAGAGAACTTAGCTATAAAACCACTTTGTCATTTTTACTCAAAGGTAAATATTTAGGAAATTTAATTTTTTTCTATGGCTATAAGTCTTTTCATATCCTTTCCTGGATTAATTTTGATTATTTATATTTTGTTAGAAATTTTTCTAGGATATAGATAATAGTTTTCAAATATTGACATTTCATACATAGTTTATTTTTAAAAAAACTTTTCTTAAAAAATTAGTAAAGATATCTTATCCAAATTATTTATGGCATAAATTAATTCAAAAGAGTAAATACTTTTTCTCACTCTGTTTGCCAGCATCTGCTTTCTTGCTTGCCCAGCAATCCTTCCACTTTCTTCTAAGAGCTGAACTACTTTAGGCTTGATGAAGTTTATCTCTTCCACTTCTGTATGGCTCTATAGGTTTGGGCTGAACTAATCAAAATTCCTTTTGATATGGTTAACAGTTTAGGATCTGGGGCAATTGATACAGATTGCAGGTGAAAGAAAATCTCTTTTCTGAGGTGGTATATTAAGGGTTATTTAACTTGGTGCCTACTGGTGGTCAACTTTTGTTGCCGGCAGAACCAGCACATAGAAAAAATGAAAAACAGTATTGTAGAAAAAATTGAAACTCCTAAGTGCCTGAAGGGAATACTAGACCTTGGTTTTCCAATTGTATAAGGCTATAAATTTTTCCTTGTTTAAGCCATGGTGAGTTCAGTTTATGTCACTTATAGCTAATTAAGCCCTGATTAACACAATTGCCATCTCTTTGTTATTTAATTCTTTCAACATAGAAAAAAAGGGAAGATCTATATTACAGTTCAATGCTTGCAGAATCAGATATATTTCTTTCTTTATTTTAATTTTTTTTTTTTTTAGGGTGGAAAAACACCATGGATGGGTCCCAGGGATAATGTGTACTCATAGAAAGGAACAGTTATATTTGAGAAAGTAATATTCAATACATTCTTTACTTTTTTTCAGGAAAGGAAACATAGAAATATTAGAGTTCTGTAATCACCTTCTACTAACAGTGTACATCCATAATGGGCAACATTCTTTATTAATCTTAGGACCTGTGCCTTACTGCCATTATTTATGAATTAAATTTTGGTCCCAGTTGTTTTTTTTTTTTTTTCTGAATTCTCAAATCATATCATGAGATTATTGAGATGTTTTGAAAACAGCATCAATTCATTGGTTCCTACATGGCTAATTATGACACTGAGACATAATCTTGTTTAGTGATCACTGAAATCATGTTGCAGGATAATGGAAAAAAATATGTAAAATGTTTTTGATTATTTTCTCTTTCTTAAGATTTCTGTTATGAATACTTCAGAAATTGACCCACATATATACAGTCAGTTGATTTTCAGAAAAGGTGCTAAAGAATTCAATGGGGAAAGGATATTCTTTTTTTTTATGAGTAATACTGAAACAATTGTATACCCACATGCCAAAAAAAGCAAAAAAAAAAAAACCCAAAAAACAAAAAAACCCTCAACCCTCCCTTAACTCACACAGTACACAGAAGTTAACTTGAAATGGATTATAGACCTAAATATAAGAGCTAAAGCTACAAAACTTTTGGGAAAAAAAAAAAAAAAACTAGCAGAAAAGCATAGTTAGCTTGCCTTAGGGAAAGTTTTCTTAGCTAGCAGACCAAAAACATTATATGCTATGGACTAAATGTTTGTGTCCCCCCACAAAATTCATATGTTGAAGCCCTAACCCTTAATGTGATGGTTTGGAGGTGGAGCATTAGGGAGATAATTAGACTTAAATGAGGTCATGAGGGGGAACCTACATGATGGATTAGTGACCTATAAGAAGAGACACCAGAGAGCCTACTCTCTCTCCTCAAGTACTCACAACGAGAAAAGGCCATGTGAGTAAACAGAGAGAAGGTGCTTGTCTGTGAGCCAGGAAGAGGGTCCTCACCAGAACCTGACCATGCTAGCACCCTGATCTTGAGCATCCCAATAGAGAACTTGTATACAGAGTATATAATGAATTTTAATAACTCAATAATAGGGTAAAGAAAATAATCCAATTTAAAATTGGTAAAAGAACTGGCCATCCACTTGACCAAAAAAGAGATACAGATGGCTCAAAAGCATTTGGAAAAAATGTTCAACATCATCATCATAAAGGCAATGCAAATTAAAACCACAAGGAGATACCACTATGTACCCACTCTATGGTGAAGATTAAAAGTATTGACCTGCCGAGGAAGTGGAATAACTAGACTTCAAACACTGTTGGTGGGAACATAAAATGTTATAATCACTTTTGAAAACAGTTTGACAATTTCTTAAACAGATACCTACCATACGACCCAGCCATTTTGCTCCTCGACATTTTCCCGAGGGAAATGAAAGCAAATGTCTATACAAAGACTTGTATAAGTATACATAGCATATATATTTTTAAAAATCTCCCCAAACTGGAAGAAATTTAAATATTTATCCATAGGTGAGTATATAAACAGAATGGGGTACTACTCATCAATAAAAAGGAAAAATCTATTAACATATGCAAAACATGGATAAAGATCAAAATTATCATGCTCAGTGAAAAGAGCCAGACCAAAAAAAAAAAACAAAAACAAAAACACAGTATATCCTGCATAATTCTATTTATACAAAATTCTAGAAAATGCTAACTAAAACTCGTAGTAACAGAAAGCAGATTATTTTTGGGGCATTGGAGGAATTGATTACCAAGGGGCCAGAGAAACATTCTGTGGTAGATAGATAAATGTTCATTACCTTGGCTATGGTAATGATTCACAGGTGTATACATATGTTAAAATTAATCAAACTGCACCTTTTATATATGGTCAGTTTATTGTTTGTCAGTTATACCCCAATGAAGCTGTAAACAAATTTCTGTGCTAACATTACCAAGTAATGTTTCAAAATGAATACTAATATAAGCTGTTTTATTTTTAATGGTATTATTATTTTGAGAGAAATAAGAAAAAGATTATGAGGAAAATGTTTTGATAGTTTTTGACAAGAGGGCAAGAACAATGTTTCATTTAAAATAACTTTAAGTAGAAGAGAGAATAGCATGTTCTCGGAATTTATTTTTGAAGTGCTTAAGTGGTTGTACTTCACAGATTTCAAGTTTTTCTTTTTTCTTTTTAGTAGGTTGAGGTATTACAAACAAGAGTGTCAGTGATATAATAGAGATTATAACAAGGTAAATTTATACCCAAGGAGCAAAAGAAGTGCTGAAAATTGCATTCATTTTTCTGTTTTTTCATTAAAACATTTTTAGTCTTAAGAAAGGTGGTACAAAGTAAAAATTTGTTATAATCAATTACTTATTTCTTAATCCTGCTGGTACCTGCCTAAGAAAACCTGACTTATTCTTGCGAGGGACTGAGTTTTATTTAAACTGAACACATTCTTTTTTTTCTCCAATTATATGAGATTTTAAAATTTTGTTCCACTTATATGATTTTTTCCATCTCTTTATTAGGATATTTCTCCAAAATCACCATTCATAGAATCCCAAGATTAAGCCTTGTTATATTTCTGATTAGAGTCAGTTAAAAAAAGAATTAATCATATAAGGATATTTATATAGTGTAGATATACAATGGTATCTGGCAAAAGAGCTAATGGTGTGTGTAGGTTTTTGTCCTTTTAGTTAGTACAGTGAAACAAAGATTCTGCACAATCCATCATTATACCCCCATAGTACTTACCACAATTCAAATGGATGGTCCAATAAATATATCAAACTGTAATCTGCAAAAAAGCTCACTGAGATTAATGCTAAACCAAAATGGCTTTTAGTATTAAAGAATTACTATGTTATTAGCAATTCATTCTTTTTTTTTTTTTTTTTTTTTTTTTTTGCATTACGCGGGCCTCTCACTGTTGTGGCCTCTCCCGTTGCGGAGCACAGGCTCCGGAAGCGCAGGCTCAGCGGCCATGGCTCACGGGCCTAGCCGCTCCGCGGCATGTGGGATCTTCCCAGACCGGGGCACGAACCTGTGTCCCCTGCATCGGCAGGCGGACTCTCAACCACTGCGCCACCAGGGAAGCCCTAGCAATTGATTCTTAAATATTTAATTTTAAAACTATACTTTAAAGCAGAAAACTAATAATGAATGAATGATAAATAAAGATCTTTGGAGACTTTGTTAGAAATTTATGAATCCCCCAAATCTTCCCACGTGTTGTATTTCTTAGTTTTCCAATGCTATAAAATCAAATTAGTGAAATAAAATTATGTAAGGCACAGTTATATCATCTTTTTAATTTATAAATATTTCCTATTTCCCCATATCCTGTTCTTTAACTCAAGTGAATTCAATTTAATGAGATCAAAGTCATCTAAAGAACATATTTAGATGATGATTTAACAGACTCTTAAAATGCACTCTGTAAATAATGAAAATAATTTTTAATTATACTGAAAAATAAACTTTTTAGTTTTTTAGGAACTAAATTATTTGTAATATACAAACATAATATTAGCGTGTTACAGAGATATATTTCAGTGTTTGTGTGATTAGATTGGAATCTAAGTTCATTTGTATGAATAACTATTTTCCTCTAAGGTATGCCATGTACATCACTGATTCAATACTTGCTGAAAGGAAAGTTTATCTTTAAAACGAGCTTGGACAAAATAGTCTCTGCATTTACTTTGAGTTCTAACATTCTTTTATTAGATTTGGTAAATTAAATATTGATATGTTTATTATACGGTCCAAGAATATTACACTCAATATCCATTCCTTATAGTAAACTGATACGCTATCAGCGGGACATGCTTTGTGTGAGTTCTCAAGATAAACTCCTCTCTCAGAATCTCCTCCAGATGTGACACCTCTCTATCTGGTGGTGGTCTCCTAACACAGAACCAGTGAGCGCCCTTGGATTTTCTCATTATTGTCTTTTGAGATATTTCTTCTCTTCATATCATTTTCATTTTCTTTAAGAAATCTTGTAATCTGTTAAAAGTGTTTCTCTTTCTTGGAAAAACTACTAAGTAACACATAGTATTATATGTGGGATTTTCATGATAACATTTCAATCTGCCCTCAGAATAAAGACAACTGTTAAGTATAACCCATGGAAACTTTACTAGAATAAGTATTATTATTTTCATTGTTGCTTTTTATTAGCTTAAAGGATTTATTCTATTTTTACATTCAATACATCAAGTTTCTTCAGAAAACTACTGCTCCTAAAATATTCAATTTGACTTTATCACAGTCTGCTGTGAGGACTAAGCTTTTTGTTTCTATACCCCCAGAATGAGAATGAGTGGCAGTAGAATATTAAAAGTCATGTCTATTTAAAAATATTCATTGAGTTTCAACTATGTGCCTAGGCATCATGAAGAGGATAGGGTACATAGCAAAAAATAAGAGACTTAGTCACTGCTTTCAGTCTAATGGGACAAAGACTGACAGTTAACAAATAATTGTAAATGTAAAGAGTGCTAAAAATGAAAGAGAGAATGTGCTTTTGGGAGACTATAACAAGACACCTAATGCAGGCCTCGAGGAGACCTTTCCTGAGGAAGTGAACATGGACTGAGACCTGAAGCTGTGTAGGAGTTACTGAGGCTGGAAGCTGGACAGCATGACCAGTGTGTATAGATGACAAGTTACATTTGAGGAGTTGTTAGAATTCCTGGATGTGTAGCAGAAATGGAAAGAGAAAAAGCTATGGTGTAGTCCTGGATAAGACTGGAGAGATGGGAAGGAAGGAGCAGGTTATGCTTTGCTGCAAAAGACACATATGAATCTGTGAGACTGAAAGATATTCATTTTCTCCATGGAAGCAAAAGATCATTCCACCCACTCCCAGGTAGACAGCTTTTCCAATTTTCCCCTTAGGACAGGGACTAGTATTTACTTAAATAATGGAATCATAGAACATTGGAGCTGGGAGAGACTTTTGAGGTAATTGAATCAGTTATACTCATTTCCTCCAAGATGAGGAAATTGAGTCCCATAAAGATCGATTTTTCTCACAGTCATTATAGGCAGTGCCTGAGCCCAAAGTGGAACTATGAGCTATTGCTTCTGAGAGGGTCACTTTCCCCTGCACTACATTGCTTCACACTTCATATTTCTCCATAGATCCAAGGTATATATAGTTGGCTGATTGACAAATACACTTTTGTAGGTTGTACAGGGCCTTTATCAAATAATCTATAATCATCACAATTTCTAATCAAATTAATGTGTCTTTTCCCTCAATGCCAGTAATAATTTAATTTTATACATATTATATTCATGGTTATTCATTGTATCCACCTTAACTGGGGAAGATATTTCAAATGAAAGTGAAGTATCAATGCAAGTAAAAGAATCATTGGAGACTAAAATGTTTTTCCTTATCTGTTATAAGCAGAAGGTAAGATGTGAGATATGTGAGGTATTTATATTTTAGAACTTGATGTTTAATGGCAGAGGAGAACAAAGTTATTTGTTTGATTAAATAAAATCCCAATGTTATTTTTGCTTATCTCAACTGAGAAAGAAATCTTGATTAAACCTATCAGAACTAAAACTATTCAGAATTTTGGAATAGTGCCAATCTGACTATGTGCAAAGAGGTACCTGTTTATATAAATTGTTTTCTGAATGTGGTACTATATCATTTCTTGGACACAGTGGTAATCTTAACCATTCTCAAACTCATTAGCTTATACAACAATTATTTATTTTCACAAGTCTGTGCATAGGCTGAGGGTGTGCTGATCTAGGCTGAGTTTGAATTCATGCCTCATTCATTCTTCTGACACCAGTGCCCTAGACCAGATATGGTGTTTTCTTGACAATGACAGAAGTGCATAGGATAAAAATTCAACCAAACAGACATGTTTAAAGATCTCCTTGCTTCTTGTCTGCTAAAATTCATTGGCCAAATCAAGTCAATTGGCAAGCCCAGATTTAAAGAGGTAGGAAAGTGAATTCCGCCCAAAAAAGTGGGAGAAGAGAGTAAATGTTTTTAAACAATCTAGTTTGCAACAAGTGCTAACTCTCTCTCTCTATTTATATATAAAGTACATATACATATATAGGCAAAAGGTATATATATACACACATATATATATATATATATATATATAACCTGTGCTTTTGTCTGTACCTGGCCACCACCAACCAGATGACCAATGAGTGGTACAGAGGTGACCGAGCCTGGTGCTAGCATTGTCCCCAGGTAGCTCCCCAGGAGGAAGCTCAGCACCACAACAAAGCCCAACAGGAAGACAATCCTCGGGAAGGTCAGGAATATACATAAACACACACACACACACACACACACATACATACATACATGGTTGACTCTTGGACAACACGGGTCTTGAACAGTGCAGGTCCACTTATACAAGGGATTTTTTCATTAATAAATACTAAGGTATTACACAATCTGTGGTTGGTTGAATCCATAGATATGAAAACGCAGATACAAAGGAACCACATATATGGAGGAACTATCTACACAAAGTACCAACTATAACTTATACTTGGATTTTTTTTTACTGCATGGAGGGTAGGTGCCCCTAACTCCCACATTATTAAGGATCAGTTATATATCTTCCACCCTCAATAAGAAGACAGTTTAGTTTGGAATAAAGTCACATATGCTGATCGTTGCAGTGGTCTAAACAAGATGATACAGAACTGGACAAGGGATGTTACTTCTGAAATGAAAAGTTAAGGATGAAGTGGGGATTGAAGTTAAGAGTTCTCTCTGAAAAGAGAAAAAGAAAACACACCTTAATGACAGTATATAAAAGAGATATAGCAAGAAAATATATAAAGAAATGGAGGTGCTCATAGTAGTCAAAAACCTGCAAAATATATTTTGGCAAGAAAATATATTTCAATGCTGTTGTGTATATTGTTCCTCATTGTAAATATCATGCATGTTTACCAAACTTAAATAACTCCCGTGGTATCTTCATTTCATGTCAACTTTTAACAGTAACATAAGAAGGATTGGAACATCTATAAAAATAATAATAAGACTTTCTATTGAAAGAAAAAATGGAAATATTTTGGCAAAATATACCAAATGAATGTTGGCCATCAGGGCATTTCCCATGTTTAATAATAAGGTGTGATGATATTCAGGTATTAAAAGCATGAGATTTTGAGTCAAACATAGTGTTGAATTTAGGTTTGTTGACTTCTGAGTCAGACAAAGTGTTTATTTCAGGTTTGTTGCCTGCTCATTGGAGACCTTGGGGAAGTGTTTTAATCTTTTGAAGTCTCAGCTTCCTCATCTGTAAAATGATAAGAATGAGTTTTTACCTTAATGGAATGTTGTAAGAATTAATGAGAAAATGTACTTAAAGTCTTATATTTATAATATTATTATTACACAGAAAATATATCTATTATATAGCTACATAAAATACCACATTTTATAAAGTTTTTATTTTTTCACATCATGTGGATTACTCAAAAAATTTTCTATCATATTCTGGGAAGTGCAACATTTATTTAGTTTGTCTTCAAATAAGTCAAACATGGAAGAATATTTTAGTGTGATTAAAATAGAACCCAGGGCTTCCCTGGTGGTGCAGTGGTTGAGAGTCCGCCTGCCGATGCAGGGGACACGGGTTCGTGCCCCAGTCTGGGAAGATCCCACATGCCGTGGAGCGGCTGGGCCCGTGAGCCATGGCCGCTGAGCCTGTGCGTCCGGAGCCTGTGCTCCGCAACGGGAGAGGCCACAACAGTGAGAGGCCCGCGTACCACAAAAATAAATAAATAAAAATAAATAAATAAATAAATAAAATAGAACCCAACTAGTAATAACAGAATTTGAAGTTAAAAATACATTATTGTTTATGCTAGCACCTTCTAAAATGAAATACTTTGGTATAAATCTAACAAAATATATATAATACCTATATGGTGAAAATTATAAAACTCTGATAAAAGATGCCAAAGAAGAACTAAATAGATATTCTATGTTCATGAATAGGAAAACTTAGTATTGTCAAGGTATCAGTTTTTCCCAACTTGTTCTATAGATTCAACACAATTCTAACCAAAATCTCAGCAACTTATTTTATGGAGATTGACAAACTGATTCAAAAGTCTATATGGAGAGGCAAAAAAGCAAACCAAACAAAACAGAATAGTCAACTCAGTTTTGAAGAAGAACAAAGTGAGAAGACTGACATTACTTGGCTTCAAGACTTATGTAAAGTTACAGTAATCAACACAGTGTGGTAGTGGTGAAGGAATAAACAAATAGTTCAATGAAACAGAATAGAGAACCCAGAAAAAAGATTCACTGATCTGTGCTAAGGAGCACAGGCAGTACAATGGAGCAAAGATGGTCTTTTCAACAAAAGGTGTGGAAACAACTGGAAACCTACATGCAAAAATAAAAAAAATAAATAAAAAAAAAGAAGGCACAGACCTTACACCCTTCACAAAAATTAACTCGAAATGGGTTGTCAACCTAAATGTAAAATGCAAAACTATATCACTACTAGAAGATAATGTAGGAGAAAATCTAGATAACTTTGAGTATGGTGACGACTTTTTAGATATAGCATCAAAGGCACAACCCATGAAAGAAGTAATAGATAAGCTGAACTTCATTAAAATTAAAAACTTATGCTCTGCAAAAGACAACGTAAAAAGAATGAGAAGATGGGCTACAGAATGGTAAAAAACATTTTGCAAAAGACACATCTGATAAAGGACTATTATTAAAAAAAACACAAATAGTTCTTAAAACTCAACAATAAGTAAATTAACAACTCAATTTAAGAAGGGTGTGTACCACTACACACCTAGTAGAATGGCCAAAATCTAAAACAATGACAAAACCAAATGCTTATGAGGATGTGGAACAAGAACTCTCATTCATTGCTGATGGGATTGCAATGTGGTACAACCACTTCGGAAGACAGTTGTCAGTTCCTTACAAAATGAAACATATTCTTAAATATATGATTCTGCAATCACACTCTTTAGTATTTATCTACCAAAATGAAATGAAAACTTATATCCACACAAAGACTACATATGTATATTTATAGTAGCTTTATTCGTAATTATCAAAACTTGCAGCAACCAAGATGTTCTTCAGTAGGTGAATGGATAAATAAACCGTGATACATCCAGACAATGGAATACTATTCAGCCCTGAAAGAAAATTTGCTATTAAGCCATACAAAGACATGGAGGAAACTTAAATGTGTATTACTCAATAAAGGAAGCCAATCTGAAAAGGCTATGTACTGTATAATTCCAGCTATATCTCTTTCTGGAAAAGGCAACACTGTGGAGATAGTAAAAATCTCAGTAGTTGCCAGGAATTGTGCTCTGAATAGACGGAGCACAGAGGACTTTTAAGGCAGTGAACCTATTCTGTATGATACTACAGTGATAGATACATGTTCTTGCACACTTGTCAAAACCCATAGAATGTTTAACACCAACAGTGAAATCTAATATAAACTCTAGACTTTAGATGATGATGTGTCAGTGTAGGTTCATCAGTGTGGTACATGGAGTGGGTGAGGCTGTGTGTGTGTGGTATGGAGTAAATGGGAATTCTATGCTTTCCACTCAATTTTGCAGTCAACCTAAAACTTCTCTAATTTTTTTTAAATTTAAAAAATAATAAGTTAAAAAAAATGAAACCCAATAGTACTCCCAAAGATGTCTAGAAACAGTTATAAAATGGTAGTATTTTATATTAATAGAAGTATTTGAAATCTTTTTTTCTTTAACATTTATTTATTTAGGCTGCACCAGGTCTTAGTTGTGGCATGCGGGATCTTCCTTACAGCATGCAGACTTCTTAGTTGTGGCATGCTGACTCTTAGTTATGTCATGTAAACTCCTAGTTGCAGCTTGGATGTGGGATCTAGTTCCCCAATCAGTGATTGAACCCAGGCCCCCTGCATTGGGAGCTCAAAGTCCTACCCACTGGACCACTAGGGAAGTCCCGAGTATTTGAAATCTTTAGGTGTTCTTTCCCACTGATTGGTTTAATATTGTTTTCTAATTTGGTCTACTATTCAGTTCCCATGGTTACTTTCCAGGCTAGGGGGAAAAAAAAAAAGAAAAAGAAAGAAAGAAAAAAAAAAACTTTCTAAGGGCATCAGCAGGCAGTATATTCTGGCCAGTACCCTCTACTGTCATCCATATTGATTGTAGGTTTCACAACATCTCATACTACATTAAGTTCATTTCAGAGAAAAACTTTGACTCAAATTTACTTGAAAAAAACACTCAAAATAATAATATTATCATTTCTGCTTGATATATCCATTGTAGTAATAGGGAGATGTAATATTCTCTCTGTCTTTTAATCACATAATGAAATCAAGTCACCAGTTTGGGGCATTTTCAAAACAATTCCTCAAATAGAAGAAAATCTGTTTTATTCTGTTCCTTTGAAGAACAAGAGACACTTTGATTAATCTTTTCATAAATATCTTGATTTACACTTTTTGAAATAATCGTGTTGTCTATGCTCACAAATTTTATGGTTCTTAAATCATCAACAACTAATATTTGCACCCATCTGCATATGAAACTATGCAGATATCTAACTATGTTAGATAATTAAATGGACACCCTAAACAGGATGAAATGACTCATACAAATATAAAAATTCAAATAACACATACACTGTAAAATAGAGTATAAAATAAAGAATTAAATTGGCAGCCAATATCTATTTACATTAGGCATATTTTTTTTCTTGTTTATGCTTTGTGTGCAATGAAATTATGTGAGAAGGGAAATATCTTGCTTCTGTTTAAGGGAAGAACCTACCAAAGCCTGGGAAAGTTTTCTGAATTTTTACACATATTTAAAAGATATTGTATGATCACAACATTTGTGTATCTTTTTCTTTCAGAGGGGGGAAGTACAACATCTCCAAATTTGGTCAGAAAAGATGTATAACCTTCTTAATTTTTGTATTTTTTTTAGCTTAAAATAAGAAAATTGAAGTGGAAACATAAAATACCAACTAATGTGCAAAGGCTGTTTACATGCTAAATCATCAGATCCAAAGCCACAGTTATGTTTAGGGTCCTTTTCCAGAATAAGTTGGAAGGTCAATAAAAACGTAGGATGAGATTTGAAATAAAATAAATTATACTGTCATCAGTCTTTACACCAGTGAATCAGCTAAAAATCCTTACCCATGAGTTTATTTTTCAACTAGCCCTGTCTTAGAATTAACAGACAAAGGCTTCTGAGGGAAACATAATGAAACAATGTAATATTCATTGCTCTAGGACTGAAGCCTAATTTTAAAATTAATTTAAATGTTTATTAACATTCAGGAATATATAATAGGATTTTTGGTCAAGCTCACACTGCCTCAAATCTGTTGCTCACAATGTGTTTTAAGGCAATACTCCCATCACCTTTTGATCTGAAGATAGGAGATCGAAGTCCAACTAAATGGAGAATGCAAGACATCCTACAAAACATGCCTACTATAATGAGATTTGGAAATCTGACCTAGCCTAGATGTTGGGATTTGGACAGCAACATACCAAAGATAAATGAAAACAAATAAATTATGTCTTTCTGAAAGACATAAAATTCAAATTCTCATCACCTAAGTCTCAGCCAATTTGAAGTTTATATTTAAAAGCTGATCCTATTTTCCTAAGAAAAATAATTTGGTGGAGTGTGTGTGTGTGTGTGTGTGTGTGTGTGTTTGTGCATGCACATGCACACAAGCATGTGTGTATGTATTCAATATTTGGCAAAATTGATAGGGGAAGAAAACTAAGAAATATGAGTCAATAAAGGAGAAAAATGTAATAATGATAAAAGAATAGTCACATGGGTTAGAACACTGTTTTATTGTATCCAGTGCACTCCTTTTGATAATGTAAATTACAAGAGTATGGTCATTGTGCATACACAGTGCTGCTGTTATGCCTCCCATAGTTTAGATAAGGAGCCAATAGGAAAATGGAAATTGGACTCTCTTACTCTCTAAAAGATAAGCTGACCTCTGCAAATCTACTCTCTCCATATGTGGCTTACTTGGAACTGTCAGGAAAGGCACAGTATTAACATTGCTTGCATACCAATTATACACCAAACATCATGCTAGAAGTTGGAAATATTATCATTTAATCTTCACGTATGCAAATAATTTCAGTATGTTAAGTGCAACGTTTAAATAATCATGTGACTTGAGGTCCACTCAATTGTCAATAATAATCCGTGCATTTTGTTTGCCTCTAACTAGTTCTATAATGAAAAAGTCTATGTGAATATTTAAATATATTAATTTATTCACAAACATTTATATAGCAATATTAAATATAAAAGAACAATGGTTTTAGTTTACTTCAAAAAAACCTTTAATTTATAAATTATTCTTAAGAATAGAAGTAAAAGCTAAGGAATTAAAAATTATAAATGCTTTATTTAGTGATACGTTAAATTATAATTTGTATTCTTCATCCATGTATTCATTCAATTAACATTTGTTCAATACCTCAAGCTTATAGATTTACATTATGAGAGTTGCTGTGGGCATGAACTCTTCTTTTAAGGCAATCCCTGCCTTGTCAGTTAAGAGGTAGACATAGACATAAACAAATAAAAATGCACTGTCTTGAATGTAATAATAGAGGCTTGTACTAATCACAGTGATAGGACAGAGGAGAAAGTTAATAATTTGACAAGGGACAAGGTATCAGGGCAGGCTTTAGATAGGAGGTAATATCAGGTCAACAAAGTTGGAGATGTATGCACATCCTAGACAGAGTAAAGAGCATAGGCAAATGTACAAGAATCCTGAAACACCTGGCTGAAAGGGGTCAACTACAAGTGGTTATTATTTCTGAAGCATAATGGTAAGAAGGAAATGGCACCAGCAGATGAGACAAGAGATGACCTTGAGGCTATAGGTAGACTATGAAGGGGTTTAAGTAGTGGGTAATATTCTATTATTTATATTTGGATAAGATTATTCTGATAATTGTAGAGAAGAGAAATCAAAGGGAAAAGTAAATTAAGCTATCAATCATCCAGAAAAGAGATAAGCCCAAACCCAAAATAATGGCAAAAGAGCTTGTAAGAAGACTGTAGAATCTGGAGACCTTTCTGGGACAAAATTGGCAGACCCCAGAATCTAAACAGATGCTGTGAGAGTAGTGTTGAAATAGAGGGGATAATCAAAGATAACACCCAGCTTTCTGCTTGAGTGACTGGTGAACAGCTGTGACGTTAAGGAAATGTGTTGCAGGGAAGAAGGATCTGATGTAAATGTAGGGGAATAAAATACATTTAGGCTTGTTGCATATAATTTCACGGTGAGACATCAAATTGGAGCTGTTAATATTGCAGCTGGAACTCAAGAAAAAGATCTGTGCTCTTTATTTGGGAGGCTGGTTCTTTAGTATGGTAGATTCTCGTGGGAAGATTTGAAGAACAAGTAGTTACTATCAGCTAAAATGTAGTGATTATAATGTACATCAAAATCCAGAAAGGCATTTATAAACTCTTGGTAGATTTGGTGGTAATTAGGTAACTGGAAACTCAACAATGCACACAAATGTCCCTGAGAAAACTGTAAGACATGGGATCATGGAGAGCCACCATAAGCAGGAATAGATATGCTGTCAGGTATCAGAAGTAAACGACTAATGATGGGTTTGAATGCAGAGAAATATATCGGTATGGAGCAGAGGGGAGAATTAAGGATGTTTGGGTTTTCATACCTGATGGCTTCTGTTTTCTTTAAATTAGGAAACAAAGTGTGCTTAGAACATTTACAATAAGAGGACAAGGGGATGAGGAGGGTACCAAGATGAATGCAGCTGTTCTAGCCTCACAGCACCTTAGATCCAGCGGTAACAATAAAGGCTGTCCTGCTTTCCTGAAAGCTCAAACGAAATCCTCCCTTCTTTTTTTTTTTGTTGTTGTTGTTGTCGTATTCGGCAGAAAATACAATATGTTATTATTCTATCCATGATTTCACCCTTATTTTAAACTTAGCTCTAAAATTAAAATAAATTTTTCACAATCAGTTCTTTGCCAAACTTTTTCCAGGCATCTCTTTGTTAGACAAAGCTCTGCTCTTCGTACATTCTTTAGAAGGGCACATGTGTACAATATTCTATCAGTTCTTCATGTTCGAGACTATATATATATACAGTCTATACATGTATAATTTTTATATATATATATATATTTTTTTTTTAACTTGAAGGACAGCTTAGTTGGACATAATATCCTGTGAGTACATTCTATTCCCTTAACTTTCTTGAAAGTGCTCGTCCACTGTTGCCTTACTTTGCATGCTGTTTTGGAAAACTCTGATACCAATCTCATTCTTGTGACTTTGTGAGTTATTTCAATTTACTGCCTGGAGGCCCTCAAGGATTTTTTTTTTTTCTTTAAGTAAAAGATTCATTACAATTTTTTGTTTGTTTGAAAGATTCAGTCTTAGAGGTGACTGTAACCATGTTGGCTTTCACTGGCGCTGGTAGGTCTAGACTTGAAAGGTCAAATCTAGACTTCAGGCTTCTTTTATATTTGGAAAATTGCTTCGATTATACATGTAAATATACATTTTGTTCCACTGTTTGATTTTCTTCTTCAGGAGTACTAAATTAACTTGTGCTGTTTATCTGTCTTTCATTTCAACTACTTCCGCTTCTGATCCATTTTACTTCTGTATTTCATTTTCATTCACTTGAATTCTTTTTCTTTTTCTTAACATTTTTATTGGAGTGTAATTGCTTTACAATGGTGTGATAGTTTCTGCTTTATAACAAAGTGAATCAGTTATACGTATACATATATCCCCATATGACTTCCTCTTGCGTCTCCCTCCCTCCCACCCTCCCTATCCCACTCTTCTAGCTGGTCACAAAGCACCGAGCTGATCTCCCTGTGCTATGCGGCTGCTTCCCACTAGCTATCTATTTTACATTTGGTAGTGTATATATGTCCATATATACACTACCACTCTCTCACTTTGTCCCAGCTTACCCTTCCCCCTCACCGTGCCCTCAAGTCCATTCTCTATGTCTCCGTCTTTATTCCTGCCCTGCCACTAGGTTCATCAGTACCATTTTCTTTTTTCAGATTCCATAAATATGCGTTAGCATACAGTATTTGTTTTTCTCTTTCTGACTTACTTCACTCTGTATGACAGACTCTAGGTCCATCCGTCTCACTACAAATGACTCAGTTTTGTTTCTTGAATTCTGTTTTATTCCCTGCTTTTATTCAATGTCCTTTATAAAAGTTTCATTTGAATCTTTCTCTCTTGGATTCCTTGTTTATTTATCTTCACTTCTAGTATAATGTTATCATTTTCTTCTCTTTCCTTAGTTAAATCAACTTTTGTTTTATTATAGACTGTCTTATGTCCATTTATAGTCCTACTATTTATTATCTGATTCAATGATGTTTTTAATATCCCTAGTTCATCATTTGAGTATATTTAATTTAATTTGGGGTGTTGTATTACAATTTTATTGAACTGCATGATTGTTTTCAGAGGAAAATTTTATCATCAAAAATGTGTTGATTCCCATTTCTGATTTATCACAGTAGTTTTGTATAGATGTGGTTTTTCTTATTTCTGTTCATTTCATGGACAGTATTCCTGGTTTGAGAATGCTCTCTTCTGTCCTCTTTTTTACAGTTTCTTTTATGGATGGTGTTGGTGGGGGTAAGAGAAGGATGCCATTTTGTTTCTCTCTGTTTCTTCAGGATTCTTTATTTTTTACTTTTTTTTTTATATAAAATTATTTTCCTTCCTTGCCTCATTTTTTTGTTGAATACTATTCTTTCACTAAATGTGTGTCTCTTTCATGATTATTGCTCTCTGAGACTGCTACTTCTAGTCCCACACAATTTAAATCCCCTTCATTTAATCAGTGCTGTTAACAACTAAGCCCAAGTGCTGTGTTTAGTATTTTGACACTTATTGTTTGACTTGCTCTTTCTGGTGATGATTTCACCTGTGCTTTGTTTATGTCCTCTGTGCCTTTTTACTCTTTTTTTTTTTTTTTTAACAGACATTCTTAAGCTTACCTTCTTTACTCTGTGTTCACAGTCATGCAGTTGAACTCTGTAGGAATTTTTTTTCTCTATTTATAGACAAGTAGGAGTGCAGTATTCTGAAGGGACAGGTCATACATGGTTTTATTTTCATCCTTGGTTATTTATATAGTTTTTAGGGGCATTGAAGGGTAGATTCAGAAGCAGGCAGCCACCATTGTTCTCCTGACATAATCATATAGTCTTGACAGTTAGAGTTGACACAGATTTTGCAGGTCATCAGATTGAAAACTGTAACTTACAGATGAGAAAACAGGAGGTTAGAGAAGTAAATAAGTTGGTCAGAGTCAAATGGCTGTTTCAGGTAGGATATGACTGAATTCTGAGTTTCCTTACTCTGAATTCCTGTTTTCTTTCCTAATATAGTGTTACTTCTAAAAAAATAAATACAAATCAATAATTTTGGCATTGATAGGATACCTTAAATGATGAATGTCAAGATAACAATTGAATAATAAAATAGTGATAGATATTTTGGAACTAATTAGGTGAATATTTTCAGTACCTTTACAATGAGTGAGCAAGGCAACCCCCAATGAACATGAAACACCATTTACCTGAAGGAGGTGAGGAGTTGTTCTTGTTGTTTTTTAATGTACCTGAAATATGTTGAGAATTGAAAGACTACTTGTATTTCAGTAATATTTGCAATAATTTGAAAACTACAACTGTGCTTGTGTGCTAAGTTATTATTAATAAAACTGTTCCACTTCACTATCTTCAATGTAGAACTTTCTTCGGGTAAAAATCTAATGTAAGTTTGATTCATTGTAGTCATTGGTTACACATGAGAGTAATAGGTTTAAAATACTATGCAGTGCTTTCTAGGTCATCAGTGTTATATATTTCTTTATTTTAGTCAGATGTTCATTAACTGTGGAAGGTTGATAAATGCCAATTTTATGTAAATAAAAACAAAACTATATATAGGTAAATATGTATGTGTATGTTAAACACTTTACAGGTTTATCTAGTTAAATAATTTGTCCTTAATTATGAGAAAATATTATGTAATTTTTACAATTTTTATATGATTCTGATTCTAGCCAAAATAAAAGTTTATTTTATTTACTTTTTTAAGTTGAGGTAACGTTGGTTTATAACACTATATGTTCTGTGTGTACGTTATATTTTGACTTCTGTATACACTACAGCGTGCTCACCAGCCAAAGTTTAGTTTCCATCTATCACCATACAGTTGATCTTTTTTACCCATTTTTCCTTCACCCCATCCCCCTTTCCCTCTGGTAACCACTACTTTGCTTTCTGTATCTATGTGTCTGTTTTTATTTGGTTTGTTATTTTATTTTATTTTTATATTCTACATATGAGTGAAATCATGTAGTATTTGTCTTTCTCCTCCCTTTTCCCTCTCCTCTCCTTCTGGGATACCCATTATCCTAATGCTGCCCTTCTTAATAGAGTCAGATAGTTCATATAGAATTTATTCTTTTTTAAAGATCTTAATTCTCTCTCCTTTTCTACCACTATAATTTCTAGATTTCTATCTTCAAGCTCACTAATTCTGTCTTCTGTATGGTCTGCTCTATTTCCAGTGCTTTCTAATGCATTGAGTTCTTCAGCTCCAGAATTTTTTTTTTTATTTTTAGAGTTTCAGTCTCTTTGGTAAAGTATTCATTCTGTTCATTAATTTATTTCTGAGCTCATTGGATTGCCTTTCTTAGTTTTCTTGAAGCTTGTTAAGTTTCTTCATGTCGGCTATTTTGAATTCTCTTTCAGTGAGATTGCAATATTTCATGACTTTGGTTTCTGGAGAATAATCATTTTCTTCTTTTGATACCACATTACTGTGTTTCTTCATGGTGCATGATGAGTTTAGTTGTTTTTCTGCCGGCCCATTTGAAGTAGTGAACACCTTGCTTGTTTAGATAAAACCCCCCACACTCCCTGCAGCTTGATTTTATTTGCTGGGTTATAATTAGAGGTTTTTCTTTTGTTTTCCAGTAGGTGGCACCATAGCACAAGTTTTTGGTTTCTCTTACCTGTGCTGCCTCTGGTTATATTTGAGAATCTGCACTTTCCACCCTCCAGGGCATCTGCCAGAGAACTGTTGCCCGGTGACCTCTTTGTCACTGTTTTGCCTCTGGGGTCATTGGTACCTTGCTGCTGCTGGTGTTGCTAGCATCACTGCCTGGGGCAGCAGGATAGTGGATGTCTCTTCTGCATGGGGGTGGGGGTGGGGGAGGGGTGATTTTCCTGAGTCACTGGCTCCACTGCTGCAGGGGAGGTGGAGGGGGAGAGCTGGGGTTGCGCGGATACCTCTTTGGGGTTGCTGGGCTTGTGAGCACCACCACTGCCAGCAGAGGGGCTGGTGTCACATGCACCTCTGCAGCTGAAAGCTTGGGATTGCAGGCCCAACTGCCGCTGCTGCCTGATTCCCTGTGGCCATGGGTATGGATGTGGCTGGAAGGCCAGAGTCACATGCATTGCCTTCCCTGATGCTACCAGGTTCTCTGGGGCTAGAGGGCTCAGCAGTCTTGGCCATCCATCTGGTGTCACAGGCACCATCTCCACTGTTCCCCTGGTTCCACCACCTCTATGTGTCCTAGTCAACCCACCTTTAGATGTATGGATGTGTGGAATTCTCCAGTGTTCTGGTATGTTGGGTAGAGACACCTTTGTTGAGTTATGGATGTTTTACTGGTTGTAGATTGAAGGGAAGAGAGAATGTCTTATGCCACCATGATGCTGATGTCACTTCTCAGAAAACTCTTTTATTGACTCTGAAAAAGTCAAATGAGGATACATTAAAAGACAGCCAAAACATATGATTAAATGAAACTTCATCTAAAATTGTAATTTCTAAGGTGCAACTCATCACACGTATTATCAGCAAATTATGTCTCGTGAAGATTGCAAACATGGACTGCATAATGAATGCTCACAGATATATCTTTTCTAACATTTTTATAAGATTCATAAGATTTAAAATTTAGCACCATAAATTGATGATGAAAAATTTGAACACTGAAAAGTAATTGCCTTTTACCTCTCTGAAAAGTGACTAACATTAAAGTGTTTCCATAGAACAGAAAATGTCCTTTGTGGCCATAAGAATGTCTGCAAGGGACAGTGGTAGGAGATGATGTCACAGAGATAGTTAGCAAAAGTGGAGGGAGCTGTGTTTAGATCACGTAGGTCTTAATAGGGTTTGAATTATACCCAGAATTGGGAAGTCATTGTAGGGTTTTGAGCAGAAGAGTAAACATGTATTTTATATTTTCTAAGGATCACTCTGGCTGATGTGTTAAAAAAAAAAAGCACCTTAAGAAGACAAACAGGGAAATTAGTTAAGGGGCTATTGCAAGAGTACAGGTGAGAGATCATTGTGGATTTGAAAAAATTGGTAACTGTGAGAAGAGTTAAGACTGTGAGAAGAACAGGTTCAGGGACAAATATCAAAAATTCTGTTTTACATATAATAAATTTGAAATGCCTACTGATATTCAAGGAAGCATGTGGAGTAGGTGGTTGTATATACAAATCAATAACTTAGAGTAGAAGTTGTCACAGATGATCTACTGTGTCAGATGCTACTGAGAAATCAAGGAAGGTGAAGGCTGAAAAATGACTACTAATTTGACAGAATGAGTGACTTGACAAAGCATGATGGGAATGACTTTTTGAGTGCTTGGTAGAAGAGGAATTAGAGGCAATAAGTAACAGACAACTCTGTAGAAGGATAATAGTTGGAGGGAAATGTGGGACAAAAGGAGGTTTTCGATTGTTTTGTTTTTACATGGGAGATATTCAGTTAATTCTCATGCTGATGTGGATAATCTTGTACAGTGCTACTCAAAATACTGGTCCATAAAGTATGTCTGAGAAGTCCACCAAGAGATAGTAAGTTTGTGCCAGAATGTAAATAAATGCACCACTTTTATTGATAGAGCCTCACTATGGAGAAAAAAAAAAAAATGTCAGGTGAATTAAACAGTATGTTTAAGGACATAACTGTTTTACATTTTGGGAAAAGTCCTTATTTTGTAGCAGATTAGTAACAAACATTTTGTGGGTTTTAGTTTAGTAGCAAAGTGGGAGGGAGAAAATTGTTGAAACAATAAAGAAAAGAGACATATAGAGAATGGTAGCTGCATCCTGCTATTGCTAGCCCAAGGAACTGCACTGTTTGTTAGTTTTATCAAACTCTGTCCACACCCAGGTTCAATGTGCCATTTGTTGCCTGCCAGGATCCTGACTGCTATATTTATCAAACCTTTATTAATGCCTTCTGGGCATCAAACTCTCCTGTCAGATAAATAGGTAGGTAGTTATGTTAGTTAGCAGATAGATAGATAGATAAATAGATAGATAGATTAGATAGATAGAGACAGATAGATATTGATAGATAGGTGTCATTGTAAATCATTTAAGTTTTGGTTGAAAGAAGGAAGAACAGAAACTATGTGAAATTTCTTTGCAAAACACTACCTTCTTACTCCTGGCTGTGCATTAAAACCACCTGGGGCACTTTAATAATATACCCCTTCTCAGGAGACAGAGTCTGATTTTATTTATCTAAAGTGGATTCAGAGATTAGCATTCTTAAGTTTCCCTAGGGGATTCTAATGTACAGCCAGGCTTAGGAACTAGTTTAATAAGGATTCAGAGATATAAAAGCCTTGCTGAGTGAACTCCAAGAAATAACAGTATAGCAGAGGGAAAAGGCCGTGTAAATAAATAGCTTCATTCAGTGGACATTAAACAGAAAGGTCATTTATGAAAATAATTTAAATTGATATTATTGATAAAATTATGAGTCCATATTTAAGTAGATAATCATATGCAAATTACTTGGACATCTATACAACTGGTTATTTAAAATAACAGTAACCATAATAGCCATACTTACAATGCAATTAGTAGGTATGAAGCATGAATCTAGTGCTATACTTATATTAACTCTAATATAAACTCCATACAATCCTAATGGCCTAGGTATTGTTACTAACCAGTTTTTACAGATGAGGAAACTGAGGCACAGAGAAGTTAAGTAACTTGTATATGGCCACATAACTATTTTATGTTGTTTCACACTGCCTTTATGCATTTCTGCTGCCAAAATTAACCACTCTCCCTTTGCAAGTTAGCCCAATGTCAAATCATTATAGTATCATTTCTAAGATGTTGTCTTTTGCTGTCTTTTGCTTAAGCAAACTTAACTTGCTTCCATACTGTCCTCTTCAATTCTTTGTTCATGTACAGCTTCATAATCTCTTATTTTCTCCAAAATTCTTCCTGCACATTTTTTATCTTCTTACTTTATTTTTATTTCAGGAATCCCAAAGTTTTCTATAGCAGGCAAATTATCAAAGATTACTCTACCATTTATTGTACATTCCTGTGATATAGGCCCTAATTAATTGTCTATTATTCCTGACTTCCCTTAGTCTTTACAAAAGGCTTGAAAGCTAAGACATTACTTAACATTTTGCAGCTGCTTTAAAGGTTCATTATCTTGCCCAAGGTCACAGATCTAATAAGTGGTTGAACTGGAATTTAAACCCCCCAGTTCTAATTCCAGAATTCTTAATGACTGCAATTTGCTGTGCCATTAGAAGGACTGATCTCTCAAGTTAGAACATAAGTTCTATCTCTTTGGTGCTACTTGTCCCTTTGCCCATGGCCAGAACAAAGTGGCCAGCTATCAAAGAAAATCAGCCTTTCTCCCCCTGGGGCCATGAAGAGCAGCAAAAATGCTTTCTCAGGGCTTTTCTTTTACCATTTACTGTCTACTGTATGAAGTAGTAAAGATGCTGAGTTTTAAAAAGTGGCAGTATAGCCTTCATTAATAAATGTTCTCAGGTATGAGTTGCTGAGACATCTTTGTTTATAGCAGCAACCTATTGATATTTTATAAATATATATATTTTTTCATCATCAAAATATATCATATAACTTACCAAGTTCAAATTCCTAGAAGATACAAAAACAAAGAAATGCATAGGAAAGCATAAAAAAGAAGTTGATTTCTGGTCCTGGATTTAGAGAGAGATCTTGGGTTTACGTCAAGTGTTATGTTTCATCTGTCTTTATAACTTCTGACCAAATATGTATATATATATTGCAAGTGTACTCTTCTTCTGAAAAATTTAATTGCCATTCATTTTCCTAGTGTGGAGTAACATGGATTAGATTCAAGTCAAGTAGGTTAAATTTTTCTATCTTACATTGTTTAAACTGTGTAAGTTTTTTTCTCACAAAGTAAGTCTGTGTCCCTGACTCCTTCCTCCCTGGTGGAGGATAGACAGAGATGAGAACTGTTCTCCAATACAATCACTGATCCTACAGAAATGTTTTCATCATAGAAAACTTAGTAAAGGGAAGGCCAAAGGAAATGAGAGCAGTATGGGGTGGGCTAGATAATAGGCATGAAAGAAACAGAATACTTCAGAGAAGAGTTTGTGGTCTAATCACTCAGACTTAGAGGCAACAGAGAACTCTAGATGGACCACTAGTTTCCTTCAGAAATTATTAGCTAGTGGTACTAGTTCAAGCTTGTAACAGTTCCTGATTTTTAATGAGCATTTGAAAAATATATCCAGGATATGTGTCTGATTAGAAATAAAGGACAATAGAGAGAGATCCAGACACAAAGAGGAGAGCTGTCATAAATTAACAAAGTCTTACCAATGAGAAATTAGAATAGAAACTTGGGAACAGGGTGCATGGGGGAAAAAAAAAAAAGGCAGCAAGTAAGTACTTAGCCATGGTAAGCCCTTTGAAAATGCTCACTGAGTGAAGAATGAATAAATAGTGAGGAGAGAGAATGGACATATGCAGTATAAATTAGGTTGAGAAACTGCAGCGTGTTGCTCATGTGGAAAGCCAGGGACTCTAATCACCTTCCACACACTGGATCGCATTGGCTCACTTTTCAATTGTCCAAGAAAAAATATGTCCTGACTCAGACTTGATTAAAAAATCAGTCTCATACATTCAACCACTTCATGATCGTATTCACCTTAGTGTCATCCTAAACCCCTCACTTTTTCTCAGTCCCCACATCTACTGTTTCACTAATTCCTCCTGCCGCTGCTTGTTACCTATTTCTCAGATCCATTCCCTTGTTAGTATTCTTTCAGCCAGTGTCTCAGTACCTCAGCATTTCACGCCTGGACATTTAAAACATCTTCCCTTCTGGTTTACCTGTCCTCTTCAAACCATCCCCTTCATTGCTCAGAGTAAATATCTGAAATATAAATCTTGCCCAGTTATTCTCCTTCATGACACCTTTATTGTCTAGCATTTATCTCTTGAGTAAAATCCAGTATCTTCATCAAGGTATTAAAGGTTCTCCATGATTAAACCTTAATGACCCTCTTTTCCTCACTTCCTCCATTACCTATCATTTACTATATGCACCAATGATATTTTGTTTCTGGAACAAGTCATGTTATTTTCGATCTTCTTTCCTTGTCCAACTTATATAGTTGTCCTGGAATGCCCTTCCCTCACATATTATTCAGGAACTTCTGCTCTCCCTTTTATCCAACCACAGCTACTATGCTTCCCTGAGTCTGAACTATTCTGCACAGATTTGTTTGCTAACCTCTTTTGTAAAGGTACTGTAATTTTCAAACGTACTAATGCAAACAGCAAATATTTTAAATTGATTGTTTTGAACATATAAAATATTAAAAAATATGTTCAAGATTGTAACAGTACAGACTTCCCTACTAATTAATAAAAGGAATTAAGTTGGCTATATTCCACAAATTGTTTTCACCAGTCTTTTGCTATTCTTTTATTTACCATTGTTACATTAACAATATATGTTTTTAAGAAGAATCACCATTGTGTAACAGTATACAACAAAATATCATCTTCACCACATTTTAATACCTCAGATAATGATCATTTATATGTGTGTGAGTGTAAATATATATATAGTATAGAATATCATAGTGTAGACTCAGATATAAAGGCAGAAGGGGCCAGGGCTAATGTGCTTATCTTATCATATTTTATCTGTTCAAAGAACAAATAAATATATAAAGACTAAATTATATTAAGTCACTTCTAATGATAAAACAAAAGGTTTCATAAATTTCTTAATTATAGCTACTTAACCATTACTTTATAGGAGAAATACCAAATGAAAAAGTTTTGAACACATAGTCTCCAAATTTATCATTAAGCATAAATATGATAAATTGAAAATTTAAACAAATATACTTTTATTTAAGAGTAAGATAAACTTAGGCTAAATTACTTTTAATCAAAGTACAAGCTCAAGAATTTTTAGAAAAATGTAACTTGTCTTGATCCAGAAACTTACTTTTTGGGATACTTTTCTTCTTCTTTGCCTTGTTCTAATTTTGATATTTTTATTAAACCTTCAAAGAACTGTATATTGCTTTTATATAAAATTATGAACAGCATATTTAAAAATTTTTGCTTATAAATGAAAATGTTCTCTTTACATTCATTCAACAAATCCTTTAAATCTCCCTTAGTAAGCAAATATAACAATGGAAGCCATGAATGTATTTCTGAAAGACGTTTTTCCCATTAAAATTCCCATTTCTTAGTTCATTTTAACAGCTTAGAACTTGCTAAAATGTCACTTGTGTTACTTCTGTTGGAAGTGTTTCTTTTTTAAAGCCATGTAGCAAAATAAGATATTATGTTGGACCACTAATTATATCTGAAGATATAAAAAGTTTAAACCTTTAGTGAAATTCAATATTTTCAGCTGCCTTTAAATGAGAAGGGAAAGACTTAGTTGCAATTTTCTAAAATATAGGGCCACTAGCAAGAAAAAAAAGAAAAACAACAACAATAAAAAAACATAAGAATTTCCTGTGTGGGAAAATCAGAGAAGCATCTATACTTCATAATCCTGTCCAGAGCCCAATGTATATTAATGTAACACTTTGAAAGTAATATAGTTCCCACATGAAACAGGATTATTCTCTATACCCCAAATTATATTTCTGTTCATTTGAAAGCAAAATTTGTTTGCACAAATTTCAATAATTACTTAAAATTACTTAAAAATAATTTAAATAAAAATAAATTACTTAAATTTACTTAAATTAAATTTACTTAAATTACATTTACTTAAATTAAGTTTTACTTAAATTTATTTAAATTTACTTAAATTAATTTACTTAAATTAAATTTTACTTAAATTAATTTACTTAAATTAAATTTACTTAAATTTAATTTAAGTAAAAATAAATTACTTAAAAATAATTACTTAAAAATTACATAAAAATTGAATTTAATAGAAAACATTTCCATTTTATTTTTTTATTTTTTTGGCCACACCACACAGCTTGTAGGATCTTAGTTCCTCGACCAGGGATAGAACCTGTGCTCCCAACGGTAGAAGCGCAGGGTCCTAACCACTGGACTGCCTTTTATTTTAAATCAAAATAATTAACATATAATAGATACAGTTTTTCTGGACTAAAAATAGAAATAAAGGTCCTTATTTTCAGATACATTATTTTGGCATGTGGATTCAGAGTTATGATAGATGACACATTGTTATTTAGATAATGTGGTCAGGCTATTAAATTTCAAGTAATATTTGTGGTATTAATAAAATATATTGTGGGGACAAAGGAAGGAGAAAAATTTACTGTTGATTCTGTTAAATATATTTGATAGGGTTTTTCCCTATAAAATATATCCCTCACCTCTTTCTTGAACTCCATATCAAATTGTTAATATTTTCGTCAGGTTGTACAACAAATCTTTAAGATCAACATGTCCAAAACAAAGTCTTTACATTTTACTAAAACCTTATTTTCATATTCTCTACCCCCCACCATGATGACTCATCTACTTCAGAATCATCTTCTTCAGAAACTTAAGAATCATCTTCTTCTCAACCTCCCATCCATTCTTTTTCTCAATTACTTGTTTAAATGATCCCATCTCTTAGAAAGAGGGATATACCTTTATCTCATCTCAGCCATTTATTCTTTTTGTTTTTTTACTTGACTCACTATAGTCTTCTAACTGGTCTCTTATGTCCCTAGTATATGCCTTCTTCATTCCAAATTTATCTTTATAAAGCATAAATTTGATCATGTAATTTTCTGCTTCACTAACACAAACCAGCCAAAAGCCAACCAACCAATTAAGTAAAACAAAAAACTTTGATAAATCTGTGTCGATTATATTATGTGAAATCAGTTTAGGAAATTAATTTTAAATAATATATAGTAAAGTATAAACTTCTTGGAATGTCATATTGAAGCTTTTATAATTTGCCTACTACTTATTTTCAGTATGTTTACAAACAACATGGAAAACAACGAAGAATCTGGCAATTTAATTAAATGAAAGTCAGATAAAGAGCTCTACTGAATACTTATTTTCTAAATACAAGCAGTTAAAGGTGTTGACACTTTACCTCTGTAGCCCTCAGCACATTTAGCATAGTACCATAGACAGAACAGCTGTTTGGTAATAGTATGTATTTGAATGAGAAGTAAAATATTTGCCCAAAGAACTTAGCAAGAACCTCACTTAATAAAATAGTTTTTAGTTCAGAAATATGTGCATAATCAAAAACACAGAAATGCCATCTGGTGGTAACTTACGCAAAGCAGCTGCATTAAATGACTTCTACTGCTAATAGAAGGTAAACCAGAAGTTTGGGGTTGACAATATAACTTTTCAAGCAAAAAGTCATATTAAAGGTAAATAATTATAAATACACTATTGTTCACATAGTTCACCTTGTTAACTAAAACATTCACCTTCAGGATATTTGGCTGGAGTCAAGTAGAGTTTCACTGATGATACAATGGAGCCAATCTCATTAATTATAACTTCCAAGTGCGATACATACATATACACATGCATGGAATATGATGTATTAATACAGTAGCACTTGTATACAAATGAAACAAATATGAGGGCATGCTCAAAAATGTTTTACCAATACAAGTATATTTCTATATTGTGGTTGTAAACGTGTGAACTAAACACAGAAGAAGAAAAAAAAAACTTTTTGTAAGTATTTTTAACAACTTCCTAAATAGCTTTGATACAAAGTTACAGGAGCCAGAATTCCATATAATACCAATGTCTTACTTTATACTTGGGTATGAATAAAATAAGGTAAGATTCATAATGAAAAATATTTCTAGATCTTACCTGTAGTATAGATTTCAGTAGTTTATTTGAAGCCAAAATATTCAATTCCCAAGTCAGACAGTAAAAGAAAAGGGTGAAAAGATTAAATTAGCTATGTATTTTTTACATATATTCTACATATATTTATAAACATATATGTTTATATGTTTTACAACATATTTATTTATAATATCAAAATTAATTGCAGTCTTCTTCAACTAGAATCAGTTTATTTAGGAATTCCATTGGCGATCTCCTTTTTTGTAGGTGATTGAGGTATTTCTATTCAGCAGCACATTTAATGAGAAATAAATGAAACTAGGGCATGGTCCCTCCAGTAAGTGCATCTTGAGTTGGCTCCATGTTAGTAAATAAATTAGAAGAGTGAATGAGGTCATTTGAAGATGTCCCACGGTTAATTGAAACAGAGATTGCATCTACTTCTTTAAAAAAAGACATGGGTGACTTCTTAATCAGCCCTCCACTTTTTTCTTATGGAAATTCCTGTACTAGAAAATGGCACGACTCTGGGGAGAAATTTGTTTGAATAATCACAGCTTCACAAAGGAGAATATTGTTCAGTACTGAGGTTTTAAAGAAGGAGAGATTTTTTCCAGTAACAGATACTGTTAGCAATGCCTCATAAGACTTTTAAATCAAACACATTGAAATTAGGACTCTCAGGGGTCCACTGAGCCATTCCCCTAAAAGAGCAGCACTGGTCTGACTATTCCTGCTGAAGCTGGAGATTAATGCTGAGATTTGGGAGGAAATATGACTACAGAAATGTAAAAACAGTTTAAGTTACAAATTATTTTAAAAACTCATTGAAGTTCAAGAAAAAATATAACAATAAATTATTATTTTCTTAATTTATACAATACTCGTTTGGCCCCCAAACAATGCAATATTCACTGTTAGTTTAATAGGCTTCAATTTCCATTAGCAGTATTTAAATTCCTTTATGTTAATGAATGATCTGCATTTACACATAATAGCTTTTAATAAAAGTTATGGACTAAACCTTTTAGTGATTAATAATCTAATATTTAGGTGTAGTGCTAAGGATAAAAAAGAAAATAAAAACTGACATTTCATTTTGTCCCAACAAGTAACTGAAGTTAAGTATCTGCCTGAGATCGTCTTAGTCTACTCTAAAAGGAGAGTGAGCAATTCTACCGCCAACCTCTGACTGCTCTTGAAGACCAAAAGGCAGACTTACGCTTTCATCTACTTCTGCTAGAAAAAAAGTTTTACTCCTGGAAGTTTTCATGTAGAATCTGCATGTTACATTGGTTATTTGTGGCCATGTCATATTCTCAAGTTATTTTTAACAAAATTGATGATAGAATAGTGTCATATGCCAGGGATGGGAGGTATTTGTGGGATAGCAGTGAGTGCAGTGGTTAAGAGTTTAATATTGGAACCAGATGGCATGGTTTGGATTTGGATCCCAATACTTATTTGCAGTGTGACCTTCATAAAGTTACTTACTTTGCTTACATTTCATTATCTGTAATATATGGTTAATAATAGTATCTCATAGTGCCATTGAAAGGAACACATTTAAAGTACTTAGAAAAGTGCCTGGCACATACAACACTAAAATAAATAATAGCTATTATTCTCAGAATAATAATTATTACTACAAGACATAATTTTCCTCAAAAAAAGAATTTCTTTCAGTCAAAATTTTATTACGACTAAGAAAATTACAGTGAATAGCATAAATGTTATTAAGAGCAAATAACACATTTTACAATAATAGTTTGAAAATAAAATCAACTTATGGTGTTCAAATTGAATAACATAAAGAACCCTGTATATTAATCAAATACAGAATGGATATACTATCACAGTAATTGTTATTCAGTAGTTACTCTTTAAACATTGCCAACAAAGATCTTATCATCTAGTAGGAACCAAATAAAATTCATAATATTAGTTGTACATAATTCAATACAATGTAAATTTTATGAATCTGTCATTAGGGCTTTCTTTATCATTCTGAAATTGAGTTCTGATCCTAGTAGAGAATTTTTATGTAATATCATAACTAATTGTAATGAAGCTATCACTAACCTTTCAGTAGCGCAGACAGCTTCATCTAGGATAGGTCATCAAAGACAAGTGATATTTGTACCATTTAATACAATGGGCAAAGCCTCCTTTATCTCACAGTTGTTTACTTCATTGATTCTGCCCTCCTTCCTGAAAATCAGAACCAGTAGGGATTTTGATTAATTCCTTCAGTTGTATATTTAGGTCTTTATCCCTAACTTGTCTTAAACAAATATATCCACAAGATAGCTAGCTAGCTAGCTAGCTAGACAGACAGACAGGTAGACAGACTACAAGAATCATGGGTACTTGAAGTAACAAGTCATTCTCATTCTCTAATAATTCAAGTAAAACATCTTTTCTTTAATGGGAAAAAAAATAAGCAAAAAAACTCATTGAGACACTCTAGTAAAAAACCTTCTGTACACCAGTATGATACATTATTATTCATTGTTTCAATGTACTAAAATTTGCTACAATTTAAAAGTTGAAATAAATAAGTTGGGTGGGGGTCAAAATATAAGATGCTTCCAAAATGTAAAATCAAAAATAGAATTAAAAACTTCAAGGCATTCTTTCCACAATTCAAAAAAAAAAAATGAATTTTGCATTCCAGTGTAGCATATGCACAACTCAGAACATGATGTCGAGGCAATTATGTTATTAACTGTTTTCTAAGAAAAGCAGATGGTAAAATAAATTACGTTCTTGGGAATTTTTCTTAGACTTCCTATTTCTAGAGAGCATTCTTCCATGAAGAATTAAAACAGAGTTAGTGAAAGGGCCTCCCATTTTGTCGCTTAATGGAGAAATGTTTACCTGTCCACATTACCAGTGAAATTTTGCTATTCTGGATTTATTATTTTGGGTAAAAATCCAGTCTTTAAAACAGGAACGCCTAAGGATAATTTTAAGTTTTCATTGGTTTTATTTGGGTACCAGAGAAGAGAAAGGTCTGCAGCTGGTCCAGACACCTGTTGGGAGTCTGCTCTTATAAGTTTAATGAGCTGTTCTAAAATATGCATTGAGTATAGACTTGGAACAAATAACCAATATGTTATACAGGTATCCCCACTTTTTATTTTATTTTATTTATTTATTTTTTATACAGCAGGTTCTTATTAGTTATCTGATTTATACATATTAGTGTATATATGTCAATCCCAATCTCCCAATTCATCCCACCACCACCACCACCCCAACTTTTCAAACGTTTGCTTCACGCCACTTCATTTTCATGAAAGATCTACATTAGTACCTGTTTTCACTAACCAAAAGAAACCTGAAGAGGATTTTTCACTTTTATGAAAAGAAGTAAAAGATGAAAATGGCGTTCAGCATTGTTTTTCAGTTAGCTGTTGTAGAGGCAATGTGCACCCTGGGCAGTGAGAGTGACACCACCAAGCTCCTTTCCTGGGAACTACGCTCAGCATCTCAGCGTCAAGCTGCCACAGCTTTGAACTATGTCTGTTGCATCTATGCTTTATCTCAATATATTTTGTGCATCTATTAGTGAGATGTGTCCTAAGGTAATTGCTTCTTCGCTTTACCCTCTATGGCTTACAAAGTGTTTCATAGGATTGCTTTGTTTTTGGATAGTTGGGGAAACCTGTACCCCTCTTTTCACATAGCCAGAACACAGTCTTGGACACTGAGGGTTGAAAGTGAAGTGGTACCCCTCACTATTACACCTAAGAAATCACTCACAAAATATGTGTTTCTAATCTCCACAGCTCTGAGCTCTGCTAGTTGAGGTCTTACTTCCTAAGAGGACAAAGGAAGTCCACTAGGGGATGCAACAATTCCGTTTTTCTTGTGGCGGAGATTGTACCCTGACTGTATTCAGCTTCTTAAACCACCCATCAACAGGCAAATAAAGGATTTACTGTATTGGCTGTGGTGATTGACCCTGATTATAAACGGGAGATAGAGTTGCTGGTGTACCTTGGGATCAAGAAGGAGTATGTATGGAAGCCAGTAGATTTTGTAGGCTGCCAATGAATACTTTGCACAGAAATAAATTAATGAAAAATTACAGCAGATATCAACAGGTTCATAAATGGCTCAGACACTTCAGTGAAGATTTTGGTCATATCATCATGACCAGCTGAAGTGGTGGCTGAGGGAAAAATATGAAACACATGGTGAAGAAAGAAATATAGACACCAAAAATGGCTTTGTAAACAATTGCAGGAAAAGAAAAAGAATGGGATAACTATCAGTATTTTCTCCCTTGCTTTGTTATGGACATGTTTGCATATGTATAGACCAGTTTTTGTTCTTTCTTCTTCTATTTCTCTACAATTTAATATAAGGCACGTTGGTGGTGGTTAGCCTTGTCATATAGGCTTTAAGATGTCAAGAGGCTTTGTGACTGAGCTAGGTGATGGGAACTAACAGTAACTGCTGCGGAAGTGCATCTTTCCTTTGGAGGAGAGAATAAACATGTCTTCATCTATTTAAAGACAGACTCCCCTGTTCAGTATTGATTTCTCCAATGGGAGGCACTCACAAGAGACTTTATGGCAAAAAAGAAGCAAAAGCTGCTGTCCCTCAACAGGCAGGTGGGTTCAGGGGCTTCATCAAATGGCAGATACATAGTTTTACCAGAGGTTTCACGGCCTTCTCCCTGAAAATTGCCTCCTTTGAGGGTTACACACAGCTGGGATTGTCAGCAGCAATTCCCAGTGATTCTTGCACTTTCTGATTTACTGAATGCTGGAAGCCGCTTCCCTGTCCTATCACTCTCCAGGCTCTTCTCTGGTTTTGTAAACTTTTGATTTCCTATATTAATCCTTCTTGTCTCAATAACAGAGAAGTTTCTCTTTTCCCATTAGAACTCTGTCTGACACAGTAATTACTATATTTTCTCCTAACAAACACTTGAAATTACTGCTCTGAGGACAATGAAAGCTTCTCTTCTCAACATAATTCATATCCCTAAAATCTCAGCTTCTCCCCATATTTTGGATAAAACTGTAGGTTTGTGTATTTTGAAAGGAGATCTAAAGTGACTTTTATCTCCACTAATATAATAGCTCTCACTGTGATAGAGGAAGACTAGAGTTGATTACATCCTGACTTAGACCTCCATTCAGCATTTTCTTCTTTTTGAATCAGGTCCCTCCACCACTTTGTACTGTGTCTATCCCGAGTGAACGAAGAATCCAGTGCTCATATAATCTGTCAAATACCAGTATGTATACTTCCCATCACTCTCGCCTACTTTCCAACAGCTTTCTATCAAGTGTGCTGTACTTTCTGCATGTGCACCTTGTATTATTCATCAAACTTTTCTCCTATCCAGCCTTTCTCCAACCACACAGGCCCATTCTTCCCAAAACTACTTTAATATTTCAAGATAAGTTTTGGCAATTTATGTTCATTTTTTTTTTCCTTCATAAGGACCACAGACAAAGGCAATTTAGTCAATTAAAAACTAGATGATTTGTAAGCACAAAGAAAGTTGGGATAGTGAGTGGAACTCTTAAGTCTCAGTGTCTTTAAAACTTCTTATGTATTGGGGGTGAACAAACTCTTTGCTGGTACTACATAAGTTGACAAGGTGTAAGGTGTGTATAGGCATTTCCTACGGTAACTCCTAACAGCAGTTTATTCGCTCTGCTCCCATTCTATATAGATCTCCTCTAATACTTCCTTAATGTTCTTTCCACTAACAGGTCATTTATAGAATCATTTAAACGATGTTATACATTCAGGAAGAGTTCCTGGTGCATAGAGGCTCTTGAGCTGTTTCTGCACACCACTTTTTTTCACATGTTTATAATGAGGCCTTTTTTCCCCCAATTTAATTCAACTTTATTTAACAGCATTGCCTAAGTATCAGCCATTGCCCTGGAATACAATTATGTTCATCCTTTGCAGAAATAGTAAAAGAGATACATTTCTCCTATAAATGTATTACTTTAAATTTTACTTAGTCTTTCTTTGTAAAACTGAATTATTTTAATTATAAAAGCAATACATGCTTTTATATTAAAAAATAAAGATATTTTTAAAATAACATTAAACAGAAGAAAATATTGGGTTGGCCAGAAAGTTCGTTCAGGTTTTTCTATAACGTGGGAAAAAACCTGAACGAACTTTCTGGCCAACCCAATATCTGTGGCTCCCATTCATCTCCAAACCTTTGCCCCAAAGTAACAGGTTTTTCATTTAATATTTTTATTTTTAATACCACTTACCACCATAACTTTATCCCTAAACCTACACCTCTACTTGTTGATTTATCAGTTATGTAGTAACTTTTGACACCAGCAATGAAAACTATGAAATTAATGTGCTTTACTTCTCATCTTAGCCACTCCATTTTCCAACTGAAATAAGTGTATAGACATTTTTAGTTTTTTTAATTACATATGGTACTTAAAAACTTATTTTAAAACATTTTTATCAAGGAAAAAAAATCAAGGAATAAGTACACATGGTTGCAAGAACTGACGAGCTTATGATAAAAAGAGTACTAATCTCTCCTTCTTACCCCACAGGGAACATTTTAAATCTATTTTTATTTTCAGTTTTCTGGGTGCTGTTACCTCAACAATTCTAGATAAATAAATATACACCTCTATTATTTTATATATTTTTAGATTATATATATATATATATATATAGACTCTCTGGGGGAAAAAAAAAAAATTAGAATATCACTCACTTACCCTACCCTCTTTCTTTTCTTTGTCTCCTCCTAATGGGAACAAAAAAAAAAAAAAAAAAAAAGAGAACAATGCCTTGAAAGCCAATGAAGAAAGTATATCAAAGAGAAGTGTGTATAACCAGTAGGATTATATTGCATGATAGGTAATGAGAGAAGGACTAAGAATTTATCATTGAATTTTATAAGATGAAAGATATTGGTGTTTATTACAACAGCAGCTTTTATGGAGTTGTTGGGGAAGAGGTTGATTAGAGTGGTTTTAAGAGAGAGCGAGAGGTGAGGAGTTGGAGACATGGATTTTTGACTGTTCTTTTCAGAAGACTGACTGCAAAAAAGACTAGAGAAATGGAGTAGTAGTTGGTGGGGGACACAAAATCAAGAGAAGTATTGTTTTAAAGTTCAGAGAAACACTAGCATTTTTTAACCCTGTTGGGTATGAACTAGAGAGTGAAAAAAATTATGATGTGGTAGAGAAAGGAGAATCGCTGGAATGATGTTCTTGATTAGGAGAAAACATAGATGATCTAGTGCTCAAGAGGATAGGAGATGGTAGGTGGGTAAATAGAATGATGAGAGTCTGTAAAATTTTCTTTTTGATTGATTTGGATTTCTCAGTGAAGTAGGAAATAAGGTTACCACTTGTGACTTTGTAAGGCCAGTAACAGAAGATGTAAAATAATTATCCAGGATAATATAGACCCACATCATTACTGCCCATAGGTTACAAATGATTGTGATTTGAAGCAAGATTTCCTTTTGACTGGAAAAAAGACAAGAAAAGAAACTACTTAGTTTGGAGGGATATAATATTTTGAATAGATATTTTGTAATTAAAAAATAAAACCCTAGGGAGGGTGGGAGGGAGGGAGACGCAAGAGGGAAGAGATATGGGAACATATGTATATGTATAACTGATTCACTTTGTTATAAAGCAGAAACTAACACACCATTGTAAAGCAATTATACCCCAATAAAGATGTTAAAAAAAAAAAGCCAAAGAACATTTGCAAGTAGAAAAGAAAATTAAAATTACATGTGAATATCTTAACACCTCATACACAGATTAAGAGACTTAATTGATGGGCTTATATTTCAAGTCAGTAATTTTTATCCAGAGTACTAGAGTTTTTAAATAAGAATGGAGAGACAGGTTACAGGCATAATTGTGTGTATGAGTTCAGAAAGATAGAATATTTTTAGTAAACATCAGAATAATCTTTTCTTTTTAAACAATAAGAGCTACTACTTTTACTGGTCTTCTGTGAATAGAACATTTTTTTTAAAAAAAACTTGCTTTTGCAATAGAAAAAATCAAGTTGCTTAACACAATAGCATGTAAACCCTGTCATTGGCTCTCTTACCTCATCTCATACTACACTACCCTTGGATCATTCTATTTCAGCCACAGTGGCCTTTTTATTGTTACGTGAATATGCCAAGCACCTACATACCTTAAGGATTTATACTTACTCTTCTCTCAACCTGCATATATGCTTATATTTCACGTACTCTCACTGTTAAAAATTTTACTGTCATAAACAAAGCACCTATGCTCTCTCATTTCCTGCATTGTTTTACTTCACAGAACTTATTACCATCAAGAAATTATGTTTCACTTATTTGTGTATAAACTTTCTCCTCCCATGTGAATATGTAAAGCCGGGATTTCAGTCTTTTTGATTTGTTATTCCCAGCACCAAGAATCATGTGTTACATGATAGTCAATAAAATTATAGAATTGAAAAAAAAATCAAACAATTAGGTACTCAAAAGGTAATTATTTTTCTTTTTATTATGATTTCTGGCAAACTTAACAATTACACATTCCCTTTTTAACATCATATAAGGCTGTCTTGTGCCATGACTGGATTTTGTTGTTTTTGTAACATAGACCATCCTCTGTGTACCTCCTTGTGTGCTTGCAGAAAGCTCATTTTTAGTATCCTCTTTATGAATTGTACTGTCAGGAGGTTTTTTTTCATTCAACATACTTATAAATTGTTTATGAATAATTATCGCTGGGTATTTTCATTCCTTTCTGGTTTTGATGCACAGTAACTTATTAGTTAACCCTCCGCCCTGAGTATATTCTAATCTTGGTGTAGCATTCTATAGTACTTCTCTGTGACTATCAGAGAAAGATTTTAGTTTTCTTTTGGTAGAAAGAAAATTCTTGGCAAGGACTGAGTTTTTAATAGATCCACAAATAGACCATCCATTCTCATGTTTGAATCAAAGACAACATGAAACTTCATATATAAAGCCACTCAATACCCACTCCCCACCTCCCCAGTTTTAGCTACTGAGGCATATTGCTGTCCCACTACCACGTAGGCTACAGTGCTACACAATAATATTTATTTATTGAATAAAATTAATACTAGTGTGTTTCTTTTGTCCCCAAAACTAATTCTAACTTCTAAAGAGTCTTTTGTTATTATTGTTATTTTTACTATTTCTTCCAAAAATCTTTAGGACCTTTATCCAAGGGAACAGAACTGGAGGAGAGTGAGGGCCACCACTTTCTAGTACAGATTTTGGATTGAGGTTAATTCTTTTTATCTCTTTCTTTATTTGCAATAAATTTCTGCAGAATCAATCTCAAAGAGGATTGTATATGATACCGTCCTCTGTAACCAACATGATATTTGTATTGCTCTTTAGTTTAGATGGCATGGTAATATAACTAATATTTATTCATCTTACAAAAATTGATAGTGGAAACAGATATGCCCTTCAATTCACAATTTCCAACATATATTTAATTCTGTTCTGGTTGCTTTATTGTAGCATATTTATGTTATTTTTATCTGCAAATTAGAAGAAAAAGGCAATTTTGCTGAAAATATAAATAATAAAACAATTCATTTTAGACATTTTGCTAACAACTGTGTGATAAATAAAAAATCATGACTTATCAAAAGCCCATCCAGAATGTACTGTTTGGTTTCAGTATGAAGCCCCGTACATTTTAACAAAATATTTTACACTATTCAGTTAATTTATTGTTTCCTTAATGATTAACTTTAAAATTCTAACTTTTTTCAAAGCAAACTTCCAGCTATTTCAAAGGAATTTTTCCATTTCTTTTTAGTAAAAAAGTGTAAAGTGTAGTCTACCTCAGTTCTGCCATTAATCCAGTTGTTATCCATTAGAAATTATGTTCAACAGGGGCTGGGAATTTGTCTCGTAACATATAAGAGTGTCTAACTTACTTATAATAGGTAGTCAATAAATACTCATTGAATGAATAATTTCCTGGCAAACTCAATAGTCTGGATCTTAATTTCCTTTTCTTTAAAAAGTTGGAGTTGAATGGGGATATCCAGGATTAACATTCAAGATTTTATCTGATAAAATTATAAAACTAGTCTAAGAATTTGTTCTTGGACCTGACAACTGAGAAATAAATTTTTAGAATTCTGCTTGTCTATTTAATCAAGGGAAGATCATTAAATTAATTTAATACCAGTGAAAGTGAACTTATTTCTGCAGTTAGCTACTATTCAGCTTTTCAGTTGAAAGTTAGATACATGCTTGTAAAATAGTTGTATACATATAATAAACCATAAATTAAAACATTATCTGACTACATATGCCACAGATTTTTTTTTCTTTTTATGTATTGTCTTAAAATATAATTTCATCCAGGAAAATAGGATTTTTCCAGGAGAAAAATCCAGAAGCCTGAAATTTCTGTCGCTCTTCATTCTTCATCATTATGACCTAATGATGTTATATTTGATAAGCATATCGGTTCTGATGTGTGTCTCTCCTGAATTGTAAAAAGCACATTTCAGTTACTCAGGCTAGAGATTTTATTCTTTAAACTGTTCACAGTGCCTCTGGCCACACTTAGATTGCAAAGGAATATTCAATCTTCCATCTAATAGCATTCAGCCTATTGAATATTTAATTAGTTTCCTTAAAATGGTAAACAGTTGGAAATACTTTCCTCCTAAAGGGACAGCATTCTTTTTCTATTCTCTTATGAAGCTAATATATTTTATTTTAATTGCAATACTTACAATTAACAAAGAAGACTGAATATGTTTTGTCATTTAATTCCTATTTATTTATAAAATATTACTACAAAGAACAGAAAATTGAGTTACTGTATGTAACACATTAAAAGGGGCAGTGTAGCCAAGGACAGTAGTATTGCTTGAAAGCATGGGCTACGTAGTCAAGCCGCACATCTGAATTCTTTTTTTTTTTAATAGATCTTTATTGGAGTATAATTGCTTCACAATACTGTGTTAGTTTCTGTTGTACAACGAAGTGAATCAGCCAGAGGCATACATATATCCCCATATCCCCTGCCTCTTGAGCCTCCCTCCCACGCTCCCTATCCCACCCCTCCAGGTTGTCACAAAGCAGCAAGCTGATCTCCCTGTGCTATGCTGTTGCTTCCCACTAACTATTTTACATTTGGTAGTGTATATAAGTCGCTGCTACTCTCACTTCACCCCAGCTTCCCCCTCCCCACCCCATGTCCTCAAGTCCATTCTCTATGTCTCCGTCTTTATTCCTGCCCTGCCACTAGGTTCATCAGTACCATTTTCTTTTTTCAGATTCCATAAATATGCGTTAGCATACAGTATTTGTTTTTCTCTTTCTGACTTACTTCACTCTGTATGACAGACTCTAGGTCCATCCACCACACTACAGATAACTCAATTTCATTTCTTTTTATGGCTGAGTAATATTCCATTGTATATAGCACATCCTAATTCTTGATTCAACTCTACTAGCTGTGTGATTTTGGAAAAGATCAACATAAACCTCAATTTTTCTTCAGCTTTAAGACTGGGTAACATATAAGATTTATTTTATAGGTAATGAGGTAACACACATAAAACATAGCATAATTCTTGAGAAAAAATAAGTATTATCTTATTATTATATATTATTGATTGATATGTATATGATCAAAAACATGACTATTGTCAAAGAGCACTGCTTTTAGTTGCATTATGGAAAAACTGTTTAAGAAGCTGTGTGAAATGCACTTGTGGATTTATTCATTTATCATAGGCTTCACTGCTAAGTTGAGAATGGAAGCTGAATTGTTAAAACAAGAAGTTTAAAAGGTAAGAGAACAAATGATAAAATTTTTAGGCAACTTACTTAAGAAAAGAAAATAAAGAAAGTATACATGCATACAAATTATAGACCCTTGAGAATAAAATATTGAAATTAGGCCAACTAATAACCCTGCAATGGCCTCTAAGTGTTAACGTGAAAGGAAGAGTGACAGTCTCTCATTTTAAATCAAAAGCTAGAAATGATTAAGCTTACTGAGAAGGCTATAGAAGGTCACGACAGGCCAAAAGCTAGGCCTCTTGCACCAGTTAGCCAAGTTGTGAATGCAAAAGAAAGGTTCTAGAAGATAGTTAAAAGTGTTACTCCAGTGAATACCCAAATGATAAGGAAAGTGAAACAACGTTATTGCTGGTAATGGAGCAGGTTTTAGTGCTCTGGAGAGGAGTTCAAACCAGTCACAACATTCTCTTAAGCCCAAACCTAATCCAGAACAGGGCCCTAACTTTCTTCAAGTCTGTGAAGGCTGAGAGAGGTAAAGAAGCTGCAGAAGAAAAGTTTGAAGTTAGCAGAGGCTGTTCATGAGGTTTACGGAAAGAAGCCGTCTCCGTAACATAAAAGTGCAAGGTGAAGCAGCAAGTACTGATGCAGAAGCTGCAGCAGGTAATTTAGAAGATCTATCTAAGATAATCAGTGAAGGTGGCTACACTAAATAACAGATTTTCAGTACAGACAAAACAGCCTTATATTGGAAGAAGATGCTGTCTATGACTTTCATAGCTAGAGTGGAGAAGTCAACGCCTGGCTTCAAAGCTTCAAAGGACAGGCTGACTCTCTTGTTAGGGGTAAATGCAGCTGGTGACTTAAAGCCAGTGCTGATTTACCATTCTGAAAATCCCAGGGCTCTTAAGAATTATGCTAAATCTACTCAGCGTGTGCTCTATGAATGGAACGACAGAGCCTAAAAATAGTACATCTACTTACAACATGGATTGCTGAATATTTTCAATCTCACTGTTGAGAAAAAAAAAAAAAAAAAGTTCCTTTAAAAATACTACTGTTCATTGGCAATGGACCTGGTCACCCAAGAGCTCTGATGGAGGTGTACAACAAGATGAATGTAGTTTTCATGTCTGCTAACACAGCATCCATTCTGCAACCCATGGATCAAGGAGTAATTTTGACTTTCAAGTCTTATTATTTAAGAAATACATTTGAAAAGGCTATAGCTGCCATAAATAGTGATTCATCTGATGGATCTGGGGAATGTAAATTGAAAACCTTCTGGAAAGGATTCATCATTCTAGATGCCATTAAAAACATTTGTGGTCTTCAGCGCTGCCCTTTCAGGGGTTGGGGCTGGAAGTGACGCCGGGCTGAGCAGCAACAATAGTTTTCCACATGTGCGTAGGGTGCCAGGGTCAGGATATTAGAAATGAATACTCCCCAGTCAGTTTTCATCTTTGAAACCTGCATTTTAACGGTAACCGAATTAATTTTGACCTCAGAAAGTTACTATGGTATCTTAGGTGTGCCAAAGTCAGCATCAGAGTGCCAAATCAAGACGGCCTTTCACAAGTTGGCCATGAAGTGCCATCCTGATAAAAATAAGAGACCTGATGCTGAAGCAAAATTCAGAGAGATTGAAGAAGCATATGAAACACTCTCAGATGCTAATAGACGAAAAGAATATGATACACTTGGACATAGTGCTCTTACTAATGGTAAAGGACAAAGAACTAGTAGAAGTCCTTCTGAGCAGTCATTTAACTTCAATTTTGATGACTTATTTAAAGACTTTGTTTTTTTTGGTCAAAACCAAAACACTCGGTCCAAGAAGTGTTTTGCAGATCACTTCCAGACATGCCAGGATGGTTCCAGTAGACTAAGGCACCATTTCCAGGAGTTTTCTTTTGGAGGTGGGTTGTTTGATGACATGCTTGAAGGTATGGAGAAAATGTTTTCTTTTAGTGGTTTTGACACTGCCACGAATCGACATACAGTACAGACTGAAAATAGATTCCATGGATCTAGCACGCACTGTAGGACTGCCACTCAACAAAGAGGAAACATGGTTACTACATACACTGACTGTTCAGGACAGTATTTAGTCCTTTTTCTGTTCTCATTAAACCAAACTAGTTGACTCTTCTTCAGGATCTTTGATGCAGAACCAATTTTTTGTGAACTATTTTGACAAGTGCATGATTTCACTTAATTTGACAAAGCTATTAAATATATTTAAATTGTTTTTGACAAATTCAGCAACATTCAGTTAGTAGAGGAATAGCTAATTATTAAATTCCCTGATTAGGCAGGTTCTTTAAGAAAAGATTATAATTCTGCCTGGTCTTTTTTCTCTACCTGCCCTTGGACTTATTAACATGACCAGTTTTATTACCAAGGAAAGAATGAGTTTGCCGATAAATATTTAAAGGTTAAATTTTAAAAGTTATTGTAGATTTAAATTGTGTGAACTTGAATGCTTTTTTTTTGAGTGAAACCTTTGCTAATTTAAAATTGCGTGCTCTGTAGCATCTCTGACTCGGGTTGCAAAATGTATGTCAAACTGTATAATTGAGTCGTTCAGCAAAGTATAGCAAGCAGTATCTTGGTTAATTTCTACTGAAAGCTTCAAAAAGGTATGGTTGAATATTTACCACAGAACCATGCAGAAGAATTGGAGTAAAGGAAGTGATTGTATTGCTCATAGACATTTAGACTGAAAGAAAGTTGAAAACTTAATATTGCCAAGAGATTGTTAAGTGGCTAATGATTTCATCCCTGGCTAATAATTTTGTAGTAGTGAAATCATAGCTGTTTTATACATTTTTTCACATTTCTTTCTTAATTGTTGGTGCTCTAGGTCTTAGTATGAATTTATGCATTTTTTTGTGTGTATGGTTTTTCCTCTTTGCACTCATCTTTAGAGATTAACTAATACCTCATTCTGTTTATAAAAACAGCCAGTAATTTCTGTGCAACCTTATTATGTGCAAAATTTTTAAATCCTAAGAAATGTGTGCTTTTGTTTTCAGATAGACTTATTTCTTTTTTTTCCCTTGAATTTTATTTTATTTTTTTATACAGCAGGTTCTTATTAGTCATACGTTTTATACACATCCGTGTATACATGTCAATCCCAATAACCCAATTCATTACACCACCACCACCACCACCCCTGCCGCTTTCCCCCCTTGGTGTTCGTACGTTTGTTCTCTACATTTGTGTCTCAATTTCTGCCCTTCAAACTGGTTCATCTGTACCATTTTTCTAGATTCCACATATACGCGTTAATGATATTTGTTTTTCTATTTCTGACTTACTTCACTCGGTATGACAGTCTCTAGATTCATCTGTGTCTCTATAAATGACACAATTTTGATCCTTTTTATGGCTGAGTAATATTCCATTGTATATATTTACCACATCTTCTTATCCATTTGTCGGTCGATGTGCATTTAGGTTGCTGCCATGACCTGGCTATTGTAAATAGTGCTGCAATGAACATTGGGGTGCGTGTGTCTTTTTGAATCATGGTTTTCTCTGGGTATATGCCCAGGAGTGGGATTATTGGGTCATATGGTAATTCTATTTTTAGTGTTTTGAGGAACCTCCATACTGTTCTCCATAGTGTCTGTATCAATTTACATTCCCACCAACAGTGCAAGAGGGTTCCCTTTTCTCCACACCCTCTCCAGCATTTGTTGTTTGTAGATTTTCTGATGATGCCCATCCTAACTGGTGTGAGGTGATACCTCATTGTAGTTTTGATTTGCATTTCTCTAATGATTAGTGAAGTTGAGAAGCTTTTCATGTGCTTTTTGGCCATCTGTATGTCTTCTTTGGAGAAATGTCTATTTAGGTCTTCTGCCCATTTTTGGATTGGGTTGTGTGTTTTTTTTAATATTGAGCTGCATGAGCTGTTTATATATTTTGGAGATTAATCCTTTGTCCATTGATTCATTTGCAAATATTTTCTGCCATTCTGTGGCTTGTCTTTTCAGCTTGTTTGTAATTTCCTTTGCTTTGGAAAAGTTTTGAAGTTTCATTAGGTCCCATTTGTTTATTTTTGTTTTTATTTCCATTTCTCTGGGAGGTGGATCAAGAAAGATTTTGCTGTGATTTATGTCAAAGAGTGTTCTTTCTATGTTTTCCACTAAGAGTTTTATAGTGGCCAGCCTTATATTTAGGTCTCTAATCCATTTTGAGTTTATTTTTGTGTATGGTGTTAGGGAGTGTTCTAATTTCATTCTTTTACATGTAGCTGTCCAGATTTCCCAGCACCACTTATTGAAGAGACTGTCTTTTCTCCATTGTATATCCTTGCCTCCTTTGTCATAGATTAGTTGACCATAGGTGTGTGTGGGTTTACCTCTGGGCTTTCTGTCCTGTTCCATTGATCTATATTTCTGTTTTTGTGCCAGTACCATATTGTCTTGATTACTGTAGCTTTGTAATATAGTCTGAAGTCAGGGAGTCTGATTCCTCCAGCTCCGTTTTTTTCCCCTCAAGACTGCTTTGGCTATTCGGGGTCTTTTGTGTCTCCATACAAATTTTAAGATTGTTTGTTCTTGTTCTGTAAAATATGCCATTGGTAATTTGATAGGGATTGCATTGAATCTGTAGCTTGCTTTGGGTAGTATAGTCATTTTCACAATATTGATTCTTCCAATCCAAGAACATGGTATATCTCTCCATCTGTTTGTATAATCTTTAATTTCTTTCATCAGTGTCTTATAATTTTCTGCATACAGGTCTTTTGTCTCCTAAGGTAGGTTTATTACTAGGTATTTTATTCTTTTTGTTGTGGTGGTAAATGGGAGTGTTTCCTTAATTTCTCTTTCAGATTTTTCATCATTAGTGTATAGGAATGCAAGAGATTTCTGTGCATTAATTTTGTATCCTGCAACTTTATCAAATTCATTGATTAGCTCTAGGAGTTTTCTGCTGGCATCTTTAGGATTCTCTATGTATAGTATCATGTCATCTGTAAAGAGTGACAGTTTTACTTCTCCTTTTCCAATTTGTATTCCTTTTATTTCTTTTTCTTCTCTGATTGCTGTGGCTAGGAATTCCAAAACTATGTTGAATAATAGTGGTGAGAGTGGACGTCCTTGTCTTGTTCCTGATCTTAGAGGAAATGCTTTCAGTTTTTCACCATTGAGAATGACGCTTGCTGTGGGTTTGTCGTATATAGCCTTTATTATGTTGAGGTAGGTTCCCTCTCTGCTTACTTTCAGGAGAGTTTTTATCATAAATGGGTGTTGAATTTTGTCAAAAGCTTTTTCTGCATCTATTGAGATGATCATGTGGTTTTTCTTCTTCAATTTGTTAATATGGTGTGTCACATTGATTGATTTGCATATATTGAAGAATCCTTGCATCCCTGTGATAAATCCCAATTGATCATGGTGTATGATCCTTTTAATGTGTTGTTGGATTCTGTTTGCTAGTATTTTGTTGAGAATTTTTGCATTTATATTCATCAGTGATATTGGTCTGTAATTTTCTTTTTTTGTAGTATCTTTGTCTGGTTTTGGTATCAGAGTGATGGTAGCCTCATAGAATGAGTTTGAGAGTGTTCCTTCCTCTGCAATTTTTTGGAAGAGTTTGAGAAGTCTGGGTGTTAGCTCTTTTCTAAATGATTGATAGAATTTCACCTGTGAAGCCATCTGGTCCTGGACTTTGGTTTGTTGGAAGATTTTAAATCACAGTTTCAATTTCATTGCTTGTGATTGGTCTGTTCATTTCTTCCTGGTTCAGTCTTGGAAGGTTATACCTTTCTAAGAATGTGTCCATTTCTTCCAGGTTGTCCATTTTATTGGCATAGAGTTGCTTGTAGTAGTCTCTTAGGATGCTTTGTATTTCTGTGGTGTCTGTTGTAATTTCTCCTTTTTCATTTCTAATTTTATTGATTTGAGTCCTCTCCCTCTTTTTCTTGATGAGTCTGGCTAATGGTTTATCAATTTTGTTTATCTTCTCAAAGAACCAGCTTTTAGTTTTATTGATCTTTGCTATTGTTTTCTTTGTTTCTATTTCATTCATTTCTTCTCTTATATTTATGATTTCTTCCCTTCTGCTAACTTTGGGTTTTGTTTGTTCTTCTTTCTCTAGTTCTTTTAGGTGTAAGGTTAGATTGTTTATTTGAGATTGTTCTTGTTTCTTGAGGTAGGTTTGTATAGCTATAAACTTCCCTCTTGGAACTGCTTTTGTTGCATCCCATAGGTTTTGGATCATTGTGTTTTCATTGTCATTCGTCTCTAGGTATTTTTTGATTTCCTCTTTGATTTCTTCAGTGATCTCTTGCTTATTTAGTAACATATTGTCTCTAGGTATTTTTTTATTTCCTCTTTTATTTCTTCAGTGATCTCTTGGTTTTTTAGTAACGTATTGTTTAGCTTCCATGTGTTTCTGTTTTTTATATTGTTTTCCCTGTAATTGATTTCTAATCTCATAGTGTTTTAGTCAGAAAAGATGCTTGATATGATTTCATTTTTCTTAAATTTACTGAGCCTTGATCTGTGACCCAAAATATAATCTATCCTGGAGAATGTTCCGTGTGCACTTGAGAAGAATGTGTAATCTGCTCATTTGGGATGCAATGTCCTATAGATATCAATTAAATCTATCTGGTCTCTTGTGTCATTTAAAGCTTGTGTTTCCTTATTAATTTTCTGTTTCGGATTATCTGTCCATTGGTGTAAGTGTGGTGTTAAAGTCCCCCACTATTATTGTGTTAATGTCGATTTCCCCTTTTATAAATGTTAGCAGTTACCATATGTATTGAGGTGCTCCTATGTTGGGTGCATATATATTTATAATTGTTATATCTTCTTCTTGGATTGACACCTTGATCATTATGTGGTGTCCTTCCTTGTCTCTTGTAACATTCTTTATTTTAAAGTCTATTTTTTCTGATATGAGTATTGCTACTCCAGCTATATTTTGATTTCCATTTGCATGGAATATCTCTTTCCATCCCCTCACTTTCAGTCTGAATGTGTCCCTAGGTCTGAAGTGGGTCTCTGGTAGACAACATATATATGGGTCTCGTTTTTGTATCCATTCAGCGAGCCTCTGTCTTTTGGTTTGGAGCATTTAATCCATTCACGTTTAAGGTAATTATCGATATGTATGTTCTTATTACCATTTTCTTAATTGGTTTGCGTTTGTTTTTGTAGGTCCTTTTCTTCTCTTGTTTTTCCCACTTAAAGAAGTTCCTTTAGCATTTGTTGTAGAGCTGGTTTGGTGGTGCTCAATTCTCTTAGCTTTGGCTTGTCTGTAAAGCTTTTGATTTTACATCGAATCTGAATGAGATCCTTGCCAGGTAGAGTAATCTTGGTTGTAGGTTATTCCGTTTCATCACTTTAAATATGTCATGCCACTCCCTTCTGGCTTGTAGAGTTTCTGCTAGACATCAGCTGTTAACCTTATGGGAGTTCCCTTGTATGTTATTTGTCATTTTTCCCTTGCTGCTTTCAATAATTTTTCTTTAATTTTTGCCAATTTGATTACTATGTGTCTCATCATGTTTCTCCTTGGGTTTATCCTGTATGGGACTCTCTTTGCTTCCTGGACTTGGGTGGCTATTTCCTTTCCCATGTTAGGGAAGTTTTCCAGTATAATCTCTTCAAATATTTTCTCGGGTCCTTTCTCTCTCTCTTCTCCTTCTGGGACCCCTATAATGTGAATGTTGTTGTGTTTAACATTGTCCCAGCGGTCTCTTAGGCTGTCTTCATTTCTTTTCATTCTTTTGTCTTTATTGTGTTCTGCAGCTGTGAATTCCACCATTCTCTCTTCCAGGTCACTTATCTGTTCTTCTGCCTCAGTTATTCTGTTATTGATTCCTTCTCATGTATTTTTCATTTCAATTATTGTATTGTTCATCTCTGTTTGTTCTTTAATTCTTCTAGACCTTTGTTAAACATTTCTTGCATCTTTTCGATCTTTGCCTCCATTCTTTTTCCAAGGTCCTGCATCATCTTCACTATCATTGTTCTGAATTCTTTTTCTGGAATGTTGCCTATCTCCACTTCATTTAGTTGTTTTTCTGGGGGTTTATATTGTTCTTTCATCTGGTATATAGCCCTGTGCATTTTCATTTTGTCTTTCGGTGAATGTGGTTTTTATTCCACAGGCTGCAGGATTGTATTTCTTCTTGCTTCTGCTGTCTGTCCTCTTGTGGATGAGGCTAAGAGGCTTGTGCAAGTTTCCTGATGGGAGGGACTGGTGTTGGGTAGAGCTGGCTGTTGCTCCGGTGGGCAGAGCTCAGTAAAACTTTAATCCACTTGTCTGCTGATGGGTGCTGCTGGGTTCCCTCCCTGTTGATTGTTTTGCCTGAGGCAGCCCAACACTGCAGCCTACCTGGGCTGTTGGTGGGGCTAATGGTAGACTCTGGGAGGGCTCACGCCAAGGAGTACTTCCAGAACTTCTGTTGCCAGTCTCCTCCTCCTCACAGTGAGCCACAGCCATCCCCTGCCTCTGCAGGTGACCCCCCAACACTAGCAGGTAGGTCTGGTTCAGTCTCCTGTGGGGTCACTACTCCTTCCCCTGGGTCCCAATGCACACACTACTTTGTGTGTGCCCTCCATGAATGGAGTCTGTGTTTCCCTCAGTCCTGTTGATGTCCTGCAATCAAATCCTACTAGTCTTCAAAGTCTGATTCTCTAGGAATTCCTCCTCCCATTGCCGGACCCTCAGGTTGGGACGCCTGATGTGGGGCTCAGAACCTTCACTGCAGTGGGTTGACTTCTGTGGTATAAGTGTTCTCCAGTTTGTGAGTCACCCACCCAGCAGTTATGGGATTTGATTTTATTGTGATTGCGCCTGTCCTACCATCTCATTGTGGCTTCTCCTTTGTCTTTGGATGTGGGGTATCTGTTTTGGTGAGTTCCAGTGTCTTCTGTTGATGATTGCTCAAAAGTTAGTTGTGATTCCAGTTCTCTCGGAAGAGGGAGTGAGAGCGGAATTATTTCTTGAGTTCCGCACTTTTCCATGTTCTCTCAGAAGAGGGAGTGAGAGCGGACTTATTTCTTTAGTTCCACACTTTTCCATGTTATACTCCATATGAGTATTAATCCTGTGGATACGTATTAAAACTAGTAAATATCTCATACAACTTTGTGTGTGAAAGAAATATAATATTTACAATATGAAAAATGTATGTGATTCATGGGAAGAGCAAAACATCACCATTAACAGGAGTTTGGAATAAGTTGATTCCAACTCTCATGGAGGACTTTAAGAATTTCAGAACTTCAGTGGAAGAAGTCACTGCAGATATGGTGAAAATAGCAAGAGAACTAGTATTAGAAGAGGAGCCTGAAGGTGGGACTGAATTGCTCCAATTTCATGATATGCTTTAACAAATGAGAAGTTGCTTCTTATGGATGAACAAAGAAAGTCTTTCTTGAGATGGAATCTACTCCTGGTAAAGATGCTGTGAAGATTCTTGAAATGACAGTAATGGATTTCAAATATTACATCAACTTAGTTGATAAAGCAGCAGCAGGGTTTGAGAGAAGTGACACAATTTTTGAAAGAAGTTCTCTGGGCAAAATGCTATCAAACAGCATCATATGCTACAGAGAAGTCATTGGTGAAAAGATGAGTCAATCGATGCAGAAAACTTTATTGTTGTCTTATTTTAAGAAATGGCCACAGCCACTCCAACCATCAGCAACCACCACCCTGATCTGTCAGCAGCCGTCAAATTCAAGGCAAGACTCTCCACCAGCAAATATTATGGTTAGCATTTTTTAGCAATAAAGTACTTTTAATTAAAATGTGTAAATTTTTTAGACATAATGCTATTGCACATTTAATAGACTGAAGTATAGTATAAACATAACCTTTATATTCACTGGGAAGCAAAAAAAAAAGGTGACTTTCTTTATTGTGGTGTTTGGTGGAAACGAACCTACATTATCTCCGAGGTATGCCTGGAAACAGGTTTGAGGAGGAGCTGGCTGGATATGGTTCTCCAGGAAAGAGTGCTGGAATTCTACACGGGTAGCTACTATAAACTCCACCACAATCAAGAGGAAAGCAAATTAAGCAGCATCCTCTGAAAACCCTAAGGACAAAGACATATCACTGTAACTAAAGTGAGTGACCAGATAGCCAAGACTGGGAAGCTTCTTCCATTGGAGTTGCTTTTTCAGCACCCATAAAGCTTGAGAAGTGATTGCTGTAAAAATGCTGGGAGGTGGGGGCGGCGGGCAGTGCACATCTCTAAAGCCTTTACTTGTCAGCAGAAAAAAATCAGTCAAAAGCATCAGTAGATTGGTATTTTCCTTCTGCCAGATATCTCACAATACATATAATTGGTATAATGTAATTAGCATACAGAATTACAGCTGCCAGGGAACCTGGTAAATATAGTTTTTACCTTTCTGGATCCTGCTGCACTGAAAAGGTAAATTAGAAATTTGTGGGAATAAACACTGAAAACCAAGTGACCATATCACCACACATTGATTTATTTTCCCTATGAAAAGCAAAATGGTTATTAAGGAAAAAATTAGCAAAATTTTCCTTTAGTTCTTATTTCTTTCTCATCTTCCTTTTGTGATTTAGGAGCTAAGCATGTTCTCAGAAGTCATAAAATAAATGCCCTACCTTATCTAGAGTCATTTTGTTTATTAATTATTATTAGTGTATTTCTTAAGGACTATGAAGTTTTTCAGTAGAATATAAAAATATTTGAAGTCTGTAAAAAATTAAAACAACTTCAAAATACAAAAGGAAAACCTGGAATTGACATTAGTCAGTTTTTATTTGGATATCTACACATATTCATTTTATATTAACTTCATTAATTATACAATCTCATATTCAAGAAAGGTTTATTACTATGAAAGCAATGTGTTGGCTAAAGTTCTTATTTCCCAAGCATTCCTGTGTATCCATGATGATTTTGAAAAAAATCATAGCCAAGTGTAATAAATTATATAGTATTAAAAAGATCAAAATCAGTATTATACAAATCTTACCTTTTAGGGAAAAAATGCATAAACATATTGTTGTGTATTATAATTGGAATGTATGGCATATGATTGAGACTATTTTCTTCCTTTTAAAGAAACACAAGCCTACTAACAAATTAAGCCAATTTACAATTTATCAATTTGTTCCACATATGTTCTGCAACAGCTGATCAGGCTCGGCTTTATAAAGCTGTGCTCACTTTTGCTCCAGCTACTGTATGTACTGCATCCTCCTTTCATTCCCCAATGCACACCATTTTCAGAGCTATATTTCTAAATCAGAGATGTGGCCAGGTCATTTACCTGCTTGAAAACCTTGAATAACTTCATAATGTGCCCAGGATAAATCCAGGCTCCTCAGTGTGGCTCCCTGAACCATTTTCTCTAGCCAGACCTGCCTGCATACCTTTCCTGCACTACACCTTACCCATTCCTGTGTCTGTCCTTGTGTTTGTGATGCTGTCTGCACTTGGAAATGTGTCTTTATTCTAATTTGGCTGACTACTCTTCACCCTTTAAATCACCCAATTCTGTGAGGCTTTATCATATCATCTATGCCCAAAGTCATTTTATTTGGTAATTAAAAACAAGTAACCAACTAAATAAATAGGACAGAGTAATGAAAACATAATTCCTATACTAAAGACAGTTCTATTCTCCCTTTTAATTCTCCATGTGAAATTATGACTTACTGTCATGACTTTTATAATTACAGTAATTGAATCAAGATAGGTATTTTAAATTTGTGAATGTATTTACTGAATGATAAACACTGTATTTTAGTAACAAGAAACTTTCCTCCAGTGTTCTTCACTTAAAGAAATGAGTTAAAAATTAGAAATAAATTACTTAGCTTGAATTGTACTATAATAATATATATGCATTAATATATCCAAAAATGACATGGGAATTATGTATTGTGTGTAAAGCATTATTCTTCAAAGACTGATGATATTCATAAACTTCCTTCTGATTTAGAAATTCTTAGATTCAGTTTAGGCTGTCAATAATATTCCTTCAGCAATAATCTTTCAACATAACAAAGACAGCTGTTTGTAGTGTGGACAAATTGCTGCAGTATGTTCAACACGCTGAAATTTCTAAAAGTACATCTGAAACAGATTTTTTATTTTATTTATTTATTTTTGGCTACATTGGGTCTTCGTTGCTGCACCCGGCCTCCCTCCAGTTGTGGAGAGCGGGGGCCACTCCTTGCCGCGGTGCGTGGGTTTCTCATTGTGGTGGCTTCTCTTATTGTGGAGCACAGGCTCTAGGCGCATGGGCTTCAGTAGTTGTGGGACACAGGCTCAGCAGCTGCGGCTCACAGGCTCTAGAGCGCAGGCTCAGTAGTTGTGGCACATGGGCTTAGTTGCTCTGCAGCATGTGGGATCTTCCCGGACCAGGGGCTCAAACCCGTGTCCTCTGCATTGGCAGGCAGATTCTTAACCACTGCGCCACCAGGGAAGCCCTGAAACAGATTTTTTAAATGCTCATTTCTTTTTAGTTCTCTTCTTTAAAATGAAAATCTTTTCATAAAGATAAATTTAGTCTGCTGTATATAATAACATTGCCTAAAAGACCATTTCATATATTTAAGATTCTTTTCAGGAAATGATTTTACTTAGCAGTTATATAATATTTGCTTACTTGTATATCTATTTATATTATCTTGTTTAATCATTTGTTTGTAATGAAATATCATGGCATAAGGGGCAGGTAATTGTTTTACTTGGCATATTCCAGGAGGTATACAAAATTGAACCAAATATTTATCACAGTGATTTTTATTTATATAATGCAAGCATTCTGGAGAAAAAGCATATGGTAAAGACAGTTTATTTTCCTTTTAAAGAAATACATTTTTTAAAGTCCAATGTACATTTTAAATATTAAATGAAGTTTCACACTACCAAAGAGCCTTCATGATTTTACATTTTTCTAAAAATCAAAAAGAAACCACATGATATTTGAAAAGGGGAAATTGTTAATTTCAACACCTTTTCATTCCTCTTCCTCTACCTAATCATCCTTCAAGTTGCTTCTCTTGAATCTTGTAAATTCTCTAAAAATGTAAGCATATTAATCTTGTTTTAAAATAAGACAAAAATCAGTTGAGGAGATTTAGATAGTATATTTCTTTAGGGTTTCTAAAATGTAAGTAATTAGTTTATTTTTGCTATCAGACAATAAATGCAAAAATATCTAGCCTGTTGCTTAGAATATAGAAAACATAAATAAATAATCATGGCATAGGTGCACAGTCCAAAATACTCTTATGTGTGAAGTGAGTTATCATTAAGAGAAGATTTTTATTATCCAACCTAATTTCATTTTTAAACTGAATTTTAAACTTACTAACAGTAGATTCTTTACATGGATAAGCTTATCAGTAATAATGGCAATGATGTTTTATTATGTATGGCATAACAGAAAGCATTCTGGCACTACCATTTACAGGTTTGGTGGCATTGATAAGTCCTTTATTCTCTCTGAAACATACTTCAGTTTCCCCTTCTGTAAATGGAAAAGACAAGGAAGCTTGTTAGAATTAAATGAGATAGTCAATATGGATGAAAGCATCATATACACTGAAAGATACTATATAAATATTCTTCTTATTCATATCATTATTTTTTATATTTTGTTTTAAACTGCATCACATCCATCAATTTCTCACATTAGTTACTACAGTAAAAAGTTTTTGCCTCTTAAATATAAATCCATAGGAATAATTCCAAATGAATCAGTTTAAAGTATTGCTACTTATAAAAATGTACTCTTTAGTTACACTCACTAAGTAGTATGGATCAAAATGATTTAAAATTATATATGGGAGAGATGTCACTGCAGTTTAACTAAATTTTCACAAAAAATTAAAATATCCATTCTGATATTTCCAAAAGGATTCTTTGAAGTTTTTCTGTGTATATACACAGTCACAAGAAAATATTAATCCCAGTGATTGAGATGTTTATTACTTTGTTTCCTTATTGAAAAGTGACTCAATACATAGCTTTATTTAGAAATCAAAGTGATTCTTCACTAAGACCGAAGTAATCTTTGTATGAATTAAAACTAGTCATTAAGAAATTCTATATCCAGCTCTCCTCCTTTGAAAATAATTGTCACTATGTGTTTTTTTTTTTTTTCTGGGAGAGTTTAAGCTTTAATAACTTTGCCATATCCTTAACAATATGAAGAACTTTTAAACTATTTTCTACTGCAAGTTTATTTGCTTTTGTGTATTAAGATTTGGTTTGCCGTTATTTTCAGCATAGTTTTTGTTCTTTTTTCCAACCACATGTACACATAAGCACTCACACACAAGTACATGTACATGTGTACACACAGGCACTTATATGAATATGTACTAAATATGCCTTTATGTCCAGTAGCACCAGGTGCATGTTTTGCCAGGCCCAGTGCAAAATGAAAATGTTGGATCTCTTGTTCAAAATAATTAAGAATTTCAAGATGGCAGAAGAAAAAAAAAGCATTAAACCGAAAGTGAGGCTTTTCTGAGAGTGGGGCCCAGTGTGATTGCACAGGTCACACATCCACTAAGCAGGCCAGGCTGTTCACATTCTCTGCAGGAAAACTATGCAATCTTCATAAGTAGTTAGCCTTCATTTTCATTTCCTTGCTATTGAATCTGTTATGTATGAGGAGGGAAAATGGTAATAAAATACCAGTTAGTGCTATTAATGTTACTCTATGATCTAGTATAGCTATAGGTTATACACTTTTTTTTAACTCCTCAAGAGTAGAATATGGATCATGTTTCTATTCCCTGAACTTGGGTATAGTAAAATCGAACAATTGTCTTTGTACCAGTTAGTAAATAACTTTTCTCATCGGTTAAATTTCTGAAGTGTTACACAGTTAAGTGATAGGCAAGAAAAAATATCTATTTCTTAAAATACAATATCCAAACTGTACTTTCAACCCATTGTACAGACTTCCCTCTCATGGGAAGAAAAAAGCCTTAAAACTTTCTACCTAGCATAAGGGCTAAACTCTAATCAAGTAACTTAAGCATCGATTTCCTGAACAGATGTATTTTGTGTATATCCTATTTGCATTTAGAATAACCTGTCAGACATTTTTGGACTCTGGGGATAACAGAAAAGGAGGCACTAATAATGAAATGTTGCATTATACGCCTATGCAAAAATAATTTCAATATGAAAGTGTTACTACACTATTTTATAATTTTAAAAGAATTTTACCAGAAATCTGAGTCCTCTTCAATCAACTCTATATCAGCTTTAGTATATATGCACTAAATTATATGTATATTATGTGGCAGATGGGTATGGATGGGGTAAAGGTAGGAAATTAAGTGGTAACACAATCTGTCTTATACCTGAACCTCTTGAAAACAGAAACATATGTCATCTTAAAGGTCTTTTTTTTTCCACTATCTCAGAGGAAATTATACCTGTTTTTGTCAAGCCTGTTGATTCCATTGCTTTTCATTTCTTATGAGACCACCCTTCATCAATTTTCTCTTATTTCACAAATATCTTTAAAAATTTTCACCGGCTTCTTTCATTTTAATTTCCATTCATTCCTCAACCCATTACAACTCGTGTACTCTACCTAAATTGCCTGAATTACTCAAATAATCTTTTTTTGCCTCCTTTTTTTAAAATTATAGACAGATAACATGAGATGTACTCTTGACAAAAAGTGTCCAGCACTGTCAACTATAAGCACAGTGTTGCACAGCAGATCTCTAAAACTTACTCATCTTGCATAACTGAAACTTTAAACCTGTTGAACAGCAACTTACCATCCCCCATCCCCACCCCAGCCCTGGCAGCCACCGTGCTACTTTCTGCTTCTATGAGCTTATTTTAGATGCCTCATATAAGTGGAATCATATCCTGTTAGTCCTTCTGAGACTGGCTTATTTCACTTAGCAAAATGTTCTAAAAGTTCACCCAGGATGTCATATATGGCAGGATTTTCTTCTTTTTTATTCCATTGTATGTATATACCACATTTTCTTTATCCATGAATCCATTAATGGACATTTATGGTTGATTCCATATCTTGGCTATTGTAAATAATGCTGCAATGAACATGGGAATGCGTATATCTCTTAAAGATCCTAGTTACAATTCTGTTGGATAGATACTCAGAAGTGGGATTGCTAAAATACACAAAGAATGAGTCAAATGCTGGCTTGTTCTTTTGGACTTTTTTTTTTGAAAAATAATATTAAGTGCAATAAAATATCCTTCACTTCACATTTGACTTGCACAGTGTGATCACAATGAGAGCCATTTTTGAGAAAAACTATTTAATGGTTTCCCACTTTTCTCAAGGGCCTCTCAAAGCTGAAATTCAAATATGTCTCTTCTGAAGTACCTAGTGTGTTATTATTTTGCAAGACTTACAAAATTTACTTTCCAAAAATTTTGCACTAAAGAAGCTATTCACTAGTGTTAAATTATTGGAATTCTTGCATAATAATAATCATATAAGTGGTCAGCTCATTGGTGAATAATTTTGTATTATGGGTATTGCTTTGTTATGTGAAGATTTTTACTGAACACTTACATACCAAGGACTTCCCTGAATAATTGGATGCAAACATCTGCATCTTTTGATCCACTACTTGGAAGAATTATTTAATCAGTCTTTGAGATGCAAACTTCAAATGTATAAAATGGATGGTTAGTCATTTTAAATATTAGTAGACTTTCTACTTCAAAAATGCCAGACTGACATAAGCACTTATGGAACCCTGGGCTAATCTCCCCTCCCCTCAACATTCATCTGCAGCAGTGATACCACAATTTATAAACCAAGGTCAGGTTATATCACTGTACACTTACATGTTCATTACTGATCAAGACTGTTTTTCATCTAGCTATCACAGTATCATCAGAATGCAATCATAGTTCTAAGAATAGGAGATGAGTTTATACAATAATTTACATTAATAAATAATCTACTTCAGACACTAAATGTTTTAATCTGCAGTAAAGATCTGCATGGGTGGAAATATAAGCTATAGTAATGGATTCATAAACTCACTACTTGGAAAAGGTCAAGAAAGGTTTTTCTTCATTGTTATCGTATTCCTTAACTGCATAAATGAGATATACAGCTAAAGCTTCCTTTAGAATAGTAGGAATTAGTCCTAAGGAATCAGGGTCACTCGTTATGAAGTCTATATTTGGTTTTGGCACATCCAGCAGCTTTATTATGTATCTCATCACTCCCATTTTTCTTTTGCCTCATTGTTGAGGTGACAGTGTAGTTTATTGTTCAAACCAGAGCACTTCTGAGAATGATATGGGATGCTATTAATAACAACAGTGACACCATAGGCATAAACTTAAACTGTCCAGGGCAAGCCAGGACTTACGTTAACCTGTCATAGCACTTTTCCCTTTAAAATTTCTGTGTCAAGTTCTATCCTTTACCTTTCAAGAAAATCTGCCTTTAGCTATGGATCACTTTACAGTGTCCAGCACTTGTCTATGGCCATGGCACCCTGAACACGCCTGATCTCATCTCAAGTGTCAAACATCAATAAGTAATCAATATATTACCTCTGAAAAGCTTCAGCATTTGTAACAAAAGACTAAAGCCTTAAAGAGATGAAGCTCTAGTTTAGGTAATTCCAAAAATCTTCCAGAGAGGGAGTATGTCATAAATGGTGCTAATTAAATGCTTGCTTCTCCACCTATTACTAAATTTGGTATCCTGTCAAGTTCTCAGAAGTTTCCAGAAATAATATGCCCTTTTATATGCAGTGTTTTCTTGTATCTACATTTGCATATGCCTTCCCTTCAAGCAAATTGTGCTAGATACAGAAAGCTGCCCAGTGGTTCATCCAATTAATTATTTCTGCCTTACTTCAAGTCTTATCTCGCCCCTAGATTTTTAGTTCCATTGATGCTTACCTTAACCTTTCTAAAAGTGAGCACGAGGTAAATATTTAACAATACTAAAGTATTTTCAAAACATTTTAAAGAGAAAACAATTAAAATGTGAAAGTAAATTTTTGCAAAAGTGATTCAGCTATTTCTATGAGCTTGTTAGATGAAAAACCTCTAATTTCTGTCAGGGAACTAGTTGCTGGCATGGGTCCAGGGATTTCCTTCCATTCTTCACTGACTAAAATATGCTCATTCATTTATTCATTTGCCTATTCAATAGAGTTTACTGTAGTCAAGCACTACACTAAAAATATAAACTGTAAGACAGTACAGTTTCTATCTCATAACCCAGCAGGGGAGATAAATACACAACGTTGAATTAACAATATTATAGAGTTAACCATAACTCTATAGAACAGCAAAGAGAAGAAAATCAAGGAACACCAAATAGGCAGATCTTCACAGAGTTCATAGACCAGTGGAATCCTGAAGCGTTGAGTACATTTACCAAGCAGAGAAATGGAGAAATTATACTGCAAGCTGAGCGGAGTTCTCATAAGGACACAGAAGCACAGAGAATGTGGTGGTCAGGAGGCTGCAAGCAGGCACGTGTGGCTAGAATGCCTGGAACCCATGGTGTGGGCCTGTTAGGCAGATAGGTCAGAATGTGAATGGATCTAGAAAACACAGGAAGGGGTTTTAACTAAGAGTTACCAAGATTTAACAAAAACATTTATGAAGAAAGCTAATTCTGTTAGCAGAGTAAAAAACATTTGTAGAAATATGGGGAAAAATTGTTGAGGTCCTAAGGGAAATCTGTCAGTGACAAGGGGTTGGTGTTTAACTCATCCAAAAGCAATGAGACCATTTATTCATTCATTCTACATATATTGTATACTTACATGCCCATATTATGCTAGCTGGTAGGCTTCCAAACGTGAATTAGCTACTAAAGTATAATTTAAACAGAAGAGGACTTGAACACAGTCTGTTTTCTAAAAATTGAGATATGGTCTCAGTTTCCTGGGTACCTTGGTTCTTAAGGTATATAATTTAAAATTTTAGATTTTGATAGTGCATGGATGAGGATTTGTGTTAAAGTCACACATCTTAACCCACAACTAATTCCTGCCCAAGGAGTCAAAGCTGGGTGATAAATCAATAAAAACAGCAAAAAGTATTATGTTATTCTTGGCAGATTTCACCACGAGGTGAGTGAGAGTGTGACAGTGATCAATATTAGAGTGGCTGTGCCTGAAACGTATATTTTCCTAAAATGACATTGACCCAATAGACCCAGACCTCTCATTCAAGGAGAAAGCTGACCTTAAGTTCTGAGCACCTTTTAGCAGTCTGAAGGTTACAAGTATTGGTTTACATGTTCTCTCTTTCACCTGGACTATAAGCTGCTTGTCAGAAAGAATTATCTCTTTATTTACCTTTGTATTTAGTCTAGCACACAACACTGGAACATAAAATTGTAAAATATTTGTCAGTGAAAATTAAGATAAATGGGTATCTGAGATATGAATACAGAATACTTCTAATTAACACTTATTTGGAAAACTCTGATCCAGAATTTTTTTTCATTATTAGCAAGATCAGAACCTCCCATTGGGATTTAATATACTCAAGTTGTTTGTTTCCTGGATTGTTGGGGGCGAGAAAAGCCAAATTTACACCTAACTTTCTCCTCCACTCACATTGTGCTTTTCTAACTTTTCTAGGATTTTCTGTAGATGTGTTTTTTTTATTTATCAGCAGACTTAGATAATAACCATTATCTAATTCAGCTCATATTTAACTGTAAATAGGACAAGCCAGATTTGTAGAGTAATTGGGATGTTTTAATAGAAAGTATTTTTATTTTTTTACTCAAGGATTTCTCTCAGAGTTAGACACTTTTGTCCCAGAAAACAATTTTTTTTTTAAATTTATGTATGTTCTCTGTCACCACCAGAGGGACTTTCAAAACAAGACACAAAAAGAGAACTGTCCAGTGAACTCTTCCTTCCTTCTAAATTCAGGGACCTTTCACAGTACAGCCTTTTCCTTGGAAGCTGTAAACAGTACAAAGGCATGACTATAACACAGGGAGGTACTTTATTAAAATTTTTTTTCTCTTATGAATTATCATTTCAAATATAACTATATCCTCAGGAATTTCATGTCATTTGTAATTTATTCTTGTTTAGCACTTAACAGTTCTAATTTATTAAAATATTTATGTATCTGAATTCTCTTCACTACATGGTAAACTTCTTTAGATCAACTTCTAATCTTTATTCCTGGAATATTATCTCACAAAGGGCTGGTACAAAGTAGTTGTTTGCCAAATATCTGGTGAGTGAATTATTTTTTGCTACTCATATTTGAAAATAGTTAGCTACTTCCTCTGGAAGTACAAAAAATATTCACATATTAAATTGATTTTGAGAGGAAGATCTCTTCCAAGTTTGAAAATCATTTAGAAAAATTCAGTATCACTCAAACCATGATTTGGGATTGTTCTTAAAGTATCAAACCTTCTGAGTTAATAATTTAACCATAAAATATTTAATTTCAAAGAGAAAAAAAGACATAGTAAGAAATCAGTGCAACTTTAACTTGTGTATTCATTATAATTTGAGTAATGGTAATTCTTAAAAAGTTTTTTGAGCACTTTCTATTTGTTAAACATCCTTCTAAATGTTTTACATGGAAATATTTTCAATAAATCATCACAAAAACCTTGTGAATTCAGCCCTGACTAGAAGAACTAATGGTCTATCATTTCTTTGATCAAATAACTCACTAAATCATTTGATTTCTGAATAGCAATGGCAATTCTGCTGCAGAAATCTTTTTTTTTTAATTTTGCAGAGATAACAGCTTTCCAAACACTTTAAAATTTCATGACCATCTAAATTATTTTTTTGCCAATTTACTAGTATTTAACATGACCTTAACCCATACCCACTTCATCTACCTGCTGTCCCCCTTATAATTAACCCCCTTTACTTCCTTTTCTTTTCTTCATCTTAAGATATATTATATATGTATATATATTCTTTCTCTTTCTTGTCTGTCTCCTCTTTTCCTCCCTCCTATTCTTTCAAGACTTTTAGCTTATATACATACATTATTTTCTCTTTCTCTTAAACTGTAAATTATAATGTTAATTTATTTGATCCATTCTTTCATCCCCAAGTAGCCAACTTGCATTTACTTAAGGTTTCTTCCAAAGGTCTGTCTTTTAATTGATTTGTTTTACTGTTAAATAAGGTATTTGTAGTTCCTTCGGGGTGTTCAATAACTTGGCAGTCTTCCATGTAGCCTCCGTAGGCAATATCAAAAGAAAACTCCTGGAGGAATAATAGTGATGAAATGCCCATGCTGCATATGCATTTTCTCATGTCTAGAGTACTCTGGAGAAATTAATTAAGCCTCAAGCACCCCTTTGAGGTGTTACTATTATCTGCCTTTTAGGTGTGTTCAAATCTCAACATGTTCACTAACATTTCTGCCCAGTGTCAAAGAAAAGTGTTAGTTTCATACTAAGATTAGCATTTAATTATTATTGTTTAAAGTCAATATTGTTCTTTTGCTGCTGTATCTCTCACTGGTGTTCTCTCTCTAAATCTTTCTCTCTTTTTTCTCTCTCTGAATAGTACTAACATAATCTCATTACCATATGACTAAAAGCTCTTTTCATAATATATTTACCAAAGTAGTAAGTACATATATTCTAAAGTTTTTTAATTATTTCAATACCAATTACTTTATAATTTACAAATCACTTACCTTTTTATCTCTTTCTCCAGTTTTACTTTTTAAAGTTGTTCAACCCATTTTTGCATAATTAGGATTTATCCTTATTTTTAATTGTACAGTCTACATTTAGAAGTACTGTGTTCCTATGGACACCAAGGGGGGAAAGTGGTGGCAGGGGTGGTGGTGGGATGAAGTGGGAGATTGAGATTGACATGTATACACTGATATGTATAAAATAGATAACTAAGAAGAACCTGCTGTATAAAAAATAAATAAAATAAAATTCAAAGAAAAGAAGTACTGTATTCCTTAATTAGTAGTTTTATTGATATTAATAGATGATATTTCTTTATAAAAGACTTCAGGTTTATTTAAAAAATAACTAACAAGCACTTATGTGTAAAACTATATATTAAAATTCTTATTTATTTAGCCAAAATAGAAATACAAAAACATTTTAAATTGTGAAATAAAGTACGCATCAATCTAATGACCTATTCGATCTGGAGTGGCATGATTATATCTATTTTTTTTTTATTTTATATTTTACATTTTTGCTGAATAAGGGGAAGGACAGTCATGTATTCTTTGGGGGAAGAACTATTATTACTTTATTAGGACATAATATTGTTTACTATATCTACTTCCAAGTATGTTCCATGGTAGAGAAGTGAAGTCATCCTCCTTGAGGGCTAGTTGATGACATTTAAAAGCTCAAACACATTCTTAACTGAAAAAAGGTAAAATAAAACTTATTGTATATTTTAAAAACAGATATTGAAAGGAATCCTACCCTTTACTTGATCAAGTGTGAGTTGAGATAAAATATATTTTCTTTTAATATACATTTAGTTTATTGTAAGATACACATTTGTAAGTTCTTACTAACTACATATAAGGTTACATCGATGAGTTTTAATATCTTTTTTGACAGCCAAACTTTATAGAGTTAACCCTTGCTCTCCTAAGTGAAGATTGAATTAAAATAATTTGTGAAAATTATTGTTTTACATGCAGAGCTTCTAAAATAAATCTATTGGGACAATGTCTATTCTTGGTTAATGTCATCCCAAATTAATCTAATTAAATAAGTACACAAATGTAAAAGGAACAAAACCATTAAAATTAGTGAATACTAGCCTCTTTCAGTATATAATTTCCCCACTCTCTTCCCATCTTAGTTGAGGGAGAACTTAACAGGTTTTGAGGCTGTCTCTGTGTTAAATTAGTTTCTGCTGATACAACTTTATTCTTTGCATCATGATAGCAAGAGAATACTGAATCCGCTCTTTATCTCTCTTGCAGAGTTGGGAATTCAAGAGTATAGCTGAAAAATCAATGCCACCTGATAAAAGATGAGCAATATTTCCATTGTTTCTGCTACTGTCATCACTCCACCAAAAGAAAAAAAAAAGTCTTTGAAATTAATCAACATGACTGGACTTCCCATGCACTGACCATGAGTCAGAATTATAGTGGCATTGGCAAAAAGACAAGGCAACATCCCAAACACATTCCTGCTTGTCTTGTAAATTAATATTTGTAACATCATGGACGAGACCTAGACAAGTTTTCAAGGCATAGCCCCATTAGTTCTTGAATAGCACTGACTCCTACTCTTGATATATAGCTTTCAGGATTGACAATTTTCTTTCAATTATCTGACTTGTGAATATACTTTATATTACGTAACTACCTTTAATTCTGATAATTTAATTCAAGTCAATGAACAAGTGTTCATTGAGCATGTTATTGCAAATTGTCGCCTGAAGAAATAGGTCAGGAATATTTTTCTGAAACAAAAATCTCTAATGAAGGTGGCTAGAAAACAGCTATGAAAAAAGCTGTAGCAAATGCGATAGGGATTGGCATTTGATATTACCTTTGTTACCCTGAAACAAGAAAACAACCAGCTATTTTACCAGCAAAATGGGTTTATTTGTGAGCAGCAAAGAATTGCAATTTGGTAAAACAAAGACAAACCACCTGTAGGTCTGGTAAAACAAAGGAGAGGAAGCTCTTTTGTAAAGAAGGTATATTGCGAGGGGCTATTGGAGAAAATTGAGCTCAAAGTATAGTGACTTTTCATTGGCTGAGTTGTGACGGCCTTTCTTTGGCTGAGCTGTTGCCAGACAAGGAGAAAACCTTTCTTTTTTCTGCTGGTGGTAGTCAAGTAGTGTCGCTTCCTGCCAGAGATGCAAGGTGCATGTCTTTTTGTTGGAATCTGTATTGACCTCTAGGGATACACATGTGAGAAGTCCCTCTTCTGGCCTTCCAACTCCATTTTAGTGAGGTTTCCTAATAAGCCTAAGTTTCTGTAACTTTATAGAAAGTTTTCACAATTCAGGCTGTAGATGTATATTTGAAGAGTTACAAAATAATATTATAACTAGTACAAATTACAAAGATGTATTCAACAAAAACTTTTAAAACTTAATTTGTTGAAAATGCTCTTCTATCAGTGTTGTTATTCTTAATTTGTAAGTCTTCAGTGTTACGGTGCTATCTAACACGTAAACTCATAGTGATGGAAAATTAAGCATTAGTTGTAGGAAACCAAGATTTGTATTCATATAATGTACCAATACAGATGTAGAATTCAAAATAGTGCACAGCTTTCTGATGAATATTCTGTGCTATTTGATGTCATGCCAATAGTATGACTTTTCTCAGTGGGTTATTATTTTTTTTATTGCTTTTCATCTGTAGATGCAGTCATAGTAGAAATTCAGTAACTCGGGAGAACTTGAAGCACTTACTTCACTTTTAGAGTAGATCCATCCTCTTAAAATAAGATTACCAGTGACACTGATGTGGCAGCCCAAGACAGTAACATCAGGTGTCTATAATGAGTACTTTCTATTTCATGTCACAAAGAAAAATAATAATACTACCCCAGTGGGATTAATTCAATGACAGGGATTAATTTAATTTATTTTCTTTAACTTCCTGAACAGCTAAATAATTAAGGGGTCAGATAAACCTTGATTTGGTGTTTGAGTTTCTGAATAGAAGTTGCTCGTCACCCACTGTTCCTTGTTTTCATTTCCTTGGTGTCACCTCCATCCTTAGGTATTTTTACCTGTATAGTCTCAAGAGCACTGCCAGCAGTTTCCTGGGCTATGCCTGTCCAGATTTATTTACAGTGGAAAATAGCACACCCATTTTCTTGATCAAAGGCAAACTCCAGATTTAGATTATTTACTTGACTTGTGTCATGTGTCCTTCACTGAATCAATTATGTGACAAGGTAACAGACAGTACTAATTTGCTTTAGTCCTGTTAGCAATTCCACAACTAGATTTGGGGGGTGAGAATGGGGTGCAGTCAGCTTTACTTAAATACCATGAGCAGGTTAATAGAAGTTGATTTTCCCATATCAATATCAGGATATGTTTGCGCGCACACACACACACACACACACACACACACACACACACACACAAAATGGGCAAATAATGCTATTAAAGCCAAAACAAAAGCAAATATCCATTCCCCACTATGCATTACAATATCCATTGAAAAATCAAACTTCAGAACTTATAACTGTCACACCACTATAAGCTGTATAAATAAACATATATACAAACCTAAATGAAGATGACCCATATTAAAACTCTAATATCTCATTTCCTTCACTTACTCCCAACCATCTTTTGCCATCATGCCATTTTGGCCACATAGGAAATATTATTATCACCAATAATTATACTTCCTGTGGCATTTCTACTGCAAGCTTCCAGTCAGTGACCTTATTTCTTCCCTTCTATCTTTCTTATTTTAGCACTTCGCAAGAAGTATAATCCCAATTTATTGAGAAATCCAATTTATTTTTCTTTAATTCTTTTACTATTCATCATCACTGTCTCATGTTTTGTTTCCATTTTAGATTCCAGTTTAGTCCTTTATTATAACCAATCTCTTCCAAAACCATTAAATTGCCTTCTTTACTTCTCACTGTTTCTGTAGTACCATACTTATCTAGAAATATTCCAGTCCTGGTTGAAAGCAAATATCCCCTTTCCACAGAACCTGACCAAGTAAATATACTTCATATTCATAACTATGCAACCCAAATGTTAATTTAATGTTATAGGATGATGCATTTCACTCGTGTATTAGTTTCTTAAGGACACTAGTTTCTTAGTGTGACAAATTACCGCAAACTTGTTGGCTTAAAACAATAGAAATTTATTCTCTCAGTTCTGGTGGCAAAAAGTCTGAAATTTGGCAAGGTTGTGATTCCTTCAGGGGCTTTGTAAAGAGGAGACGTTTTTCCTTGTCTCTTCCAGCTTCTATTGACTGCCCCAGCTTGTCTAAACTAATAGCCACATCACTTCACATTCTGCCTTCATCTTCACATTGCCTTTTCTGTGTGTCTGTATTATTTCTCTTTGCCTCTCTCTTATAAGGACACTTAGGATGGCATGTAGGACTCACCCAGATAATTTAAGGTAATCTTCTCCTCTCAAAATCTTTAACTTAATTATGTCTGCATATACTTTTTCCAAATAAAGTAACGGTTACAAGTTCCAGAGATTTGGGTAGCTTCTTTTTTTTGAGGGGGGAGAATTTAGGGGGGCCTACCACAACTAAGTTCCTTCTTTCCCACATTCTAAGACCACTGTTTCATACCTTCTAAAGTTTCAGATTCCTCACACACATCAGTACCAGTTGATAATCTAATCTCATACTCCGTTAGGAAACTAGAAGCAATTAGTCAGAAACATCTCAGCTTCCTGCCACCATATCTATACAGCTAGTGGTATCACTACCCTTCTTATCTCTCCTCCTTCCTGTGAAATGAAAGACTGCCCTGCTTCCAGGTCCCTGCTCAAAGACCAATGCCTGTTCTTCATGCCTTCCCACCTTTCGAGTCCTGTACATTTATTCACTGTTAGTGGGAATATAATTTAACTAACTAACTAACTAAATAAATAAATTTAGCCAATACAGCAAAACAAACCAAAAAAGTTAATAACTTTTTTTAAAAATTAAATTTACTTATGTATTTATTTATTTTTGTCTGCGTTGGGTCTTTGTTGCTGCACATGGGCTTCTCTCTGGTTGCAGAGAACGGGGGCCACTGTTTGTTGCGGTGCTTGGGCTTCTCATTGCGGTGGTTTCTCATTGCAGAGCACGGACTCTAGGCGCGCGGGCTTCAGTAGTTGTGGCTCACGGGCCCTAGAGCACAGGCTCAGTAGTTGCGGCGCACAGGCTTAGTTGCTCCGCGGCATGTGGGATCTTCCCGGACCAGGGCTCGAACCCATGTCCCCTGCACTGGCAGGTGGATTCTTAACCACTGCGCCACCAGGGAAGCCAAAAGTTCATAACTTTTAACTTCGTATTTTACTTCTAGGAATCTGTCCCACAGAAATATTGTTTTGCAAAAATAAAAATATGTGCTTGTTCTTCAAAGCATTACTTATAATATAAAAAGTAAACAAACTTCTAAATTCCCTCAGTTTGGAAATTTTTAATAATTAAATTAAAATAAAGTGCAATTAAAAAGAATGTGATTTTGTATATATAAACATGGATGAATGTTCATAATTGTTGAAAGAATCAAACAAGTAGCAAAAGCTGCTTATAGCATGGTATCATTCATGTTCAAAACAAAAGAAAAAAATATATATATATACATGTAGGACAAGATCTGAAGAAATAAAGGCATGTTAACAGTGCTCATTCATACTGAATGGAAATATACAAAGGGTTTGATTGTGTACATACCTGTTTTCTTTTGTTTTTAACAATTAACCCCCATTGACTCTGGTATATATGTAGTGTATTTTAATTTTTTGTTATTTTTAGTTATTATAAGCAGATAAAATACATCTAACTCAAATATTCTTTGTTCACTGTTTTGGAACTTTATGTTACCTCTGTTTTTTATTGTTCAATTTCCCAAGTCATTCATCTAATAAATTTACTTGTACTGTTTGGTTGTCATAATCAGTTTATTGTCTTGAGAGCACTTTCTCTAATCTTAATGGAGGGGAATTTGGGCTGAACCTGCCAAAACTTAATGCTTCCAAATGATCTGCATTTTCTATCATATGACTACCCCCAATTTACCATAGTGTTAATGCTTTTTTTTTTTTTTATGATAAATAACAAGAAAATGCTTGTCAGAAAAGGAAGTTAGCACTACACCAGATAATTTCAAATTGATGCCAACACAAGAGTTTACCATCTGGAAAATATGACAAATCAAATTCTCAATACTAAGATTTAATGATCTGACTTTTTAAAAATCACCCTTTTGGTTAATTAAATGACTTCACATATAGTAAATACAAATTTTAAACATTTAAAAAATACCATTTAGAATCCAATAATATTTCACTATTACATTTCCTTTTGAATAAGAGTTTACTTCAGAAAACTAATATAAAATAGACTAATGCTATAGAATCAATCCTAAATTTTAAAAAGCATATGTTGTAAAATAATTGATAGTATACAGTACCATTAATGTAAAAATGGAAACAATTACATTTTCATTCTGTCATTTTAAATTATATATTGGCTGATGGTAAGCATTTTTAAAAAGCCAATTTTCAAAGTGGGAAGGAAAATTATGCCATTTCTTCTGAAGTCATTAAGAATCTTGAAGCAGTATATAACACCCTCCAAGAATAGTCCTTGGAGTTTAAATGCTCAATCATCCCCTTTGTTAGTTTAATTCAACAGAAAATATCTTGTTCACATGCTAAACAAAGTTGGAAAGAAGCCACAGAAGATTATGATTGCTCAATAAGAGAGATCCTTTGTGTTTGTGTTATTTAGCTCATAATCTCATATCTGTAGCACTACAACCAATTAATTATATTCAGTTGGTTGGTGGAAAATCAGATGCAGTCCACAATGTATCTCTCTGACAAACTGTTGCTGGGGATTTTATATACAGCCTTAACATAGTATATGAAAAACTCATTGTAAATAAAATGATTCTTCAAAGTAATTATACATTTTTATAGTTTCAGCATGGATCCAATGTATATTTTGAATTAAGAAAATTGCAGATTTAACAGCATATGAGACTTGTTAATACTATCTGTGTCTTTTTACTTTAGAAATACTACCTGAAGAATAATACCAAACAAATTAGTCAAAGTAGCACAGTCATTTTGTCTTTAATTCTTTATTTCTTTATTTGGTCATAACCAAAATTAGGGAATAAAGTGAGTTTTAATCAGCAATTTTCTCTTGAATTTCATCCTCATTGGTTCTTCTCTTTATCCATTTGATGTAGTATCATTTTGTTGCCTCGTGTTATTAATTAAGCATTAAATTCAATACCATTTATCAAATCACTCTTTTCTCTGCATCTTTCACTTTAATTTAACCAGGGATCTAGTTTTTTTTGTTATCTTCAATTGCTTTATTGTCTTATCTATGCAAATAAAGGTATGAGATAAAGAAGATTTCAAGACAGTAAAGACTAAAATCTTGCTGGTTGTATGAGCAATGATTCCTCTTCCAAAATACAACCTGAATCTAAACTCCACATCAAATCAGCAAATACTGTTGTGTCAGTATACTATGCACATGCACGAGACACTGCTCAGTATTATGCTTACAAAGAATAAGTGACACTCTCTTTAATATCTGCACCTCCTCCAGCTACCTCCCTGTCTTAGTCTAATTGGGTTGTTCTAACAAAAATATTATAGAATGGGGAGCTTATAAACCACAGAAATTTATTCCTCAAAGTCCTGGGGGCTGGGAAGTCCAAGATCAAGGTACTGGTAGATGTCTGGTGAGAGCCTTTTTCCGAGTTGTAGACCGCTGAATTCTCACGGTGTCCTCACATGGCAGAAGAAGCAAGGTAGCTCTCTGGAGTGTCTTTTATAAGGAGATTGATCCCATTCATGAAGGCTTTGCCCTCATCACTTAATCACTTCCAAAAGGCCCCTCCTCCTAATGCCATCCCTTTCATTCTATTTTTTTTTTCAATTCTAATCCTAGGATGAGTTTATTATTTTAATTTTTTAAATTAATTTTATTAGAGTATAGTTGATTTACAATGCTGTGTTAGTTTCGGGTGTACAGCAAAGTGAATCAGTTATACATATACATATATTCACTCTTTTTCTAGATTATTTTCCCATATAGGACATTACAGAGTATTGAGTAGAGTTCCCTGTGCTATACAGTAGGTCCTTATTAGTTATCTATTTTATATATTGTAGTGTGCATATGTCAATCCCAATCTCCAAATTTGTCCCTCCCCTCCTTCCCCTGCCCCGGTAACCATAAGTTTGTTTTCTACATCTGTAACTCTTTTTCTGTTTTGTACATAATTTCATTTGTACCGATTTTTTAGATTCCACATGTAAGTAATATCATATATTTGTCTCTCTCTGTCTGATTAACTTCACTCAGTGTGACAATCTCCAGGTCCATCTGTGTTGCTGCAAATGGCATTATTTCTTTCTTTTTTATGGCTGAGAAATATTCCACTGTATATAGGTACCACATCTTCTTTATCCATTCCTCTGTTGATGGACATTTAGGTTTCTTCCATGTCCTGGATATTGTAAATAGTGCTGCAGTGAACACCAGGGTGCATTTATCTTTTTGAATTATGGTTTTCTCCAGATATATGCCCAGGAGTGGGATTGCTGGATCATATGGTAGCTCTATTTTTAGTTTTTTTTTTAAGGAACCTCCATACTGTTCTCTAGTGGCTGTATCAATTTACATTCCCACCAACAGTGTAGGAGCGTTCCCTTTTCTCCATACTCTCTCCATCATAATTATTGTTTGTAGCTTTCTTGATGATGGCCATTCTGACTGGTGTGAGGTGATACCTCATTATAATTTTGATTTGCATTTCTCTAATAATTAGTGATGTTGAGCATCTTTTCATGTGCTTTTTAGCCATCTGTATTTCTTCTTTGGAGAAATGTCTATTTCATCTTATGCTCAATTTTTGATCGGGTTGTTTGTTTTTTTTGACATAGAGCTGCATGAGCTGTTTGTATATTTTAGAGATTAGTCCCTTGTCCGTTGCTTCGTTTGCAAATATTTTATCCCATTCTAAGGGTTGTCTTTTTGTTTATGGCTTCCTTTGTGGTGCAAAAGCTTTTAAGTTTAATTAGGTCTCAGTATATTTTTGTTTTTATTTTCATTACTCTAGAGGGGGATTGAAAAAGATCATGCTGCCATTTATGTCAAAGAGTATTCTGCCTATGTTTTCCTCTAAGAGTTTTATATATCCAGCCTTACATTTAGGTCTTTAATTCATTTTGAGTTTATTTTTGTCTATGGTGTTAGGGAGTGTTCTAATGTCATTCTTTTACATGTAGCTGTCCAGTTTTCCCAGCACCACTTATTGAAGAGACAGTCTTTTTTCCAATGTATATTCTTGCCTCCTTTGTCAAAGATAAGGTGACCATAGATATGTGGGTTTATCTCTGGACTTTCTATCCTGTTCTATTGAGCTATATTTCTGTCTTTGTGCCAGTACCATACTGTTTTGATTACTGTAGCTTTGTAGTATTGTCTGAAGTCAGGGAGCCTGATTCCTTCAGCTCTGCTTTTCTTTCTCAAGATTGCTTTGGCTATTTTGGATCTTCTGTCTTTCCATACAAATTGTGAAATGTTTTGTTCTAGTTCTGTGAAAAATGCCATTGGTAGTTTGATAGGGATTGCATTGAATCTGTAGATTGCTTTGGGTAGTATAGTCATTTTCACAATATTGATTCTTGTAATCCAAGAACATGTTATATCTCTCCATCTTTTTGTGTCTTCTTTTATTTCTTTCATCAGCATCTTATGGTTTTTGGAGTACAGGTCTTTTTTTGGGGTACAGGTCTTTTGTCTCCTCAGGTAGGTTTATTCCTAGGTATTTTATTCTTTTTGCTGTGATGGTAAATGGGATTGTTTCCTTGATTTCTCTTTCTGATCTTTTGTTGTTAGTATATAGGAATACAAGAGATTTCTATTAATTTTGTATCCTACAACTTTACCAAATTCATTGATCAGCTCTAGTAGTTTTCTGGTAGCATCTTTCCATCACTTTCAAGATTCAAATTAAACATATGAACTTTTGGAGAACAGGAACACTCAGACCATGGTACTCCTCCCTGCTTTGCCACTGCTTTCTTTGCTCTCCATAAATTACTTTGATTATTGGCCCAAATCATTGTCATTGCCTAAATAGTAAGAATGTATATTAAGCCTAGGAAGAAGCAGAGGTGATATGCTAGTTAATATCATGTCCTAGCCAACCTGAACAATAGTTATATAAAACTGCTAATATCTCTCAACAGGAATTAGTGGCCTGCATGCTCACAACAGTCATGTATAGGTTGCAATTTCATATTTCTTCCCCTTTCATGCCTAAGTCTCCTTTTGCTAGTTAAAAATTAATAAGAAATAAACCTTTTATGACTTGAAATCCAAATTAACTCAAACTTTATAATTTACATAATAGTTGATTGAAAAATGTTTTGAATGGTTTTTTGTCTGTTCTAAATTAGGTATGTAATTTTGAGGTACTATATCTTGATGTTGCAAAAGCAAATAAAAGTAGTTGCTGGTCAGTTCCTTTTAATATATACAAAAAAAAATGTATTTCAGTTGTGTTAGAAACTAATTTGTATAAATACGTTGTGCAAAAATGATTTAGAGGGCTTCCCTGGTGGTGCAGTGGTTGAGAGTCCGCCTGCCGATGCAGGGGACACGGGTTCGTGCCCCAGTCTTGGAAGATCCCACATGCCGCGGAGCAGCTAGGCCCGTGAGCCATGGCCGCTGAGCCTGCGCGTCCGGAGCCTGTGCTCCGCAACGGGAGAGGCCACAACAGTGAGAGGCCCGCGTACTGGAAAAAAAAAAAAAAAAAAAAGATTTAGATTTCATGGATTGGAATTTAATTGGCTTCCGTTTGTACTACTCTGGGTGAGTTAAGAATCTAATTAACATTCACATGTTTCCCTTTAGTGTTCATCTTATTTTAGATGACATTAATTATATGTCATATCTACCACCAGATCTATACAGATATCAAAGTTTTACCTATTCATGGTATCTTCCTGACTGTTACTATAAATGAAATACCAATGCTTCTACCTAAAGCCAGTTCTTTTACTAGTAAGCTAAATCCCACTGCCTCTAACTTACTCCAGAACATTGCTCCAGCCAGTCTCCCCTCTTTCTCCTTCATAATAAAACTTTCTGTCTCTATGGGATCATTCCCATGCTCATACAAACATGGATTTATTTTCCCTCCATAAAAAAGGGAAAAAAAATAAAACTTATTTTGATTCTGCTTCACCTGCTGCCTATTATTACTCCATATATTTGCTTCTCTTTGCTGCAAAATTTCTCAGCAGAGTTTGTCATTCTTGCTTATCTCTGATTTGCCTTTTCTCATAGTCTCTTAAATTCATTGTTTCAAACAGATTTTCACTACCACCATGATATTAAAACTTCTTTTGTCAAAGTCAAAAATATCTTCCACATTGCTGTGTCTAACAGTAGATTTGATGTACACATTGCTGGGGAGGGGGAAATTTCTACCTCTACTCCTTTTGAGTTCTTGTGGATGGACTAATAATAAAATTGACACAAGAGAGATTAACAGGAGAAAAAGAAACACATTTTAATTTGTGCACATGGAGGTCTCATAGAAACAGGACCTAAGAAGTGGCAAAGCAGGCAGTTTTTATACTTTTTAGACAAAGAAACAGTGAATTTGTGAGTGGTCAGGACAAAGAAACTTAGGCTTTGAGTACTTAATTAGTTAAACGAGTTTGGTTTTGGGAAGGCACCTTTTACATGAGAGATTTATTTTCTGCTTTCAGGGAGACAGAGAAGAGGGGTAAGAATTTACCTCTTACAGTGGCCATTTCTTAAGTAACTTCAATTCAAAATAATCAATTAACCATTGAGGCATATTTTGGGGCAACCTGCCCTGGGCCTCAACAACATCTTACTTGACAAATCAGCAGTATTTAAGTCACCATTAAATGTTTAGTTTTCATCTCTACTTTTATTAATTTGTCTTCCAGAACACTACATTCTCTGAGTTCTCTGTCTACCAAACTGTTTCTCCTCCTCTGCCCAATCATGTAACGTTATAGTCCTTTGTCCTATTCTCTTCTCTAACTCACTACCTCGGTGATTTCATCTGGCTGTATATTTTAAATACCATCCATGTGGCAACTCGCATTGCCACCTCCTTCTGGAGCTCCAGACACTCATGTGGTTTCTTGATATTTCCATTTGGATACCTAACAGACTTCCCAAACTCAACTGAATTGATTTCCTACCAAACTGCTTTACCTAACCAGTAGTTGTGGCTCGCAGGCGCTAGAGCACAGGCTCAGTAGTTGCGGTGCACCGGCCTAGTTGCTCTGTGGCATGTGGGATCTTCCTGGACCAGGGCTCAAACCTGCATGCCCCGCACTGGCAGACGGATTCCCAACTACTGTGCCACCAGGGAAGCTTGTTAAAAAAACAACATTTAACTGAGTAATTTTTCTTTATTTCTTTAGTAGGTCCAAGTTTATTTTATTTTATTTTTATTTTTTTTAAACATCTTTATTGGAGTATAATTGCTTTACAATGGTGTGTTCATTTCTGCTTTATAATGAAGTTAACCAGCTATACATATACATGTCTCCCAATATCTCCTCCCTCTTGTGACTCCCTCCCACCCTCCCTATCCCATCCCTCTAGGTGGTCACAAAGCACCGAGCTGATCTCCTTGCGCTATGCAGCTGCTTCCCACTAGCTATCTGTTTTACATTTGGGAGTGTATATACGTCCATGCCATTCTCTCACTTTGTTCCAGCTTACTCTTCCCCATGCCCGTGTCCTCAAGTCCATTCTCTAGTAGGCCTGTGTCTTTATTCCCTTCTTGCCCCTAGGTTCTTCATGACCATTTTTGTTGTTGTTGTTTTTGTTTTTAGATTACATATATATGTGTTAGCTTATGGTATTTGTTTTTCACTTTCTGACTTACTTCACTCTGTATGACAGACTCTAGGTCCATCCAACTCACTACAAATAACTCAGTTTTGTTCCTTTTTATGGCTGAGTAATATTCCATTGTATATATGTGTCACATCTTTTTTATCCATTCATCTGTTGATGGACATTTAGGTTGCTTCCATGTCCTGGCTATTGTAAGTAGAGCTGCAATGAACATTGTGGTACATGACTCTTTTTGAATTATGGTTTTCTCAGGGTATATGCCCAGTAGTGGGATTGCTGGGTCATATGGTAGTTCTATTTTTAGTTTTCTAAGGAACCTCCATATTGTTCTGCATAGTGGCTGTATCAATTTACATTCCCACCAACAGTGCAAGAGGGTTCCCTTTTCTCCACACCCTCTCCAGCATTTATTGTTTGTAGATTTTTTGATGATGGCCATTCTGACCAGTGTGAGATGATATCTCATTGTAGTTTTGATTTGCATTTCTCTAATGATTAATGATGTTGAGCATTCTTACATGTGTTTGTTGGCAATCTGTATATCTTCTTTGGAGAAATGTCTATTTAGGTCTTCTGCCCATTTTTGGATTGGGTTGTTTGTTTTTTGCTATTGAGCTGCATGAGCTGCTTGTAAATTTTTGAGATTAATCCTTTGTCAGTTGCTTCATTTGCAAATATTTTCTCCCATTCTGAGGGTTGTCTTTTCATCTTTTTTTATGGTTTCCTTTGCTGTGCAAAAGCTTTTAAATTTCATTAGATCCCATTTGTTTATTTTTGTTTTTATTTCCATTTCTCTAGGAGGTGGGTCAAAAAGGATCTTGCTGTGACTTATGTCATAGAGTGTTCTGCCTATGTTTTCCTCTAAGAGTTTGATAGTGTCTGGCCTTACATTTAGGTCTTTAATCCATTTTGAGTTTATTTTTGTGTATGGTGTTAGGGAGTATTCTAAATTCCTTCTTTTACATGTAGCTGTCCCGTTTTCCCAGCAACACTTATTGAAGAGGCTGTCTTTTCTCCACTGTATATTCTTGCCTCCTTTATCAAACATAAGGTGACCACATGTGTGTGGGTTTATATCTGGGCTTTCTATCCTGTTCCATTGATCTATCTTTCTGTTTTTGTGCCATACCATACTGTCTTGATTACTGTAGCTTTGTAGTATAGTCTGAAGTCCAGAAGCCTGATTCCTCCAGCTCCATTTTTCTTTCTCAAGATTGCTTTGGCTATTCGGGGTCTTTTGTGTTTCCATACAAATTGTGAAATTTTTTGTTCTAGTTCTGTGAAAAATGCCGTTTATAGTTTGATAGAGATTGCATTGAATCTGTAGATTGCTTTGGATAGTATAGTCATTTTCACAATGTTGATTCTTCCAATCCAAGAACATGGTCTATCTCTCCACCTATTTGTATCATCTTTAGTTTCTTTCATCAGTGTCATAGTTTTCTGCATACTAACTGAGTAAATTTAAAGATCTTATTGGCTTTATTCAGTGATTTATGAATTGGGCAGCATCTGATGTAGTAGATAGAAAGGAGCTCCGAGGAGCTGTACAAAATGAAAGACTTATAGGCAGAAGGGAGCAGGGACAAGGAAGTTGTACTAGTCAAAAAAACAGATTGGTTATGGTGATGGTTTATCAGGTACATTACCTAACTAGTGCTGATCAAGTAATTCCTGATTGATTGGCTTAAGATTCCATTTCTAGGAGATCTGAAACTGTAATTAAGACTTGGTTTGATAATGTGGGGCTTAGCACAAGTGACTCTGTTTTGAGCCTAATGTCTCATTTTTAACATGCTTTTGTAAAATAAATATGAAATGTCTGTTATTGAAGACATATAGATATAGTGTGGGTATCTATATTTATCTTAGTGTTGATGTATGACTTTGACTTTACACATACATATGAGAATTCATAAAGCAAATAATACCTGTGTACATGATTTACACAGTAGATTTATTCTGGAGAATTTGAGCATGAATCATGTTAGAATTTTAAGAATGCTTACAAGTTAAAGTAAAATTTGTATCATTTCTTTTAAAATATAAATATTTAGTTTGCCATTTATAAAAATCTGCTTTAAAATATTTTCTTGATTAATTTATGGAAAGGTTAAAAATTCTGATTTCAAAAGAGAATTTAAGTTCTAAAGGTAGGATTAATTTAAACTTGTATAATTAAAACTCCTTTAGTTTTTTATCAGACTTTTTTTTATTCAATTATATGGTGATTGAAAGGCCATTTGGAAGAGTCAAGTGGCTGTTCATGAAAAATATCTTCTTTTTTTTTAACATGGATAATATATGAAAAAGAATCATGTGGCTAGAAGACAATTTATGGCTTATCTAGTCTATATTATATGTTAAAGAACTCTACTATAGCCACTCCAAGCAAGAAACTATATATATATGCTGTATAATGTAAGAATACTCATGAAGTAATGGATTATTTAGGCTTTGCATCCTTCACAATAGTCCACTGTATATTTCTCCAATTTTCCTTGTATTTCTCCCATATCCAGTTCTTTCACCACCAAACCTTAATACAAAAACAAAACAAAACCTTTAAAAATAGAAGTACTTTCCAATAAGAAAAAAAAAATATAATTCTGTATGTGGTTGTTGTTGGGAAAATAAAATTAAAAACAAAATCTCCTGCTAACCCAGAAAACCTCACCATAGAAACTGTAGGCAAAGGAAATTGTTTTATTATTTAATAAGCATTATGCCAGGATCATAGGCAATCCATGAAAGAGATTGCAAAGACAGAAGGACATTTTATGCTTTCATATAGTCAGTTAGATATAATCCATTCATACATGTTCTAAAGATAAATGATAAATAGTCCTTAAGTAAATGGACTGGACAGCACCATTTGCCACACATAATTCATCCTAAATTCACCTGTAATTGGAATGACTATCCGTGTTAGCTTTACCCAAAGGAAAAATAAACCCCTCATATTTTTATGACAGGAGGTAGTTTTTCAACTTGGAGTGAGGTGCCCACCAAAGTTAGGTTCCCTCCTTCCCGCAGAAAGGGGGAGATAGGGGTGCTGTCTTCCCTGATTATTACATCTCAAAGAGATGGCTTAGAGGTTCTTTTGGAAACATCCCTAAACTTTGAGACTGACGAGTGGCTTATGTAGCATTTGAAAAGTTTTATACACATTTGAAAAAGACAGAAAGAACTCACAATTCCAAGTTTTCTACAGTGAAAGCTCTAAGGTAAACGAAGGTGAGAGGGAGTCTCTTCTATTTTCAACCGGGAGAACTAAACCTCTTTAAAATTTTTATCTGCATTTAGACTGTCCCTTCAGTTTCTAATAAACAAGACTTTCTCTTTATTAAGATTTGTTCTGTCCAATGCATACTTCCAATTTCATAGTAGATAGTAGGACAGAAAACCAAAATTCTTGCTTTGAGAGGAAGGATAAACTTTAAAGAAGCTTCAAGAAAGAAAACTAGAATTTTATGAAACTCTTTTCTTTCTTGATTTCAGTACTTTTTTTCTGTTTCTCTGAGCTGTAATTCCTACTCAGAATTATGTTGAACTAAATACCTGTCATTAAAAAACAGGTTCTTATTCTGATTTTCTTACTTGTTAATCACATCCCCATTCTTCCACTAATCCCTGCTCAAAATGTATACACCCTTTCCCAAGGGTAGTAAGCTGTAGAAACAATTCCCAAGAGATAGTTTGTGAACACATGACTCTGGAGTCAAATAAACTTTAGAAAGTCTGTGTTGCTTTGCAATGTAAAAGTCATATTTATTAGTGGGCCATTAAATAATTTTAATAAGTTAGAATCAGCATTTTTTTAAATAAACAGAATGGAATGGAATATAAAGTGCCAGAGGATACTGCTTATAGTATGCTCATGGAGTTATGCATTGTTCTATGAAACATATTTTGCAGTTATTTTTATGTGTGTATGTTGGTGTGTATATATAAATAAACTGTACTGGAGTCATTGAAAATAAATTAAGACCGTGCACGTGAAAACAAACAGTGATCATTTATTCAGAGCTTACTGTACCAAGGGAGTCAGCGACCATCACTTGCTTTTAGCAGAAACTTTAAGGCAGTCAATAGAGTGGGAAACCTTTACAGTGAGAGAGAGAGAGAGAGAAAGAGGGAGGGAGAGAGAGAGAAGGAGGAGAGGATGAAAGGAAGGGAAGAGAAGGGAAAGAGGGAGGAAGAGAGGAGGGGAGGAAGGAAGGGAGGGAAGGAAGCAAGCAAGCAAGCAAACCAGGCCTCCAGTTTGCTCTGATGGAAATTATTGGTAAGGGGAACCTGGAGGTGTGCTAGCTAGAAGCAGAACATCTTATCTGATTCATCTGAGCAGCATATTTGGCTTTCTCTGATTGATTCTGAGTTGGAGGTGGCAACAAAAATGAGGGAAGTTGGCTGTCTTTGACCAGTTCTGACTGTTCTTGACCGATTGCTGCAGAGGTTGTATTCTGGCTCCCTGGACTTCTCATGTGGGTCAGGTTCTCTTGTCATATATAGTCTGGCCATTTTCCATGTGTATATTCAGTCTACCAGATTAAAAAAAAAAGTTTTAAACTCATAGCCATATACTATATACCCCTTTTAAACTTTCACAATGGAGATTAATACATTAAAGGATTGAAAATTGCTACCTAAATTCATTTAACATTCTCCAAAGTATATCATAAATTCTTTTGACTATTAAGCCCCCTTTTTATTCCAGAATCCTTCTTAACTCAAGGAACCCATGCTTTAGAAAATATTTTTTATAATAATTTTCAACGTTTAGTCTTCCTTCCGTACTTCACACTTCAAATAACTCACAGGTTTTATCATTTGTCTTTCACTGGCATTTTTCACCTCTGTTTTGGTCACAACTCTGATACTCTTTACTTTTCTTGAATTATTCCAATGTCTAGCTCCAGATTTTTCACTTGAATCTGCTTTTCTCATAGATTGCAGGTTAGTTTTAAGTGTTACTTCTTTACTCCAAAATCTTTAGTCTTCTCCATTCTCACACTATCAATTCTACTCTGAAAAGATACAAAAAGTTGTACTTTGAAAATTAGTCATTCATCTTACTACTTGAGATGAGTTAAAATTCAGATAACTTGTAAGAAGTTACATGATAATTCAAATTCAAACTAAAATATATATGATGGATATAGGGTCCTCTCCTGAAAATAGAACTCCCAGAGCTTGAAATATAGACTAAGACAATGGAGAAGTGGTTATCATAGTAGCCTCAGAGACCCAAATTATATGAAGAAATCAGCCCCAGAGACCTAATGTTATGTTTTATTTGTTGTTTTCATATCTATCATTAGTGCTCCAAAATGCCTGATTAAATGTTATGTTTATCTCCTTGAGCAAACACCCAGGCCCATTCATCTAGGAGCTCCCCAGTTGAGCACATACTGGTGCTCAATACCTGTTCTTTGACTGAAAGAGCTTATGTGGATAGTCCCAGGACTTAATTCCGTAAAGGGCTAATACTATATCAACGTTATTATTTTTAGAACAAAAGCCATATTCTGTTCATTTGTTGCACTCTGGATTTTTTCAATGTTGTCTTTTATAATAATAAGAGTGGTTGATTCTTCTTACTTGCTTTATAGATATACCTGCAAATAATTTATGTCCTTTGACCATCTGGTAGATACAGTAAGAGCAAGAATGTTTAGAAGTCTTTGAATGATGTTCTTAGGCTAACAGTTATGGTACTTTCAAAAGAAAGATCCATTTACTTTGATTGCTATTATAGTTCAAAAAATATTGATCTATCCCTGCTTGCAAACTCTTTTAAACATGTAGCTACAGAGATTTAGACAAAAATCTGTATTTCACTTTGGTCTTTCATTCACTGTACTTCAAAAGAAAATATTTAAAGAATAGATGGGTTAAGTGAGGTTGAAGTGAACAATGCTATACTGAGTCTTCTTATAAAAAGGAATGCTTCCTGATACTTCCATTTTTCTGCTCCAGTATTAGACTTTAAGTCCCAAAGGGAGTGAGGTCATGTCTCTTTAATTGACTCTGTAGCATATTTCATTTATTTCACAAGAGATTAGTGTGTCTGCTATGTGTGGAATATTTGGGGGGTGTCCATCATCAAAATGCTTATCAATAGCTTATCTCTGCTTAGAATAAAGTCAAAGGTCCCTCAGAGTGTACACAGGGTCCCCTCATCTCCCATCCTCATCTCTTACCTTACCCTTCTTGCACCCTAACTCCAGCCATACTGAGTTACTTGAATTTCTCCAAATGTGATGTTTCACACTGTCATCCTTTGATCAAACTGTTTCCTCTACCTGAAATGTCACAAACTACCACACACACTATACCGCAACCCCAATCACACACATCCTTGCAGATCTGCCTAATTTTACTTCATATTTCAGTTTATAGAATCATTTTGCCTTTCAACTCCTAAGCAGAATTATTCATTTTCTCCTCATGTTTTGCATATATCTTATTGTAAAACTACATTATTTATCATTCTTTTATATGTATCTGCATACTTGTCTTTTCCTGGTAAGCAGTGATAGATTGTCTTACCTCTACATTCACAATGTTTGGGATATAGTACAATTCTAATATGTTTTTCTTGAATGAACATACTAATAGAGGATTGAATGAACAAATGAAAGAATGAATGTATATAAATGAGCAAGGTCGCTGTCCCTGAAAAAATTGATAATGACACTATCTATAGTTAGCTGGGTTACTGGTTGATGGCATCAACTGATTTGAGATGTTTATTATAAAAATGCCCTTGAGCGTATTACTGGGTTTCCTAATCTCAATCAGCCCTCCTCATTGTCCTTTTGCCACAGACCCTGTACTTAGTTGCTAATTTAAGGCAAATGCTAAGAAAGTATTTTGAAGGACCCTAAGTATAAACAGTGGGTCAAGTTTTAAGGATACTACCTCAGGGCAAGTCAGGAAGGAGGGATTACTTGTCACTTTTACATTTCATCTTCAAATATATAGGAAATGCACTTAACTTTTCAAATCATTTTGAAGTTTTAAAACATTTACATTTTGTGGCATAGGTGCTGACGAGAGCATAGTTCATTCTCTTTTACTTAAAAATATGTGTCAAGAAATTTAAAAAATATCTAGATATAGATAGATATAGATAGATAGACATAGATCTCTATCTATCTATATATCCTGAAGTCAGTTGTTTGGCAGCTCTTATGTACCATGAGTTCTTTTTGTTTTTGTTGTTTTTTACATCTTTATTGGAGTATAATTGCTTTACAGTGGTGTGTTAGTTTCTGCTTTATAACAAAGTGAATCAGTTATACATATGTTCCCATAATCTCTTCCCTCTTGCATCTCCCTCCCTCCCACCCTCCCTATCCCACCCCTCCAGGTGGTCACAAAGCACCGAGCTGATCTCCCTGTGCTATGCGGCTGCTTCCCACTAGCTATCTACCTTACGTTTGGTAGTGTATATATGTCCATGCCTCTCTCTCACTTTGTCACAGCTTACCCTTACCCTTCCCCATATCCTCAAGTCCATTCTCTAGTAGGTCTGTGTCTTTATTCCTGTCTTAACGCTAGGTTCTTCATGACATTTTTTTTTCTTAAATTCCATATATAGGTGTTAGCATACGATATTTGTCATTCTCTTTCTGACTTACTTCACTCTGTATGACAGACTCTAGGTCTATCCACCTCATTACAAATAGCTAAATTTCGTTTTTTTTATGGCTGAGTAATATTCCATTGTATATATGTGCCACATCTTCTTTATCCATTCATCTGATAATGGACACTTAGGTTGTTTCCATCTCCGGGCTATTGTAAATAGAGCTGCAATGAACATTTTGGTACATGACTTTTTTTGAATTATGGTTTTCTCAGGGTATATGCCCAGTAGTGGGATTGCTGGGTCATATGGTAGTTCTGTTTGTAGTTTTTTAAGGAACCTCCATACCGTTCTCCATAGTGGCTGTACCAATCTAGAAACAATAAATACTGGAGAGGATGTGGAGAAAAGGGAACACTCTTGCACTGCTGGTGGGAATGTGAATTGGTATACCATGTGTTTTTTTTTTTAAGGACCAAGATAATGACATGTATCTTTTTGTGTCCATAGTTCCTAGCACAACTTTTGGTACATAGTGGATCCTTAGTAAAAATTGAACTGAGATTAATTGATTATACTAAGTTAGTAAGACTAGCCTTTAAATTCCCTGAACTAAGATACTTCATTATCATCAGGAACATCAAGAAGTGTTTTTTTTTTTTTTCTTTAATTGATTCCTACCTAGTCTCATTAAATTGTTTTGTACAATCAAATAAATGTATATACTAGGGAACTACTTGGTTAAGCATTATTAATGTTCTCAGTTTTGAAGTTGTTTCATTGTGGTGTTTTTTATCTTTTTTTTATCTATTTACTTTTATTTCTTTCATTTAATTTAAAAATTTTATTTATTTCTCTTTAATTAAATGAGAGGATACTTACTCATTTTTGAAAAACAACCTTGGTCCCACTCTCTTGTATCCCAACAAGTTCTCTTGAAAGAGAGAAAGAGGGTGGAGTTATAATTGTTAAGTAGGGTCTTACCCAAAACCCCAGGAAAGCCATGGCCAGAAAAAAGTCTGATAAATAACTGTGTAGGAGGAAAATATTACATAATACGAGTTCATGTAGGTTCCATACCTATTGTCTTAGGTTGTTTTTTCATTTTTGTTTTGGTTTTGTTTTGGTTTGGTTTGGTTTGGTTGCTCTAACAAAATACCAGAGATGGCAGAGATGGGGTAGTTTATAAAAAATAGAAATTTATTTCTCACAGTTCTAGAAGCTGAAAGTCCAAGATCAAGGCTCCAGCATGGTCAACATGAGAGTTTTCTTCTTGGTCCACAGCTGGTGCCTTCTTGCTGTGTCCTCCTCACACGTGGAAGGGGAGAAAGGGTCACTCTGGAGCCTCTTTCCTAAGAACACTAATCCTATTTATAAGGGCTCTGCCTTCATGACCTAACCACCTCCCAAAGTCCCCACCTCTTAATGGCATCATCTTTGAATTTTGCCGGAATGCATTCAGACCATGGCAACTGTGAAGGCTTGGAAATTCATTGTATACACAGACATTAACTATAGCCCCCTCAGTTATCCTCCAAATTTGAGACCTGGGCATGAAGGTGACAGAATATAAATGGTTTGCCATCTCCAAATTAATGATATGTCAAATAGCATCATATTTAGAACCAAAGAAAAGCTCATTGTTTTTATCACAAGTTCCTAATTCTATTGGACATATAAAGGTGTTCAATAATTTTTAAGGTGAAATATGTTTAAGAATTGAGTAGGGTTTGTTTGTTTGTTTATTTGTTTTGAGTGCCTCTATTTGCTATACAGTATGCCAAAACAGTATATTATTTAATTACTTGCTGCAAGATGTTCTTCTACACCAGCCCTATGCAAAATGGTAAAATTTGGGAGTCTTTTCTTAGGATAAAAATTCTGGATTTTTTATTAAATGGTTGTAGCTAATCTGAAGCTTTTATTTATTTTTTTAAAAAATTGGGGTATAGTTGCTTTACAATGTTGTGTTAGTTTCTGTTGTGCAACGAAATGAATCAGCTATATGTATGTATATATCCCCTCCCTCTTGGACCTCCCTCCCACCCCCCTCCCATCCCTTCCATCTAGGTCACCACAGAGCACAGAGCTGAGCTCCCTGCGCTATACAGCAGGTTCCCACTAGCTATCTGTTTTACACATGGCAATGCACATACTTTTTAATGTCAGTGTTTTCATCATGATTGTAAAACACTTTACACATTATTGCAAATATGTCCTTCATTACTTTGCCTGGGAAGTTATAGCTTTCCATCTCAAAATTTCCTTAAACGTTGACTGTAGTCTCATTTGTCTGAGATCCTTGAAGGTGAGACAGAGTTTAACTCACAAGGTCTTTTTTAGCTGCATGTTTCTATATTTCACTACCTTTGTAAGCCTGTTGCTAAGGTAATGAGACTCCCGAGAGGCTTCTTAACATTAAGAATCAGCAAAACTGCAAGTTTTACAGATCACTTTCTTTTAACCTACACAGTTCCTCTGTGAAGTATTTAAATTACAGTGTCAACTGTTGTCAGGTCAGAGATTGATTAATGAGAATTTCCATGTCACTTTAAGGCTAGATGTTAGTTTTTGGCTGGAAATCTGATTGAATTTAAAATTAGAGTCTATTACTTTAGGCATCAAGGATCAAAGTTATTTGATCACTAAAAAAAGGTGTTGAAAGAGTCCTGCTCTACAAATTTCAACCACTGCCATTTAAACCTTATTTCCTATTTTATTCTCAACTCACTGCAGGAGAGCCTTCCCAAGTGCTCTGCTTAAGTTTCATCTGACCTCCCACCCTCATTTATTTCAGTACCTCTTCTCCAGTTTCTGATTTCTTTGCCTCCACAGCAGGGAGAAACAGCAGAACCAGGTTGGTACTCCATGGGTGCCAGCCTCTTACCCTGGGAATGGATACTCATTCTGTTCTCTCCAAATTTAGTTGTGAATGATGCACAGTATTTAGGTGACTCCCACCGGAGGCAACATTTGTTAAAGAAATCTCACCCCCACTTTATATTCCAAGAAACAAAATATCGTAAGATAATAAAATCCAGAATCAGTAGGATGCTAACTAAGTTCTTCTGGTGTTGCATTGAGTTTTCAATGGTAAGTTGTATTCTATCAGTCAGGAACAATGCAGGTAACAAATGGCACTTTCACACTGGCCATGTGTGGGCAGATCTTAAGGAAACCAACAAGGGGCTATGCAGTATCCATGGCTGGTGACAGTGGGGAGCCATTATCACTTTCGTAGAGCTCAGAGGATTGCTGTATGGAAAGGACAGCCTGACATAAGCGTGCCTTTCAGTAAAAAAGAACACAGCCATTCCACGTTGATCTGCCAGAGAAGAAGATGGGGGAAAATACCTCTACTGCACTCTCCTCCCAGCCTTCTCATCTTCTCTCCTGCCAGTGTGGTCTGTTTCCAGACCACTGGTTACACAAACAGAAAGTCGAGTAGTATAGGAGCCTGTCTGTTATGGGTCGATGTGGTTCGGCCTTTACTCCCAACCTCGGGTCACAAAACTCTGGGCAGTAGAGGGTAAAGAATTGTTCTTGAGGGGTAAACAAAATATCTAGCACAAATTTCCTGCAATTATAAGACAACTATAAAATTTAAATCATTCAAAAGACATAGCTGGAATGTGTTACTCTATGATTTTCTGTATATATAGTTCTCTATGAGAATTTGTGATCGCCTATATCGTTTACTAATAGAACCACATACTTTTGTATGCTAATTTTTATTACCTTCTTTCTTTCTTGATATATTCCACAACGATTCTTGACCATCGGGCTCTGAGAGAAGGTATAGTGCATAAGTACTCATATTCTGGAACCACCATCTGCGTTCAAATTCCAGGTCTGCCGTTTAAAATTGTGTCACTCTAGGCAAGTTACTTACCTCTTTGGGGTGCATAGGGTTGTGTCAAGGTTAAATGTAGCAAGTGCTTAGACCTGTGCCTGACACATAAATGATATATGAATATTTGTCATCACTGTGTATAGACACTTGAAATGTGAAGTGGAATAAAAACTCATGGGAAGAGACAAATGAGTGAATAAATTATTATAGTAAAATGTATGGACCAATGTAAGTATTCCTAAGGCCTATAGAATCCCAAAGAAGAAGTAAGTGACTACAGTTACAAGCTTAGGGCAGTCTTTATGGAAGAGGTATAGTGTGACCTTGAGAGACGTATAGGAATTTCCCCAGGTGTTACAAACTGGCTGTCTTCTGTCCCAGCTGAGATGTCATGCCTTAGGTCATGTAGGTGTGAAAGGGAACAGCGAGTGTCTTGACATGCCAGACACTTTGGAGGCTAGTAGGAAAATGGTGGCAGACTGGGTAGGAAAAACAGGAAAGGCTTAGATCATAAAGGTCTTCCATAGTAAGGAATTTGAAGAGATCTGAATAGTTTTAAAATCACGCTGATACCATAAAGGTGAGATTGGTGTGTTGAAGCATTCAAGACAAAAACCTCTCTTAAAATTAATGTTTCTGTCTTTTCTGCTCCAATACTGGAATCAAGTTCATATGTTTCTTTCCTGCATTATTCCAGTGCCTGGCTCACAGTATTCTCTCCGTCCTTTCTCTCAAGCAACATTGAACAATGGAAAAGAGTGTGGTCATTGGCGTCAAGTAGATGTTGAATAGAAACTCAATTGAGCTATTTCTACATATTTGACTTTGGTTAGCCTCTCAGAACCTCATTTTTTCACCTATGGAATAAATAGTGCCTTGCTCTCAGTGTTGCAATAAGAGATACATGAGTAAACAGAGTTATAGTATTTAGCAAACCTCCTGTCAAATAATAGTCTCTCAATAATGGCAGCTAATAATCTTATCGTTCTGAGACCTTTAGATAGCCTAGTCCCTTACCTTGTTTGCTAATTGTTTGCCAGTTTTAGGTCACTTATCTTAGTTTTGGTTCTCTAGGAAACAAAGGCTGAGGAGAAGCTTATGGACTAATGAGGAGTGCAATTCCAAAATAGCAAAAGAGTAAATTAGAAAATCAACATTGATATAGCACTACCAAAAAATTCACAGACCTCATTCAAATTTCACTACCCCAAAATGTCTCTTTTTCCTTTCTTGTCAGGATTCAACCCATGAAGTTTCAGTGCATTTACTTGTTGTGTCTCTTTCATTTCCTTCAATCTGAATGAGTTCCTCATTTTTTCCCTGTCTGTCATGACCCTGATAGCTTTAAAGAATACAGGCCTTTCATTCTGGAATATGTCCCTTAATCTGAGTCCATGCAATCTTTCCTCATATCCAGACTTCAACTATGCATTCTTTTTTTTTTTTAATATTTATTTATTTATCTGGCTGCATCAGGGTCTTAGTTGCGGCATGCAGGATCCTCCCACGTGGTGCAAAGGCTTCTCTCTAGTTGTGGCACGTGGGCTTAGTTGCCTCACAGCATGTGGGGTCTTAGTTCCCTGACCAGGGATCGAACCCGCGTCCCCTGCATTGGAAGGCAGATTCTTTACCACAGGACCACCAGGGAAGTACCCTCAGCCATGCATTCTTGACAGAAATGATGTTCCTTGTTTTAGTGCATTGCCTCAGGAGGCAATGTCACTGTAATTCACACTGGTTATGTGATCCTTGATCACCTAGTAAAATTAGTGCCTTCTGGGATTTTTCATGGTAACATGACCAGTTTCACCTTTTGGATTCTCTTCACCAGAATCCAAAATCGCTGTGAGGCTGTCAAATGTTGATTTTTTATTTTTAATAATTCCACATTTTTTTAACTGTCATTCTACATGGAGACAGAGTGTTCTCTTCTATTTATTTACCCATTTATTTATATCAGATGGATTTATGCATTTGAATTTTATTCAATTAGTTGTAATCCATCATTATCATTGTTTTGATGATTAAGCTGCCCTAGAATGGCTAGTGTAGCTCCTTCAGGCTGACCTCTGTCTTTTCGATGTGTCCCCATCATTCTTTAAGCACTTTTCTTGACAGAACAAGTGTTCCAGTTTTGTCTTGTACTTTTCCTTGACCAACCCTGGAAGCAGACTTCCTGGTTCCCTTTAGTGAAGAATGGGATTTGGACACCAAAATGTGGGCACTCATGTACTTGTTGCTATGAGTACTTATTGCTTTTAGTACTCAGTGGATGAGGCTAGAAAATATATGTGCATTATGTGTGACATAATACACACAGTCATCTCTATCTATGTATATCTATATTTTAAACATTAATTAACACCAATTTCTCCAATTTTAGTTCAACCCCTCAGAATTTTGTAGCCTTCCCTTTCTCCACATCCCCTTTTTGATAGTGAGAAGTCTAGTTACCCTTATCCTCAATACATTTATGATTTGCACAGTCCCATAATATATACTTAATCTTACAACCTTACTGGCTGCTTCCTTGGCCTTGTTTCTACTTGTTTGGCCTCTAGCCACACTGTCACTTACTTGACCTCACTACCTCCTCAACTCCTGTTACCACCATCACTGCCTCTGCTATAGGCTGAATATTTGGTCCCCCTAAAATTCACACTTTGAAACCTAATCCCCAATGTGATGATATTTGGAGGTAGGGCCTTTGGGAGGTGACTAAGTGATGAGAGTGGAGCCTGATAAACGGAATTAGTACCCCAGGAGCTCCCTTGCCCCTTGTCTGCCATGTGAGAACACAGCAAAAAGACATATGTCTGTGAACCAGGAAATCGGCCCTCTCCAGATAGCAAATCTGCTGACACCTTAATGTTGGACTTCCCAACTTTCAGAACTGTGAGAAACAAATTTCTGTTGTTTACAAACCACTCAGTCTATGGTATTCTCTTATAGTATCTTAAATGGACTCAGACAGCCTCCTAACCCCAACCAAGCCACCCCACCTAAAGAAAGGAAAGGGAAAAGACTTTGTATCTTTTCTGATACTGCTCTTCTCCTTCCACCTGGGATACCTTTCCTTCCTTACTGTTCCCCAGTTCACACAGTGAAATAACTCTAAGATAGTTCAAGGGTCACCTCTTCTGTGAAACCTTTACCAATTTGCCAACCACCGATTCAAGGGGACTTTGCTGTACCTCCTTTGTGCCCTCATTTAAGGCATAGGCTACATCTTATTTGTCTTTATATCCCTAGTGGCTAGTATTATTTTTGAAACATATTAGAAACTAAATAAATGTTTCATAAGTGGGTAATTAATGAATGGAAATTTCTTTGCAATAATTTGGTGATTAAGACTTTAGCTTCAGAAAGACCCTAAACTCTACTATTCATAAGTTTTGTGAAATTAGGCAAGTTAACATCTTGTCTGTTTTGGCTGTTATAACAAAAATACTATAGACTGGGTGGCTTATAAACAACAAACATTACAGTCTGGAAACTAGGAAGTCCATGATCAAGGTGCTGGCAGATTCAGTGTTTGGTGAGAGCCTATTTCCTGGTTCACAGATGGCTGTCCTCTCCCTATGTCCTCACATGGCAGGATAGGCAAGGAGCCTTTTGAAGTCCTCTTTTATAAGGGCAGAGATGCCATTCATGAGGGCTCCACCCTCATGACTTAATCACCTCCCAAAGACTCTACCTCCAAATATCATCACATCAGGGATTATGTTTCACCATATGAATTTTGGGGGGACACAAATATTCAGCCTATAGCATTAATTAACTTCTCTGACCTTTATTTTTCTTGTTAGTAAATGGAGATGACAATAGTTCCATCATATGGCTGTTATGAGGATTAAATTATATAACGAATGTGTTTAAAAAATATTTTCACAATGTCAATACAATTTCAATGTTCAACAAATGATAGCAGCTATTATTAATAATTGATTTTTGTACAAAACTCTATTATAATACTGATATGTTGCATATGAATTATTTGTTCAGATATTAGTCTTGCCTCCTGGATAGAAAAAAAATTTCAAAGGCAATGATATACAGTAGGTATGTGTTTATTTTCCTTACTGCCTATTGTCTTTCAGTCTAAGAGAGTATTGCAGCTTCAAAATTACACCTTCATTTGAAAATATATTCTTAATTTAAAGAATTTTGTATTAAAGGAGCAAAGAAAAATATAAGGTTTCAAAATAGTATAATAGAGTAAGCACTTATTCTCAGTGCTAACCCAAAGATGATAGAAAACATATTAAAAAGAAATACACTGATGCTGAATAATAGGAAGAGAACATTTCATTTATTATAAGGCCATAGGGGATCTCTGAGATAAATAAATATAAATAAACATATATATATATATATGGAATATAGAGGTAAGCTGAGAATTTCATAAACCAATGCCTCCATTGGCTGCTGTTGCTGTAGCTTCTGCCAAGGAAGCCATTGTTCATCAGGGCCAGAAGCCACCACGGAAGAGGCCACTGGCAATCCTGAGAAACTGTAGTAATTGCTACAGAGGAAAATATTTCAGCTACAGAACCAAATGCCCAGAAATGGAATCAGAGTCAAATGCAGTTATCAAGAGGGGTCTTCATCCCAACTCAGGATGAAGACCATAAAAGTGGACTGTACCACAGATCAACAGAGGAGATAATTTATACCTAGAAGTATGACATGATTCTGACATTAGAAGAAATAAGCCTGAAGTTTACAGAAGCAAGCAAATAAAAACATTTATTTGACAGCTGGTTCAAAACCAACTAATTTGTTCCTCCCCCAAATAAATTCCTCCTGCACTTTTCATCATAAGTTTGACAACCATTATGATTCACCAAATATATTTTCAAATATGCTGCTTCAGAAGAAACTTTAGTCTGCTGCTCTTGAAGCAAACTTCTGCCTGTACCCAAGGAAACAGTAAAAAGAAAAAAAAAATTGTACTAGATATCCTCACAAAAATAAAGGGGGGAATTGTATCCATGAACAAATAATAGGAGGTTATGAAATAATAAAAAGTAATAAATCATTAAATATTCAAGAAATGATAACATAATTTTTTAGTATATAGGTTGAATTAGAATTAGATAAAAGTACACAGTGAATTAATAAATTTGAATTTATAATATATATACATATTTTACATATATAATACTTCTAGAATGCAGAATAGAGAATTTTTTAAATGAAAATTTGAAAGATCGAGCAACATGACGGCTAAATCTGAAAGCTCTGATGTTTAATGTGAAAGAGTTCCAGAGAGATGAGTGTGCATACAAAATAATATTTTAAAAGAAATAATGGTAACAATTTCTTAGAACTGAAAAAAAAGAAGTTACAGGTTATTTGACAGCAGAAATCTATCAAGTACCAAGTTAAAAAAAAAAATTTAAGAACCAGTACCTAGGTAGATGATAGTGACATTTAAAAACAGCAAGTCTAAAAAAGAATCCTAACAACTATGGGAAGGGAAGAGAGGGAGCAGGGAACAGGTTAATTACAAAGAGAATTAAAATCAGTTTGTTATATTTTTTTATCAGGAATACTGGATGGATAAAAGACCAGGGAAAAATATCTTCAAAATGCTGAGGGAAAATAATTTTGAATTAAAATTCTATACCTTACCGATTATCACTCAATATTGAGGGCAAAAGAAAGACATTTCAGTTGAAGAATAACCTAGTCTTTCAATAACAGAAACAATTTCAGTAAGGTATAAGAGGAATAAAATTTTCTGAGCCTAACAACAATGTCATGCCACCATCACCTAGCACTTTAGCCCTGCTATTCCCTGTGCATCATCCCACCCCCCACCAGAGCATCCATCACCTTCTAAAATAACACTTTTTATTTATTATTATTTGTGAACTTCCAATGGAATATACACCACCGAAGAGCAGGAATTATTGTCTGTTTATTCATTGATCTAGTCCACATAGTACCTAGAAGAGAATCTGGCCCATCATGGGTTCTCAAATAAATATTTGCTAAATAAATTGAACGACACAATGCAGTTTGAACTATGTAATGAGCTTGATTCAGCTACCAGGAAATGTGGCAAAATTCATACTCTGTTTGGAACTTGAACAAAGTTCTTTTTTTTTTAATTTTTGAATTTTATTTTATTTATTTTTTTTATACAGCAGGTTCTTATTAGTTATCCATTTTATACATATTAGTGTATATATGTCAATGCCAATCTCCCAATTCATCACACCACCTCCGCTGCTTTCCCCCCGTGGTGTCCATATGTTTGTTCTCTACATCTGTGTCTCAATTTCTGCCCTGCAAACTGGTTCATCTGTACCATTGTTCTATGTTCCACATATATGCGTTAATATACGATATTTGTTTTTCTCTTTCTGACTTATGTCACACTGTATGACAGTCTCTAGATTCATCCATGTCTCTACAAATGAGACAACTTCGTTCCTTTTTATGGCTGAGTGATATTCCATTTTATATATGTACCACATCTTCTTTATCCATTAGTCTGTCTATGGGCATTTAGGTTGCTTCCATGACCTGACTATTGTAAAGAGTGCTGCAGTGAACATTGGGGTGCATGTGTCTTTTTGAATTATGGTTTTCTCTGGGTATATGCCCAGGAGTGGGATTGCTGGGTCATATTATATTTCTATTTTTAGTCTTTTAAGGAACCTCCATACTGCTCTCCATAGTGGCTGTAACAATTTACATTCCCACCAACAGTGCAAGAGGGTTCCCTTTTCTCCACACCCTCTCCAGCATTTGTTGTTTGTAGATTTTCTGATGATGGCCATTCTAACCGGTGTGAGGTGATACCTTATGTAGTTTTGATTTGCATTTCTCTAATGATTAGTGATGTTGAGCAGCTTTTCATGTGCATCTTGGCCATCTGTATGTCTTCTTTGGAGAAATGTCTATTTAGGTCTTCTGCCCATTTTTGGATTGGGTTGTTTGTTTTTTAATATTGAGCTGCATGAGCTGTTTGTATATTTTGGAGATTAATCCTTTGTCCATTGATTCGTTTGCAAATATTTTCTCCCATTCTGAGGGTTGTCTTTTTGGCTTGTTTGTAGTGTCCTTTATAGCTGTTAGCAGTTGCCTTATGCATTGAGGTGCTCCTATGTTGGGTGCATATATATTTATAATTGTTACATCTTCTTATTGGATGGATTTCCATTTCCATGGAATATATTTTTCCATCCCCTCACTTTCGGTCTATATGTGTCCCAGGTCTGAAGTGGGTCTCTTGAAGACAGCATATATATGGGTCTTGTTTTTGTATCCATTCAGCGAGCCCCTGTCTTTTAGTTGGAGCATTTAATCCATTCACATTTAAGGTAATTATCGATATGCATGTTCCTATTACCATTTTCTTAATTGTTTTGGGTTTGTTTTTGTAGGTCCTTTTCTTCTCTTGTGTTTCCCACTTAGAGGAGTTCCTTTAGCATTTGTTGTAGAGCTGGTTTGGTGGTGCTCAATTCTCTTAGGTTTTGCTTCTCTGTAAAGCTTTTGATTTCTCCATCAAATCTGAGTGAGATTCTTGCCAGGTAGAGTAATCTTGGTTGTAGGTTCTTCCGTTTCATCACTTTAAATATGTCATGCCACTCCCTTCTGGCTTGTAGAGTTTCTGCTGAGACATCAGCTGTTAACCTTATGGGAGTTCCCTTGTATGTTGTCATTTTTCCCTTGCTGCTTTCAATAATTTTTCTTTAATTTTTGTCAATTTGATTATTATGTGTCTCAGCATGTTTCTCCTTGGGTTTATCCTGTATGGGACTCTCTTTGCTTCCTGGACTTGGGTGGCTATTTCCTTTCCCATGTTAGGGAAGTTTTCGAGTATAATCTCTTCAAATATTTTCTCGGGTCCTTTCTCTCTCTCTTCTCCTTCTGGGACCCCTATAATGCAAATGTTGTTATCTTTAATGTTGTCCCAGAGGTCTCTTAGGCTGTCTTCATTTCTTTTCATTCTTTTTTCTTTATTCTGTTCCACAGCAGTGAATTCCACCATTCTGTCTTCCAGGTCACTTATCCGTTCTTTGTCTCAGTTATTCTGTTATTGTTTCCTTCTAGTGTATTTTTCATTTCATTTATTGTATTGTTCATCTCTGTTTGTTTGTTCTTTAATTCTTCCAGATCTTTGTTAAACATTTTTTGCATCATCTCGATCTTTGCCTCCATTCTTTTTCCAAGGTTCTGGATCATCTTCAGTATCATTATTCTGATTTCTTTTTCTGTAAGGTTTCCTGTCTCCACTTCATTTAGTTGTTTTCCTGGGGTTTTATCTTGTTCCTTCATCTGGTACATAGCCCTGTGCCTTTTCATCTTGTCTGTCTTTCTGTGAATGTGGTTTTTGTTCCACAGGCTGCAGGACTGTAGTTCTTCTTGCTTCTGCTGTCTGTCCTCTGGTGGATGAGGCTATCTCAGAGACTTGTACAAGTTTCTAACACAGTTCTTTTAGAAATTATCAGAGAGGGTAGAAAAAATTAACTAAGGTCATATAATTTCAATTTGACAAATATAATAGCAAATTGAATTGAATATATTTTATTGATTTATCCTCTGTGAGGCTGGATATACTTATACTGAATATTAAAGCAATAACATTAGAAATCAGCAACAAAATGATAGCCTAGACCCATATATTTAAAAACACCTTGAAATTATTTATGAGTTAAGGAGGAAATCAAAATGGAAATTACAGACTATTTAGAAGTGAACAAAAAAAGCTCTAAATATCAAAACAGTACTCTGAAGAAAATTTATAGACTAAAAAACATTTTTTTAAGGAAACAAGAAAGACTGAAAATAAACTAATATAAAAACAAACCCTAAGACTTCAGCTCAAGAAGGTGGAGAAAGAATAGCAAAATAATGCAAAAGAAAGTTGAAGGTGGAATCCAAAAAGATAAAAATGAAAGATGTTTAAATAAAATCAAAACAATGGAATTGATTAGCAAAATGTGGTTCTTTGAGTAGACTAGTAAATTTGACAATGTTTTTTAAGTATGAGGCAAAGAAAACTGGAAGACTCATCACAAATAAATAGCATTGGGAGTGAGAAAGTTTATGACATCTTTGTAAAGAGATATTTAAAGATTTTGTAACACAATTCTATTACTACTAAACTAACTGGAAAATTGCACTTCTCTAACATATATATATAAGTTGCTAATATTTCCTCCCCCCCAGAAAAATAACTTTAATAGTAAAATAACCCTAGAAGATATTGAAATGGTAGTCAGATACCTATCTCAAAATTATACCAGGCTCAGTCAGCATTTTTGGCAAATTGTTACACTCAAGGATCCAATTTTCCTCTTATGCAAACTAGTCTAAAAGACTAGTGAATGTTGGAAAATTGCTAACCTCTTCCCTTGATATTAAGTCTGTATAGGAACAGCACAAGAAAAATGATAGACCAATGTCACTATGACACAGATAAAAACAAATATCAAATCAAATGAAGTGTATTAAAGAAATCATTATAACTATGTTTTCTGCTAAGGATACAAGGACATTCAAAAATATCTCCAAAATTATTGTTTGGTTCAAAAAACAGCAAGTTATAGAATATATTGACAGTATAGTACAAGTTACTATATATATAAAAAGCAATACTACCTAGATTTTGTGAAGAGAATTTTTACGTTTACAAAAATACAGATGTTTATATTACATAGTACCTATATATGTGTATTATTATAAAAGCATGCATAAAGAACTGTAAAGATACACAACAAATTGATGCTAGTAGATTACAGAAGAACCCGGAATGTGTGATTGTTGGAGTGTCAAGAGAGACCATAACTTTATCTCAAAGTTTTATTTTTTAAATTTAAATTAATTTTTTTTGCTGTTGTTTGAAGATTACTGTATTAATGTGATTTCATGTAACTTAAAAACCAAAACAATTACCACAATAATCTGCAACTGACATTCCTAGATTCACAAGGAAGATCCCAGATATTTGGAGTTTCCTTGAGCACATGTCGAAAGGGTGTTTTAATGTGCTCTTGAGAGATTTTTTTTTTCAACCTCCTTCAATTTAATTCATCCACAAAACATTTGTTGAGGAACATATATGGGTAATTTGGAATGAAAAATTGATTCCTGACATGAGTAGCTTTTTGGGGAGTCTAATTGGGGAAGTAATTCAACCAACAGGTACTAGGGAGAGTGGCAGATCCTGTGTGGAGGGTATTCACTGATTGTTTTAGGAGCACATAGGCAGAGAATATCACCTTGTGTCCTGGTTTCAATCCAAAGATTTCCTGTATCATGTACAGATTACAAAAATAAGAAAAGTTTTTGAGATTTGGGGAAAATACATATGTATATTTATGTGTGTATGTATGTAGTACAAACAGATAATCTGAATCTTTTTCGTAATTGTTCTGTTAAGAACAACTGCATTAGCTCCAACAACCTGTTTCCCTATCTACAAAATGAGAGAAATGCACTAATTGTTCCCTAAAGATCATTTCCTCAAATCATGTCCATAACAGTAGTAAGAGAAAATTAAGATTGGAGAACATTTTCCTCTTTTGCTCTGAAATATCTTGGCTATAGAGAGTGTACATCTCTTAAATTTGCTGTATGGATATCATATGCCTGAAAGCCTTGAAATCTGACATATCATTTATTTTTACAGAAATTGAAAAAGAAAGTTGTGGTGATCCTGGTACACCCTTATATGGAATTAGAGAAGGTGATGGATTTTCTAATCGTGATGTTTTAAGGTTCGAATGCCAGTTTGGATTTGAATTAATTGGAGAGAAATCCATTGTTTGTCAAGAGAATAACCAATGGTCTGCAAACATACCCATCTGCATCTGTGAGTACCAAATGCTTTGCTTCCAGATAGCATATGCTACCCTGTCCTTGCATATAATTGCTTTTGTAATTAATTGCAAAGAACTGGAACTGTGTAATTATTTTTGAATGAGTAGCACTTTTCAACACTATCTTTAACAAGTGTGCTTATGCCAAATTATAAATTTCATTGCAGATTTAAATAAAGTTAGCACAGTTCACTTGGTAATGGCAAAGTATAGTTTACATATGTCCTCATAACACTTTATTGGTGGCATTTTATACTTTATAGATAGAATACTTCTTATGGAAATTATACATCTGAGCTAATTCTATTAGGCTCATTTATTTTAACAAGGTAGTATATGCTTATTTGCAATCAGAAACACTTAAAATATTTAAAGCTTATATTCTATGTATAATGCATTAACTTATTTTTTCTTGTAGATGCTCACACTAGTGCCTGCTTAAGTGCCATTTATTTATATTGCACAGAATAAAATTCATTAATGTTTGTGATATGCTTGGATTAAAATAATGTGTTTCTTCAAATACTTTAAAGCATTCCAATTTAGCTGCAACAAAAATATAATTTGTTTTATCTATGGATGTACTTTTAGGTTAAATTAAATACTATCTTCATTACCAACAAATACAGCTTACCAGGTGTGAATGCAATGTTGAAAATTTTGCATTTAGTTTTGTTACAAATGATAACATATAAGCTCATAATCATGAAAGTAAAAAATAATTTTCTTGTTTTAAAATATGACTTTTCATCTGTATCGAACTTATAATGATCATACTTTTCATTTGTGAAATCCTTTATTCCCTACAAAGGCATTAGCACAAACTTTACTTCAATATATAACTGTTTTTTAAAAAATTTAGCAGTTTTCAAGACCTGCATTTTATCTGAATTTTAATTTGTGCTGCAAAACACACATTTTCCTTTATTGAAAATGTTGATTATTTAACATTTTTTAAATATTTAACATTTTTAAACACGTACTGAGAACTTTTAAAGTGAGTGGAGGCCAAACGTTTTCTAATATTATCTTTTTTTCCTCTGTGTAATAAATCATTGTTTTTTAATCCTTCCTCTACTTTCTAAATGTTCTGTGTGAACCTTTAAATCATATTTTTTAAAAGCTAAAAAAATAAATCTGAGGGGAAATAAAGACCAACCTTAGTATGGTATGGGAGTTCTTATTTAGTTTTTTTCCAGCATTAGCCCCTAGTGGCAGCTATAATAAGTGTTAATTCATCTCCTTATCTGTGTTATAAGCTATCAGAGCATCCCATGGCCATGGTAGGAGTGAAGTTCACCTAGTTACTACCCTCACTCCAAGTTTTCTCCAGGTTGTATTATCCCAGTTATGTTAATACCTACATAATATTTGTGTGTGTTTGTTTTCAGTCATTTTGTGAGCATTATTGTTTTCTTTGGAAATGTCTATATACTTCTCCAATACTTTTTTAAGCACAGAAACTAAAACTTTGCACTGCACTCTAACATGGACATGATGTCAAAATAAATTGCTGTTATTACTCCAATTATATTTTTGTGCATATTTAAACATACAGTAATTCAAAGTACTAGTAGCCTTCCTTAATAATGTGCAAACAACAGCATATTTTTTTTGTTTTGTAAGATAGATTATATTGTTTAATATTTTTTTTAAACTGCTAATTGATTATTATAATTGTTGGCTGTGGCAAAATGAGGTAATTTGAATTATTTGAGGTAATAAATTTGAAAATTTATTGTTTTTTATAATCTTCCTACTTTAACAGTTCCTTGCCTCTCTAACTTTACTGCACCAATGGGAACAGTCCTTTCTCCTGATTATCCCGAAGGGTATGGAAATAATTTAAATTGCATCTGGACAATAATCTCTGAACCAGGGAGTCGGATACACCTTTCTTTCAATGACTTCGATCTGGAATCCCAGTTTGACTTCCTTGCTGTTAAAGATGGAGACTCTCCAGACTCCCCAATTCTTGGAACCTTTACTGGGGCTGAGGTGCCTTCTCATCTTACTAGTAATAGTCATATACTACGATTGGAATTTCAAGCTGACCACTCAATGTCAGGACGTGGCTTTAACATCACTTATAACAGTAAGTTTAATTTTTCCATATAACATATTTCTACACATTAGAGCTAGAATGGAATCATACAAAACAGCTCTCTTGTTCCACAGATAGGAAACTTGAGCAAGTCATATACATAATTTGTATCAGGGACAGTCTTTCAGCCCTTGATTTCTAACCATATTTTTACTCCTTACTGTGTCATTTCTCTTTGTGAGAGGCCTGATGTTAAGGAGATATATATTAAATATAATTACTATATCACCAATATATTAGCTTATTCTATTAAATCTTATAAGCATAATCTCAAACCTACTGTACATAACATATTTTGCTCTGTTATTGGTATGCAAACATAAAAGGGGGATAGATCCTTCCTTCAAGATATTCATATATCAGTAGAGGATTTTAAACAAATAATGACAACACAGAGTTATAATTCCAAAGACAAAATTAGCTAGACTATCAAAGTATCACAGAGAAGGAAATTACTAATTCTGGGCAGTAGGTTACGGAGCTGACTTAGCAAAGATGCTATGGGGGCAAAATACCTTAGTGATTAAGAATATCAGCTCTAAGGTCAAACTATGCAACTTCAAATCTTGGTTTTGCTACACTTTTAGGTTTAATAACAGAGCCTCAGTATTCATCCATAAAGTCATACTGGGTTTTTGTAAGGAGCTGTCGATGAAAAAAATAATCAGTGGTCAATCTAAGAAAGAAATGAACATTTTTTTTCCAAGCCAACCTGTGGATTATAACCTGGGAGACAGTCTTTCAGAAAGCTCTGAGGACTGTTCCACCTGTTAGAGGTCAAAGCACAGTTATGTAAGTTTTTGAGACAAAGGGTTATAGTCAAATGACCTATTAACAGTTTACACAATCCAGATCTGCACATCCAAAGCAAGTAGTGGGTCATCGTGATCCCTTATGAGATTAAGAAGGACTGTTATCTACTAAGGAGGTCTGGTTAATGCAGATGAATGATACACACTAAAGAGGAAGGAAGAAGCCCAAGATGGCAGAGAAAAATTTATGTTTAAATTTTCATCTTGCCATAAAATATGAATTTTATTTAATCAGAGTAAATAGGGTAATGCATGTAAATAATTCAGCATATATACCTAATAAATACTCAATAAACATTAACAGTTGTTGTTTAGTTGTCTTCTGAAGTATTCCCTGTCAATTCTTATTTTATTATTGTATTTATTACATTGCTTTAGATTTAAGAATTCTTCGAGGTTATTTAGCTATTGTCTATCACCCATATTTTTTGTATTTCAAAAGGATGCATATTATTTTTCTGAAAATAATGTGGTGTAAATATAGCAAAAAGATGAATCACATAAATGAGAAAAGTTAACAAACTTAGTAAGTTAACAAACTTACTTAGTTTTAAGAACTTTAGTAAGTTAACAAACACATTTTAATGCTTCCGTGTGCACATGTTTTACCTCAAGCTGTAGAATGCTAGTGATTTTTATTGTTTTCTTCAAAGTTACCACACTCTGTCAGATTCTGACCAACTTGATGAGTTATTTAAGTGTCACATTATAATAGGATTTAATTTCCTGCTCTTTAAAAAAGCACTGCACACCCCTCACCCTCACCCTTGCCCCAGCCCGTTCAGTGCTGAGCTTTGTCAATTAATAACAAAATGCAGTTATTGTCTTTTCAAAGTGACACTCTTAGTGAACATTGTCACTAATAAGTTGTCAACATGTAATTGCACATCATTAAAGTTGAATTAGCTGTGACATGTGTCAGAGAGACATGCTGTATAAAATGGTTGCTTTATCTGTAAGTCCCTTTTAAAATATTTCATATATATGTATAAATATAGACACATACATTTATCTATTTACAGTTTTATGTTGTCTTAAATGCATATATATATATATATATATATATTTTTTTTTTTTTTCTTTTCTTGCCACACAGCTTGCGGGATCTTAGTTCTGCAACCAGGGATTGAACCCCAGACCCCACCAAGTCCTAACCACTGGACCACCAGGGAATTCCCTTAAATGAATAATATTTTTAACTTTAATATTTATGGTATCTTGAAGGTATTATGGAAATATGCCTCTTGTTCCTTATTCTGTTTCTCTAGTAAATAATTTAAACCATTGTATTAAAATTCTTATATTCAATGCTTCCTACTGCTGTTTTTTTCTGAAAAATTATCCAGCAGGCATTATATATAAGAGCAACCAGGGTTAATCGATACTGAGCTGTTTAAAAACACAGCAGAAAACAATAATTAGAAATAAATGTACCTACAAAATAAATTTTATATATTTTAGAATTTACCTTAATGTTATTTTATACTGTTTAACTTAAAAATGAGGAGACTGGATAATACAATTATATAATTTATGAACAGTATCACAGTGATGATTGATTTAGTGAAAAAATTTTAAATAGCTGCATGTACCCATGCAGTATGTATATAATATTAAATTGTAAATACCCCTTAAAATATGTTTTACATATTTAGACTTTGCTACTTTAAATATTCTTCCACTTGTATTATACTAATTTAAACATTTATAATGCAAATTTATAGGGCTCATGTAATCTATAATCTATGAGAAATTTAAGTAAGCATATTGTCCTTACACTTCTGCTACTTGCTGGGACGGGGCTAAATACGCATCCTGGGAGATACAAGGTAAAATAAGATAGTGACCCTGAACTAAAGAACTCACATTCTCTTGAGAGACATGAGACAAATAATCCAAGATACAATATGTTGTGGAGAGGGACTTCCCTGGTGGTCCAGTGGGTAAGACTCTGTGCTCCCAATGCAGGGGGCCCAGGTTCAATCCCTGGTCGGGGGACTAGATCCCACATGCATGCTGCAACTGAGTCCACGTGCTGCAACAAAGATCCTGTGACCAGGTGCAGCCAAAATAAAAATAAATAAATAAATAAATAAATATTAAAAATATATATGTTGTGAAGAAAAAATTTAAAGCCAGACCAGGGGATCCATTTCAATACTGTCTCTATGATCTGAGGCAAGCTACTTAACTTTTTCTGAATCTCACATTACTCTTTAGAGTAAATGGCTATACTTTGCTCATCAGGCTATTCTAAATGTTAAGTGAGGTGACAATATATCTTTAGATATATCTAGGCTCCTATCACAGTGCCTAGAACATGGTGTTTGCAAAAGAATTACCTCTTTTCCCTTTTCCTGGATGGCAAAGACTAAATGATATATGGAAAATTATAGAGAAATTGTAAGACTTTCATAACTAGATTGAAACATTTCACTTTAATACTCACTGTGAGACGATCTCTTCGTTCCAAACAATGAATCACAAGAAAAATTTTCAAAGGGGCCTAGTCAACCTGCTCTGTATCAGCCTGCTCTGTATTCACATTAATTGGAATTCTGTCCAGCTTATACTGGATATTTTTGCTTAGATAAGGCAAATGATTTCAAGAAATAAGCAGAAACAATTCTATTTTGAAGTTTTGTAATTGTAGAGTGTAGTTCACATTTTAAAACAACCACATCCATTACACATCAGAGAGAAAAAGGTATGGTCAGAGGAGAGCCTCTCTCTCTCTCTTTTTTTTTTTTTTTTAAATAAAGGCTTTTCTAGAAATGAGCATAACCATTTTAAAAATCATTTTTTCTCATCCCCAATACACAAGGGTCTGTCTCATACTGCTAGTTTGTGTGTTTTTCTCTTTTTTTGCTGTTCTCAAGCATTTGGACATAATGAGTGTCCTGATCCTGGAATACCAATCAATGCAAGGCGGTTTGGGGACAACTTTCAATTAGGAAGTTCGATTTCAGTTATTTGCGAAGAAGGATTTATTAAAACCCAGGGAACAGAAACAATTACGTGTATTCTTATGGATGGAAAAGTGATGTGGAGTGGACCAATTCCAAAATGTGGAGGTAAGCACAATGGTCAGTGCAAAATACAATTCCATCGTAACTATGCACTAGAAACCATAACAGGAAATTCATTGTTCTACCAGGACTCTTGTAATCTTAAAATATCATTTAGCGTTATACTTTAGACATATAGTATGTAGTTAAATTACACTTTTAATATTTATTTTTTATTTTTATTATTTTAATTTTTAGAAATCTTTTAGAAGCTCCCTTTAAAAGGAGCTCTTATTAAAAGATACACATTAATAAACAGTAGATATTGGTTGCATGTGTAGAGTACCTTTAATATATTTCATAGTTACAGCTGAGTATATTTTATAGTTTCCAGTCATATTTTTCTTGGTCTTTTAACTATTCATGGTATAAATTGAATTTATTTTTTAAAAAGCATTAACTATTATTAATCATAATAAATAAATTTATGCTAAAGCACCCATTATTTAAAATGTATAATTTTGGTAGGCATAGTTCACTAAACATTTTTTTTTTCAATTTTGATTTGCCCAATGAAATGCAGTCAAGAAAGTTCAGGACAAAATATATGTGTGTTTTATGTATCTATATATACATACACAATGTTTGGAAGTACCTATATATTTTGAATATATATAGTCGCATAAAGTCACAAATTATATTGGTGAGAAGGAAGGATGATCATCTTAAAGCTAAAACATATCAAGTATATAGCGTTTCAATATAGAATCTATAAGAGCGTTGAGGGGGGTTTATTTAGGATTGTCACAGTAGGAAGTAACATTCTGAATTCTATTTTTCTCCTACTCTAAGGTTACACATCCATTTTATTTAAAAATATATAAAAGGACTTTTACTAAGACAGATGAACTAGGGCCATTAAACACCCTTTAGTAGGTCACCATGTAGTGATTAGGTGACAATTTTAAGTGGTTTCTTCTTTTTCTTGCTTTCCCAATTATTCTTGTTAGCTGTGCCCAAACTGACATTAGAACCTTTGTTTTCTCAATTTCTAGCTGGTGAATTGAGAATATTTAATATATACTTTCCAAAACATTTGTTTTCTCAATTCCTAGCTGGTAAATGGGGAATATTTAATATATAACAGACAATTGAATAATACAGCTATTACTTATAAATGTTGAGTTTCATTGAATTGAACATTTTCATAATATCTCATGATGAAGTAATCCAGACCATGCAATTAAGTTTTCCTCTTAGTCCCTTCAATTAGCATCTCCCTCCTCTTCTAATCACCTTCTCATTTGTAACATCAGGGGGCTGAACTAGATGACTTCACTGTTCTTTTCCAAACCTCAAATATTATGGGCTTAGTAGGGGTTACCCTGACAATGGCTATGACTATGCTATTATGTCTAAAAAAACATAATGGAGTTGCACAATACAGGACTAAAATAAAAAGAGAAGAATGGAAGTAGTGTTAAATTTTTTCCATCATAATTTGCCCTGGAGCTCATTTGTTCTTTTAACCATAGTTCCTGACCTAGACTTGGGGAATCAGTCAGGAAAGCCTACATTAGTATTTGAAGGAAAAGTAGGAGATAAAAGTTTGTTTCAGGCAGAAGACATAGTACTGGTTCAATGTGACTGGAGTGAAGGATAGAGGGACAGGGTTTGATGAATACAGAGACCTCTGAAGAATGAAATGCTTTGTAAAGAGTGCTAAGCAGATTAGAAATTATCCTATGGCAACAGGAAGCCACGTTAGTTTGGAAGTGACATGACCTGAGCCTCTCCCTCCCCTGCACTGGGAGTTGTTTACAGTTTCAGTGGACAGGCAGAGACTACCTCCGGATAATTGAATCTCATTGGATTCTCACTTGCCTAACTTGGGTGTTGGTTTAGGAGCTGCTTGGTGCCTAGCTGCATGGGGTGGTGAGAATAATGAGGTTGACATCAACGAATCATTTGATGAATTGCTGCTTTATTTGAGAGAGCAATTTCAGTGAGATTTTTCACCGTGAAAAATGAATGGTGTTTAACTTTTAAAAATAAGTGAAACAAAATATTCAGAACTAAGTTGGCACAGGCCAGTAGGCCTTTCAGACATCCTAAAGAGAACTGTATAAAGGAGAAGAATATTTTTTTCTTCATATGTGAGTGGAATTACATGCAGTTGGCTGGCTCACCTGCCAATTTCTGGATCCAACATGAGGTAGGAACATCACCAAGGATAAGGCTGGAGCCAGGGAAGGCAGAATGGTAGTGGGCTGGAAGCGATCGTACAGTGGCACTTGCCAGATTACCTGCCACATCCCAGGCTGTGTTTTGATCCAGGTTCCACCCAATAAAGCAGACTGATTTCAGCTCCTGTATAACTAACTCTGGTGGGTTTCATTTCTAAGACTCTGATTAAGGTTTGTAAAGATTTCCTTTAGTTTTGCCTGAATTCTACTTAGGTACTAATGAGAAGAGCCTGAGACTAGCAGAGGAAAGCTTGTTTTTCTCTTCCTGTTTTCTTTTTTTTCCTTCTTTTTTTTTTTTAATCACACCACTTCCTCCCCCATTCCCCAAGCTGCCACACAGCCACTCCAACTTACACAAAGAATTATGTCTGGAAGCTCTCTCTGCCTATAATCTTTGTTCTTTAGACCTTCCATATTTTGACAGAAAAGTTTTGCTTATTATTTATTATAGTTTTTCTTTTGGGGCTTTCTCACAGCTTCCAATATATGCTTAATATTTTAGCTAAAACTTTTTTATTATCATCGTATTAAACACTTTATATAGTGAAATATGTACATGTTTATGTATTCTCATTAATACAAATAACTTTCTACTTTTATTTTCTTCACACAAAAAACTCCAAAATCAAATGTATTGTTAAAAATTGCTAAGATGCATGGATTGCTGTGTGTTAAAATTAGAAAACAGAAAGAATTTGTTTTAATCAGAATTTATAGAGCAAAGGAAGTCACTATAAAATGTTTTGATAAGAAAACCCAGGGCTTCAACTTACTTAAAGATTGCCTTCTCCCCACAACTCCTCTCTGTCACAGTAGTGTAGAAGTTTAGGCATATTGGCAAATTAGTGGTCCACCCACATCAACCAGTCTTCAACCCTAAAACTGTGGAAAATCTTTGAGAAAAGTGAAAAGAAACTTTTTGTCAGCCATAGGCCTTGAATAAGAATTCTTCAAACCAAAAGGGAGAAATGAAATCACATATGTTTCAGTTCTGTGATCCCATAGCTGAACTTAGATTTATTTTGGATAGCTTAAATACAATTGTTAACAGAATTGGGTTATACATTTTATTCATTGACCTGAAGTTCAACACTGACACATTAGCTAAGGATAGATTTAGGCTATCTTTGTGAAAATTTGAACCTTTTTCTTTAGAATGGGGTGATCGAATTTCCTCATGAGGAAGAAAGATTTGATGCTTTATAAAGTCTTGTGATCTTTCAGTTTTGCTAATTGAAAACAAAATACATTAATTTTTATAATTAGCATTGAAACCATTCACTTTGAATTCAATTTAGTAACTCAATTTAGTAACAATAAATGACTCTTTCACCCACACCTAGACAGTAGCCTGAATATAACTGGCTCTATCTAGGGCCAGTCTCTGCATAGTGACTTCAAAGACATCCTAAAACCATGAAGAATAGTGTGAATGGTTATCATAGGTCTCCTTTAATGGGCTGACACAGGGATTTTCATGATTTTCTACCTAGAAATCTTCCTAAAAATCTTCTTCCTCTCTCTCCACCAAAGCTTCCCACTCATAGCAACTGCATAAACACTCTCCTTCTCTTCTGCTGTAGTCCCCTCACATTCATTCTTCACACAGCCCAAGCGCCTTATTGGGCACCTTGTGAGTGTCCTCCATAAATTCAGCCCTCGGGAAGTGCAATTTTCTTATAAGAATCTTTCCCCTTGGAATCCCTTCTTTCTTCACTCATTTTCCTTCTTTTTATGTGATCAGAATTCCTTTCAGGGACCTCTGAGGGCATTGCCAGGTTCACCCACATGTATCCTTCAAAGTTGCTTCTATCAGCCTTGGTTCTAGGAAATTTGGAACAGGGAGGGAAGGGACAACCTTAAGTACATTTGGATTTATTTCTCACTTCACCTGTGTGTGTGTGTGTGTGTGTGTGTGTGTGTGTGTGTGTGTGTGTGTCTCCTGAAACACAGGTAAGATGGTGCATTTACTCATTTTTCTCAAAGGACTAGTGGGATACTAGATTTTCTTTACTGCACCAAGCAATGCAAACTGGAGTCAGCCCTTACCCACAAATCCTGGAATCTTTTTCTCACACAGTAAAATCCCATGGGATTTCTAGTCACTGGACTATTCCTTGTGACTAATACTGCTACATAGAAGGCAACATTTAAGGTATAATATTTGACCCACTCAGAGAGGTTTCCTTAGTGGCTTTAGGAAACCTACTGGTCTCTGCCCACCTATTTTCTTCCTGTCCAAGGGCTAGCTCCAAAGGATTGAGACATACCTGCCTTATTGTCCATACCTCAAGTGATCTGAGCATCATTATTTGGCCTTCTGTCTTCATTGTCTTTTTTTACCATTTATTGTTTAAAGTCTATTTTGTCTGAGACCTTCTTTCTTGAGTACAACCATCATTAACTTATTTTTCTCAGCTTTGATTCACTTTATCAGATGCACGAGACCCTTTGTAGTGGGGAACGAGTCTATGGTTAGATGGTAAATTGGCTTTAAGTCTGCTCTGTCATGAACTTTTTACAAGTGCTTCTGGTCCTATCTTTTGTTTGTACCTTTTCCTAGCTATCTTGTTTTTAAATATAGCTGTGAGTTTACTGCATATCCAGAACATATTGTTCCAGCACGTGCACTCAGCTCAAATTCATCTGGATACTTAGGTCCTCTAGTTTGGTGAAGCCAACTGCCATAAAATGGAGGTTTTGATGGATCTGAGTCCACTAATAGATCCGAATGCCCAATGTCATAACCTCAGATGCTTATAAGAGCTAGACGGTAACAGAAATAAATTACATGAGCTGAATAAAACAGGCTATCTCACAAGCAGTGAGCACTGTTATCTAGAGTTTTCTGTTTTAAAAAGCAGGACAATTGGACATACATTATTTTCTGTCTCTGTTGCAGTCATATAAGGAAACTGTTCCTGGATATGAGGATTTATTATTCATTGGTGAATGTCATTATAAAAAAAATGCTACCTAATTATACTCATGTAGACTGAAGGATGAGAAGGATTTATTTGCAGACCAAAAATGAGAGTGGGAAAAAAAAAAAAATGAGAGTTGGGTTAAAATGTATTCATTATTTCTTTATAAAATCTGAAATACATGCCATCTACATTTTAAAATCAAATGTTCCTTAATAAAGTTATAAAATTATTTAACTGTTCATGAAAAATGTTGGGCGAATCTAAAAGTTGTATATTTTATTAAATTTCATTTTAATAAATAAATTCATTTAAATAAATAAATAAATAAATACTACTCAGGATCATTTTAGTCTCTCTTCCTGGTTTCTCTTCATTTCTATGATCTCTGTTTGTATGTGTTCCAGAGCTAGGTCTTGAATATTTTCTTTATTTCCACTCACTGTATTCATACTTTTCATCCAGTTTCCAGCTTTAAATAACACCTATGTGTTGATGGCTCTCAAATTTACATTCTTCTACTTCTCTGTCCTGAAATCCAGACTCATCTATTCAACTTCTTCCTCAATATCTCCACTTAGATGTTTAATAGGCATCTCAAACTTAGCCTGTCCAAAACTGATCAGATCCCCCCAGTCACTCCAAACCTGATACTGTCACAGACTTTCTCTATCATCATTAATAGCACTCCATTCTTCCAGTAATTCAGGTGAAAACTCTTGGGAGTAATTCCTGACTCCTTTCTTTCTATCACAACCATACACAATCCATCAAAAAAATCTGTTAGCTCTACCTTGAATACCTATATTCAAAACCCATCTACTTCTCACTTCCTTAACTGCTGACATCCTTGTCCCAGCAACCATCATCTCTGGCCTAGAATACTGCAACAGTCTTGTAACTGGTCTCATTGCTTCTGCCCTTTCTCCTATTCAGTTCTGTAGAAACGGTTTGTTATTCAGTTTACCCATGCCCACCACTTAGTTTCTTCATAGTTATTTCTCTTATGGGACTCAGAAGGCCCTGATACGTATATACTATCTGCTTCTCTCCTCCTTTTTACCTGGCTCCTTGTCTCCCATGCCCTCTTCACTGTAGCTAGCAATGCCCTCTTTGATCTAAAGCAATCCCCTCAATAAAAATGGAAATAGAATGTTGGCCTTCTGGATTACATGGTCGTGTTCTTGAATATAATTAGGATGTAATACATTCATTGAACTGCTTTATAGATAAAGAGGGTTATATTTAATAAAATACATTGGAAGACTTGGGTGAATGCTATTGGCTCAAAGTGGTTGATTTAATTAAGATGCTGAGTTAAGACTAACTGAAAGAAAGTTTTTCCTTCCTTGTGAAGATTTATAATAATTTCTAATATTGTTATCATTGTAGCTTCCCTGAGAAGAAAAACAGTGAAAGCAAAATGCATGACTAACAAGGTATACAGGCAAAATTTCCTGTTACTTTGGGAATGACAACTTATACCATATCAGCTAAGGAGAAAAATGTTGCAGTATCCCTGTCCATAAAAAATTGAGGTCCAGATACCTCCTTTATGGCTTATTAAGTGGGTTCTAACTGACTCATTTCTCTCAATCATAACCTCAGATATCCCACTCCCAGTTTATATAAGCAGCAAAAGAAAAGTGAGGGAAATTGAGATCTATATCTATCTATCTACCTACCTACCTAAACTGTTGGAGTCAAAAGTTGTTCATCTTTTCCTTTATCTCCCCATAGGAAGGAGGATGTTAGTCTCCTCTTCAAGCCAAGTTAAGGAGAAGGACTCTAAAAGAATCCCTCATAAGGGAATGTAGTTGCCTGTGAAAAAGAGGAACTAGAATCGCCAGGTGGATATCTGATTATACAGTGTACTTGCTGATCTGCCTTCTATGCTGAATGAACAAGAGAAAGAAAATTGATCAAAACCGGCAGATTAAAGAGAGGGAAAGCTGGCTAGTTGAAATCATTTAGCAAGTCAATGATGTGAGCTTCCTCTGCATCAAATGAATACCAAAGAAGGTACCCTGGCTTAGCCACTAGGCAAAAGAAACTCAACAACCAGACACCATAGGATGTACTGTCAGGGGTGAAAGCAGGGAGGCAACTGGAAAAGGTTGATCTCTCTTCTATCAGGGAATTTCCTGATAGAAGTGAGAAGCCACCCTTCTAATTCTTGGCCTTTACAAAGAACTCATTTATTATCCTTATGGAAAGAGCAAAACATTTTCCATATCTGACAAATAGAAAATCTCAGGGACCAGTTAGAGTTAGTGAGGAAACAGCAACAGTCAGGAGAGGACTGTGACAGCACACTTTTCCTCATTTTAGCCCTAACACCCCACAGGAAAAAGGACCTAAAGGGAAGAGGAAGGGGACATGCTGAGAAAGGATACAGCATCTTCTCTGCTCCAACTGCTGAAGCGAATGGAGGAATGAATCAGCAAGTGCTGGTCCTCCATCAGCACCCTCCTCCCCATCCTCCAAGGTGCCCAAAGATGCACCTTGGGTGGGTAGGTTTAGGAAATAAGACAGAATTTTAAATTGGATTGGACCAAGTTTTTTAATACTGTAAGTGATGAGAATTTTCAAGGATGTGCCCAACACTTCTTTAAGGAGAGGGAGATTTGTCAGTGCATGTTTGAAGGCAGTAATTAAGAAAGAAGGGAGGGAGGGAGGGAGGGAGGAAGGAAGGAAGGAAAGAAAGAGAAAGAAAGAAAAGAAAAGAAAGAAAGAAAGAGAAAAGAGAGAAAGAAAGAAACCAATTTCTGTTTTCATTCCACTGATTTCAGAATATTCCATAAAATGCCTACTCAAGCAAGAACTTCCTTGCCCTCAGTAGAGAACTCCCTGCATAACTATGGCTTAAGTTCCTTTTTACTGTAATGGGATATCTTAGAGAATTCCTTGAGTGAATAGGATGGGACTAGGGTCCCTGGAGTACTGTTTGACAGCAAGGCTGGACTTGCATGCCAATGAACTTCCCCTTTGAGGATAAGGACTTTTCTCTTGAATCTCAGCCTCAAAGGGAAGGAAATCCTTCTCATTCACAGACGTTGCACTCCCTGGAGGGAGTTCGTTTGAGGGTGCAATTAGAGTAACAGTCTGATGCATAGATCAGAATATATTGTGGTTCTCATAGAGAGAATGTGTGTTCACACACATATACCTATTCATGTCTAATAATAGACTTCTCTTTTAGTTGCATATTAAGGTAGCATTAAATTCCTAGAGGACTACCATAGGGAAAACTAATAGCACTCTGCAGGGTTTTGTTCCTAATTTCTGTGGAGCTGGGTAGGGGAAGGGTAGAAGGGGTTATAGAAATGGAAAGAGGTTCAGAGCTGTGATTGCTTGTCTGCATTTCTGGCACTTTAATCCCTATGTTTCTGACTTTCTCTTTTTATCCAAGAGAGAGAGGCAACTTGTTTCCCATAATTTTCTTTGAAACATCATCCAGTGTGTTGAGGTTAGACAGAGCAGGTGATTACTTACCACACCTATAACCAACCATAAAGCAAGTTTAAAAATTAAAAAAAAAAAAAAAGAAAGAAATGGAACATTCATTGTTCATAATCCCCAAGATCAAAACCTAGCTCTTCTTCTGGTCCTCAATTCCCTTCTGAGCACCTAAGTGCCACTTCTCAGATGAAAGAGCACCAAAATTCTGAAGCATTTTTATTCAAAAGAATTTTTGCTGAATACAGTCTGAAACACTTCTGACTCTTCATCCATATCTTAAAGCATACTGGGTATTTTGAATTCGTCCATTCTGAAGCAGGAGGGAAGGGGGCAGGGCACAACCTTTGAAAGAATGACATAGCCCGAGGACATGACATAAACTGATTAGGACCAAATGGGTACAAGATGGCGGACAACTCAACTTCCACTAGACATTGAGCCTCAGTATACACTCACTGTAACACATCAGCAAGCTAAATGACACACCCACAGGCACCATGACAGTTCCAAGGCCAACCATAAGGATCAAAAAGTGGGCGGTGGCCCAATTCCTGGAAATCTCCTCCCCTTCCTGAAATAGCTGGAATACTCCTCCCACTCATTAGCTTATGAAATTACCCACCCCTATAAAAACTGACAACCCCATACCCTGGTGCCTTTCTCATTCTGAGATGACCCACACTCTGTCTGTGGAGTGTGTTTCTCTCTAAATAAATCCACTTCTTACATATCACTTTGTCTCGCACTAAATTCTTTCTATGATGAGACATCAAGAACCTGAGCTTCATTAAGTCCTGAAACCAGGTGTGTGATCTCAGTTGGAAGACTGTGGGTTTTGGCCGGGTTCAAGTCCCAGCTACGTGAGTGCAAGTCCCAATCAGGGTTTTGGCCAGCTTTGAGTCTTGGATGTGTGGGTTCAAGCCCCAATCAGGCTTTTGGCTGGGTTTGAGTCCCAGCATGTGGGTTCAAGTCCCAATCTGAGGTGCATGGTTTCAATTCTACTCAAAGTAACACAGAAATGAGTCATCACTCCAATGAAAATTATTTATAACAGACTTTCTTCAGGCCTTAGAAAAATGAAACAGGATAAATGAACTATTTCTACTTTACCATTTATGCTTTGTTTTCATTATTTAAAATGGGGAGAAGTTAGAGGCAACAATCTGTATTTCACTAACAGATGGAAATTCCCTCTTTATCCCAGGAACCTGAGTGATTATCCAGGAGCATCTTGGAGCTACAGACTAGCCATATCCTCTTAGATTTTGTCAGCTTGGTCTGTGGTCCAAGAGCTATAAAATGACCTGAGGGATTGGAGTGGAGTGAGGGTTTTGTTAACAATGCCCTCTGGGTCCTACCTTATAATTACTAGAAGTGTGTTCTGGGAATCTGCATTTTAACAAGTTTTTAATCTAAACTCACCTCTAGGTATCCGCAAGTGTTTGAAAGTAACCACTGCATGAAACCAAAAGTTCCTCTCCTCATTTTCCACTAACTATATGCTTCAGAAACAAAAAACTACTTGATTTTCCCTCATACATTAGTATTGTTGTCAAACCTAAGTTTGTGTGCCCGATGCACAGTGAGGCCAAACAAACCGAAAGTCAGAGTTTGGAGCAGAGAAAGGTTTATTGTAAGGCCAAGCAAGGAGAATGGGCAGCTCATGCTCAAAAGACCCCCAACTACCTGATGGTTTTCAGGGAAGAGTTTTTAAAGGCAAAATTTGGAGTGAGAGCTGCAGGGTGTGTGACTTTCTTCTGATTGGTTGGTGGTGAGGTAACAGGATGGTATTCCAGGAATCTTGTGCTCAGCCTGGTTACCATTCTGCACCTGGGAGGAGGCCTTAGTTCCAGTAGAAGAACTCAAAGATGTATTGTTATGTATACCACTTGGAGAGGAACCAGGACCATGCTTTACTGCTGCACTATTGTTTCTTGACTGCTTTTCCCTTGTGTCTCCATCTCCTCACTTCCCAGACTAATAACTCTTTGAATCTGCCCTTTGGAACTCAGGGAAAATCTAGGAGGCTGAAGCTATTTTCCTACAAACAAGGAATTGGGTATATGGAGAAGCTTTTGTACCGGGGAGGGCACCACAGCATACTGCTTGGTTTCAGTATTTCTCACTTTATTCTTTCTCTGCTCTTTCTGTCCCTCTACCCCTATCTTCTATTCATTTTTTTTTTTTTTTTAAATCAAACTCACCTCTGACAAAATCTCCTTCAAGAACTCTTTCTTAATGCCCTTGGGATGTCACCTGTCTCTTCCCTACATTTCCAGCCTATCTGGCTCAAGCATATATTTATTCTTCATGTTAGCTGTGCCTGTCTTCCTTGTAGAAACTGTGGGTCTCCTGAGGACAGATATAATGTCATATAGGTTTTTTAAAAAATTTTATCACCTGGCATAGTATCTTATATACATCAAAAGCTAAATAATTTTTTGAATTAATAAATATATGAATAATAAATAAATTAATGTCAGGGAAGCACTTAAAATTGTGTGGTTAGAATCTCAAATTTACATTAAAAACTTTGGGTTGAATATTCTATCCCCCTAACTATCCATTTGTCTTCATTAAACCTATTTTAAGGAGAATAGATATGCTTAAATAAATATCTCTCTTGGAAAATTAATCCAATACATCTATCATGGAAGTCGTTTCTAACTTGGAATTTGAAGATTTGAATTTGAATCTCACCTCTGCTACTACGCAGATCTGTGTTTCTCATCAAGTCATATGTTTGATAATATTTTTCCTTACCTGCAAAACTGGCATAAAAAAGAAACAAGCATTTTTATGCTACAAGCTTATTAAAGTAATTAAGTTAAGTAATGTATATAAAATCATACTCTAAACTGGAAAGCATTATGACTGTCTTAGTTGGCATAGCAGAAATGCCCAGCTGTTTACCTTTAAGCTCTTACCCCATTCATTATACAGAGTTGTAGGTAGGAAATAGCTCTCCAGCTGAGGGACTTCATTTCACAGCCTCCTTTGAAGTTAGGTATGGCCAAATGAGTAAGTGGAAGTAATGTAAATAACGTCCAAGCTGTGGTCCATAAAAAGCATATACAGAGTAGTCCTCTATTCTCTGTTTCCTTTCCTGCCAGCTAAAATGGAAATGACTTCCATGGAAACCTAGAAAATCGCCTGCTGAAAATGGCTGAGGCTTTGTCATCCTGGGTCTTAAGAGACTAGAAGGAGCATCACTGTTTTGCTGATAGGCACGCTTCATTGTACTGTTACATGAGTGTATCAAAGAAAAATTTCACCAGAGTTAAACAGGCAAGGAAGACTTTTTTCAAGACTATTGCAATAAGGAGGAGTGATTGAATTCAAATGCACTGAGGGAAAGTTTGTAAGGGCTGAGATGAGCTAGTGGTAAAGTAATGGAGGAAGTTGGGTGACGGGTTGAGAGTCTTAAAGAAGCCTGTTTAAAGTTTAGTCAAGATGAAGGCCATTTTGGTCAAGTGAAAAATAAACTACTGTGTTAAGCTACTAAACTTTAGGTATTTATTTATTTTACCAGCTACAATCATCTGAATTCACACACAGTTAGGAGAGAGGAAGACCCAAACAGAAATAGTCCATCCCAGCCTTGCCCCATTGTTGTGTTATAATGCATAATGGTCAGTACCTACTTAAATTGTATTAAATTAAAATATTTTTTCAAAGGTTACATCTTAAACCTCTTTTATTTTCTTCTCTAAGTATTCACCTTAATCTTTCACTTATATTGAAGTCTTAACATCAGCCTATGTTGAAAATGACACGTAGTATAACTAAAAGCTCCAGATTCTATTTTCTGTTGTTTCTTGTGATATTTCACAGACCTTTTAGCCTCAATATTGAATCTTATTAACTTTCCATATAAAATTCCTTCCTGTTTTGTGTTTCCTATTTTGGTGAATGGAATTGTCTTCCATAATGTTGTACATGCCAGGGGCCCCGTGACCAATTTAGACTCCTTCATCTTGCTCTCTCATTGCATGTAATCAACAAATGCTTTTGAGTCTGTCTCCTAAATATCTCTGTATTTAGCCCTTTCCTGTTACTACCATATATCAGAATCTGATTATACCTTCCTAGATAATTGTGACAGTCTCCTAATTGATTGCATCAACTCCAGGTACTCTGCTTCTAGTTCATTGTACCTGTAACTTTCATTTAAATGAAAATTGTATTATTTGTCTATATATGTTTATGTAGCCTTTGTCTACAATTTTTTTTAACATCTTTATTGGAGTATAATTGCTTTACAATGGTGTGTTAGTTTCTGCTGTATCACAAAGTGAATCAGCTATACGTATACATATATCCCCATATCCCCTCCCTCTTGCGTCTCCCTTCCACCCTCCCTATCCCACCCCTTGTCTACAATTTTTCATTTTTCTATGGTTCACTTTCCTTAATATAGCATATCAGGTCCTTTTTTTTTTTTGGCCCACACTGCATGGCATGTGGGATCCTAATTCCCTGACCAGGGATTGAACCCATGCCCCCCGCAGCGGAAGCATGGTTTCTTAACAACTAGACCACCAGGGAAGTCCCATTAGGTCCTTTTCTACTCTTCTTCCTTCATCTCTCATCACTTCTTGGTTCCCTAAAAAAAGGTAACTGGCATTACTCAAAAACATGCTAATTCAGCATTCTGCTCTTAAGCACATGCTGTTTCTTCCGTTTACAATATCCTCTCTCTCTTTTTCTCCTGGTGAATTCTGACTCATCCTTGAAGACTCAAATTAAATAGAATCTCTTCTGTGAAGCCTTAATTCCTGTCCTCTTCCAGACCCCTTGTCCCATGGACATATCTTTCTTATATAATTTATGACATTATTACCTTTTATGATTATGTTTCTGTGTTTTGCACATGGGCAGTGTGGTAAAAGAATACCTTAATTGCATTTGTAAAGAAGTTTCTAGAGTCAAATTACCTCTTTTCAAATCCTTGCTAGCTGATGTGCAAATTATTTAAATTTTCTACACATCAATGTTCTTACCTACATATGTGGTTGGATTATTTTGAGTATTACATAAAATAATACAAAGGACTTCTTACATAGTGCCTGGCACCTAGGAAACATTTGATAAATGTTAGAAGTAGTACAAATACCACGTGGGCGCACACTTGACACACAATTGTTTGCTGAATGACTGAAATATGAATGAGTAAATGATGAATGAGTGAATAGGACTTGAAAATAAATCCCTGTATCTTGATCTCCTTTCTGTTTTCCATATGTTCCAAGTTTCCTTTGTTCAGTCAAAGATACTGTCTTTTACAGAAGTCTTTCTTAGACTACAGAATGTTTATACTTGGAGGTACACAAGCTTTTAGGTGTTATATATATAAGCATTTCTTAAATTTCAATAGGTACATATTTTTAGGCATTATAGAAAAATACAACTAATACATAAAAGCAATGATTTTACAGATATTTTTGCTTAGGGCAAGTTTAAAGAAATCATTTAAGTTAAAATAAAAGTAAGTCTATTTAAAGAAAATCATTAAGTATATAAGCAGTACATGGATGTGGCAAAATTGTAAGGTTTGGGCAATTAACTTTATTGCCTTTCTGTTTGTATTGTTATTCATGTTATAGTTAAGGTTCTCTTTACAAATTCAAATCTTTGTTATTTTTATTACCATTAGTTATTTTAGCTTTCCAAAGCTTTCTCTTTTTCCTTTTTCTCTTGAACATTTTCTTTACACTTGGTGTCCCCTTATTTTGTCCTGCACTTTGTCCCCTCCATGTTCTGCTGCTGTTGCTCCACCATGGCTTTTCTATGAACATCCTCCTGCCATGTGGCTGCTAGTCACTGTGATCATGAGGCTTTTCTCGACTGATCTGCACTTAGCATCTGTTTCTTCGCTTAGGTTTCACACTCTCTTGGGGAGGCTGTCTCCATACTTTTGAGATAATAATTTTGTAAAGTTCCAACCCTATGTGTGAGAAAAAGAAGCCAGTTCAGAATGTAGTATGTTAATTAGGAGAAGACTCACTTTGTAGCAGGGTCACTATTTGGGAAAGTCCTTTCAGGAAACAAACAGTCACCATATCTTTATGCTACTCCTTTCCTTTAAAGCTCCTTCCTAACTCTGCCTCTCTAACATGTTGGACTGAGGGACCAGCTGAAATGCTTCTGGGTACTCTACTTTTTAATCTTTCATTAAAGATTACTCAATTGCCCATTACTCAATTGCTAATTTTATGACTGATTACCTCTTTCAATCATGATTAGACTGAAGTGCACAGATACTTTCCTAGAACAATTTGAGTTGATAACATATTGGGATTTTTCTATATTTCCAGGACCTTCACTCACCAAAATACTTTACTCTGTCTTTTAAAATATGGTAGTTTAAATGACTGTTATGCACATAATTTTATTTTTGAAATACATAATAACCCTACAGGAAACCTAATTATGAGTCATCATAGCAAGGAAGAGTAAATAATCCTCATCGAAATGGTCTCCTTTGAAAGCTTTTTAAGAAACAAAATCAAATTCTACTAAGGAACAAAATTTAGTTTTATATGAAAGCTCTTTCTCATACAAATAACAAGTTTTGGCAATTTCACAGAAAATATTTTTCTCAAATGGACATTTTGTAGTAATGCTTGATTCCTAGGCCAATTTATTAAATATTTCTTATCTTATTTGGGCTATATCAAATTACTTAAAGAATGAAAAAGTGTAAAAATAGTGTCTAGAACAATAGGTTTTAGAAATTCTGTAAGGTAAAACTGAAATAAACAATTAAACAACAATGACAAAAATATAAACACATGATATAGAGTTTAAATGGAAAGAATTAAAGAAAATAAAAATATAGCATAGTAAGTCATTGGGAAGGGTCTCTATCTAATGTGTTGAAAAGCCGATATAGTATACATTTGACTATTTTTCTTTCCAAATAATTTTCAATAATTCAAATACTCTTTGCTTCATTCCCCACCCCCCACCCCCCACTTTGTATACCTCCTGAAGGTATAGAACAGGCTAATGTAGCTGGGCTGCAGAGTGAAGGGGAGAAGTTTGGAGTGTAGGCTAGAGTGTAAGGCAATAGCTAGGGTCATTCAAGGCCTTGTTGGTCAACACAGAAAAATGCTATTTAAAAGTGTTTGAGGTTGAAACAATTACTCTGGCCATAGTGTGGAGGATAGTTAGCATGGATGAGGAGAGACCAATTAAGAGGGTCAGTTAGGAGGGTTTATACCAGAGATGAAATTATGGTAATTTAATCTGGTAGCTATAGAGATAGAGAAATAAGACTGGGCTTGAGGATGGATTGGATATGGGAATAAATAGTAAGGATAATGGAAATATGAAAGATGACTACTTCTAACATTCTGGGCTATGCAAATCCATGGATGGTGGTTTCATTTACCAATATTGGAAATAATGGGAGAGGACTGGTTTTGAGGTCCTATTTTGTAAAAACTGACTTGAAAGTACTTTTGAGGCTTTCAGGTCTTGTGAACTTTAACAAGTTGTTCTTTCAACTTGGTTTATTCCTCTTCAAAATGAGGTGCTTACACTAAATTACCTTATCAGTACCTACTGGGATTAAAATGCTGTGATTGTGGTTTCAATTGTGTATGAGTTTAGGGGAAAGCAGACGATTAAATTCTTGAAATGATAAGCTGAGTTGAATCTGATGTTAAAGGGAGAAGAGATCAAGGTACTTGTCTAGGAAAGCAAATGGTATGATGAAACTGTAAATTGAAGGACATTATTCTGACAGCTGGATTGAAGCAAGAGAGAAATTAGCAGATGGGAAATCAGGGAAGAGGCTGAATGAATGAAGGCCTAAAATTGTAATAGGGACTCTGGTAAAAGGAAGATCGAAGTTTTAGACACTGTATAGCATGAATTAACATTATTTGATACATAAATCAGAAAATAGACGACAGTAAAACTAACAGCTTATATTTTTTTCAAGTTTTGAAAATGATGGAGACACAAGAACGTATTTAAGGGATATAATTGGGAGACTTGAGTTTATCTGACATGCTGAGTGTGTAACTAAGCCATATTTCAAAAAGTAAATTACTTTTTTTAGGGAAAATAATCATTCAATAATAGAATGGATGAAATTTTACTTTCAAAAACAATATTAAATAACATTTAATATGTACATGCAAAATTAATTTTAAAAAATACAGTTAGTACTAAAAATATTTTCTGCAACTTGTTCTAAAATTTGTGTTTTTTCTTGTTCTCTTATTTTATTTTTCAGCTCCATGTGGTGGCCATTTTTCAGCTCCCAGTGGATTGATTCTCTCACCAGGATGGCCAGGATACTATAAAGACTCTCTGAATTGTGAATGGGTGATTGAAGCTGAACCTGGACACTCTATCAAAATTACATTTGAAAGGTCTTTGCAAATATTTTTCTACTTAAAAAAAAAATTGTCTAAAAGAATAGTTGAGATTCTGCATTTTACTTTCCATATTAATGTTTAATTTTATTACAGTAGTCAATTGTTGGACATTGAGTGTTTCAGAATGTTTGCCCCTTTTAGCCTTTCAGCCTATTTTCAAGTTAATTTTCTATTTCCTTAATGCTCTATCAGTATGAATGAAATGTGTAAGATGGACCTTTTTTGATTCATATATATGCATACTACTGTGATATGAACCTATGACCTATAACTTAGTAAGTTTAGTCGTCCTATACTTTGAAGGGCCTGTGGATTCTGTTCTGCTAGATTCCGAAAGGCAAAGGTGCTGTAAACACACTTGAATTGATACCGTATTGCAGCCTAAGACATTTGCTTACACATACTACCTATACCTATATACCTACACTTACAGGTCCTTCAGAAAAATGGCTACGTCAAATTAATGTAAATTAATGATTGGTCAGTCAAGTTTTTTTTTTCCTTAGGATAATTAGTATTACTGATCAAATAATCTATATCCTAAAAGATTATAATATTGACTATTAAAAATTTAAAAGAATGAATCTTCTGACTTGTGATTGGATCACTATTCTGAAATCCAAATAGAAATATCTATATAATTTTTCAATTATATTGTTGACCACTCTCATCTCCCAACCTTTTCTTAAAAAAAAAAAAGAACTCCTGTAAACATTATAGTAAACATATAAATATATATATAATTTCAGCAAAATTATGCTCTGATGATTGAATTTTATAAATATAACATGATCTTTCCCTGATTAAAGAGTTCCTTCATTGAATTAATCTATTCATGCTAGTGTAAAAACTTGAGAGGAAAACAGATTCTATTTTGACAGATATAAAATATTAAACATTTTACATGAGGTCACTCTGCTTTATTATGACCTACACAACTTTACTATGACTATATTAGTTTGCTAGGGCTGCCATAACAGTGTAACAGACTGCGTGGCTTAAATAACAGAAATTTATTTCCTCATAGTTCTAAAGTCTAGAAGTCTGAGATCAAGGTGTCAACAGGGTTGTCTTCTGTGGTTTTAGTCATTGGCTAATAGATGGCTGTCCTTTTCCTGTGTCTTCACATAGTCTTCCCTCTGTGTGTGTTTGTTTCCTAATCTCTTATAAGGACACAAGTCATGTTGGGTTAGGGTCCACCCATATAATCTCATTTTACCTTAATTACCTCATTAAAAGACTTTCTCCAAATACAGTCACATTCTGAGGTACTAGGGAGTTAGGACTTCAACGTATAAATTTTAGGGGACATGATTCAGCCCATAATAATAACCTACACATTAAGAAAATGGTTTTATTTAGAATAATTTGGCAGAGTTTTTGTTGTTATGTTAAAAACATATTCTTTATTCAGTGGTTGACATAGACTGTGTTGCCATAGTAATTTTAGAGAAGCTTGAAAAGCATCTTATTTATTCAGAATCAAATCTTTGTCAGATAACATTTTTCCATTAATGTGGGACCCAAATTAACCAACCTTACTGTATTACACAGAATTCTACTTGGTTTGGAGTATACCATGTAATATAATATTACTGGATCATATCATTGAATAATTTAAAAACTTATACTGATTTGTGTCAATAAGACAGAGATTTATAATGTATTTTTAATTTGTTAAATTTAGAGTATCACATTTGAAGGATTAGCATATCTGTCAGGTTATCACAGTTGATCTCATATTTTTTAAAACTGCATGTATTATAGGTTTAAGTACATGATTTTAGTATTTCCAGTTTTGGACTTAACATTATTTTGTATCAGGAGTTATGATGTTAAGGTAATTAAAACATCTTATATTTGCATAATTCATAACATTTATATCCATATAATTCTCACTGATCATCATCCTTCAATATCTAAATAAAAAGTTGAGCCCCATCTCAGTTACAAAGGTAAGTCTAGGCCCTGTTTATATTTTCAGAGCTTTCCTGGGGATGCTTTTCTTCACTTCTGACTTTGAATTCCTGCTTTTAGAGTCATCTCTGTTGTGAGATCCAGAGGCTGCTACCCTTTCTCAACTCCTTAGTCTGCTCTTTATTTGGATTACTTGCCTTCATTCTCACAAAAACCTTAGAACAAGGGATAACCAAAGAGGATTATTGCACAATCCAGAATAATTTAAGATTAAATAAACCTTCACTGTCCTAAAATTTTCCTGGTAATTCCCATCACTGGAACGATTGCATCTCTCTCTCCAGTTCCCTCTCCTTAGCCCAGACCCTTCCCCATCTCTATCTAGTCTTTTCCCTATCAGGATCTTCAGCCCTCATTTCCCTACTCCCTAGTCGCCCACTCCAGTATGTAAAGGGTGAGTCTCAAAGTACCTGTTACTTAAGCAGAGCAATTTAGCTATTTGTTGCTCTGAGCTCCCAACTCGGTGATGGATGGGATGATAGGGATGAATTTTGCCTTTCTTTCCAAACATGCAGATTAAGATTTTTTTTCCCCTAAATCAGAAATCAGTTCTACCAAGAATTCACCCTTTCTCCACCTCCCAGATGACTCAAATTGTAGCCAACTTTAAATTTCAAAAAAAAGTTATATTCAATTTAGAAGCATTACATAAGCATAAAATAATATGAGGAAATTGTGTAATTAACAAAGTGCATTATTGTATTAAAAAGCATTCCCTGTTTGAAAATGATAGTCATTAACCATCACTAAATAAATAACCTCTGATATCCTTCAGCCTTAGGTATGCTATCTATTGATAGAATTGCCTACCTGAGAAGCAGTTAGATTGCAAAGCAATAGTTGTAATTCAGACCACCACGCTTGTGAATTTTGATTTTCAACTTTTATTTGGAGTCACTATTTTCTCTGCCCAAAGTTCTTAATATGTATGGCCTATCTCTCCCAACGTGTAGTTACATGGGCCTCTTTGCTATCTTGTTTAGATACCATCAGACTTCTCCAAAGTGAATTAATGTGCACTGTACAGGCAGTGCTCGAAGTCAGACCATTCCAAATTTACCTTCCATGGGAAAAAATCTTTCCAGCCATTTTTTTTTAAACATCTTTATTGGAGTATAATTGCTTTATGATGGTGTGTTAGTTTCTGCTGTATAACAAAGAAAATCAGCTATATGTATACATATATCCCCATATCCCCTCCCTCTTGCAAATCCCTCCCACCCTCCCTATCCCACCCCTCTAGGTGATCACAAAGCACCAAGCTGATCTCCTTGTGCTATGTATCTGCTAATTCCCACTAGCTATCTATTTTACATTTGGTATTGTATATATGTCAGTGCTACTTGCACAGTTCGTCCCAGGTTACCCTTCCCCTTTCCCGTGTCCTCAAGTCCATTTTCTGTGTTTACGTCTTTATTCCTGTCTTGCCCCTAGGTTCATGAGAAAAATTTCTTTTCTTTTTTGTTTTTTTTTTTAGATTCTATATGTACGGGTTAGCATACGGTATTTGTTTTTCTCTTTCTGACTTACTTCACTCTGTATGACGTTATCTAGGTCCATCCACCTCACTACAAATAACTCTATTTTGTTTCTTTTTATGGCTGAGTAATATTCCATTGTATATATGTGCCATATCTTCTTTATCCATTCATCTGTCGATGGACACCTAGGTCGCTTCCATGTCCTGGCTATTGTAAACAGTGCTGCAATGAACATTGTGGTACATGACTCTTTTTGAATTATGGTTTTCTCAGGGTATATGCCCAGTAGTGGGATTGCTAGGTCGTATGATAGCTATATTTCTAGCTTTTAAGTAACCTCCATACTGTTCTCCACAGCGTCTGTGACAATTGACATTCCTACCAACAGTGCAAGAGGGTTCCCTTTTCTCCACACCCTCTCCAGCATTTATTGTTTCTAGATTTTTTGATGATGGCCATTCTGACAAGTGTGAGGTGATATCTCATTGTAGTTTTGATTTGCATTTCTCTAATGATTAATGATGTTGAGCATTCTTTCATGTGTTTGTTGGCAATCTGTATATCTTCTTTGGAGAAATGTCTATTTAGGTCTTCTGCCCATTTTTGGATTGGGTTGTTTGTGTTTTTGCTGTTGAGCTGCATGAGCTGCTTGTAAATTTTGGAGATTAAGCCTTTGTCAGTTGCTTCATTTGCAAATATTTTCTCCCATTCTGAGGGTTGTCTTTTCTTCTTGTTTATGGTTTCCTTTGTTGTGCAAAAGCTTTTAAGTTTCATTAGGTCCCATTTGTTTATTTTTGTTTTTATTTCCATTTCTCTAGGAGGTAGGTCAAAAAGGATCTTGCTGTGATTTATGTGAAAGAGTGTTCTTCGTATGTTTTCCTCTAAGAGTTGTATAGTGTCTGCCCCTACATTTAGGTCTTTAATCTATTTCTGAGTTTATTTTTGTGTATGGTGTTAGGGAGTGTTCTAATTTCATTCTTTTACATGCAGGTGTCCAGTTTTCCCAGCACCACTTATTGAAGAGACTGTCTTTTCTGCATTGTATAGTCTTGCCTCCTTTATCAAAGATAAGGTGACCTTATGTACATGGATTTATCTCTGGGCTTTCCTGTTTTGTTGATCTACATTTCTCTTTTTGTGCCAGTACCATCTGTCTTGATTACTGTAGCTTTGTAGTATAGTCTGAATTCAGGGAGTTTGATTCCTCCAACTCCGTTTTTCTTTCTCAGGATTGCTTTGGCTCCTCAGGTCTTTTGTGTTTCCATACAAATTGTCAAATATTTTGTTCTAATTGTGTGAAAAATGCCATCGGTAGTTTGGTAGGAATTTCATTGAATCTGTAGATTGCTTTGGGTTGTAGAGTCATTTTCACAGTGTTGATTCTTCCAATCCAAGAACATGGTATATCTCTACATCTGTTTGTATAATCTTTAATTTCTTTCATCAGTGTCTTATAGTTTTATGCATATAGGTCTTTGGTCTCCTTAGGTAGGTTTATTCCTAGATACACTATTCTTTTTGTTGCAATGGTAAATGGGAGTGTTTCTTTAATTTCTCTTGCATATTTTTCATCATTAGTGTATAGGAATGCAAGAGATTTCTTTGCATTAATTTTGTATCCTGCTACTTTACCAAATTAATTGATTAGCTTTAGTAGTTTTCTGGTAGCATGTTTAGGATTCTGTATGTATAATATCATATCATCTGCAAACAGTGACAATTTTACTTCTTCTTTCCCGATTTGGATTCCTTTTATTTCTTCTTCTTCTCTGATTGCTGTGGCTAAAACTTCCAAAACTATGTTGAATAATAGTGGTGAGAGTGGGCATGCTTGTCTTTGTTCCTGATTTTAAAGGAAACGGTTTCAGTTTTTCACCATTGAGAACGATGTTGGCTCTGGGTTTGTCATACATGGCCTTTATTATGTTGAGGTAAGTTCCCTCTATGCCTACTTTCTGGAGAGTTTTTATCGTAAATGGGTGTTGAATTTTGTCAAAATGTTTTTCCTGCATCTATTGAGATAATCATATCGTTTTTCTCCTTCAGTTTGTTAATATGGTTTATCACATTGATTGATTTGCATATATTGAAGAATATTTGCGTTCTTGGGATAAACCCCACTTGATCATGGTGTATGATCCTTTTAATGTGCTGTTCGATTCTGTTTGCTAGTATTTTGATGAGGATTTTTGCATCTATGTTCATCAGTGATATTGGTCTGTAGTTTTCTTTTTTTGTGATCTCTTTTTCTGGTTTTGGTATCAGGGTGATGGTGGCCTCGTAGAATGAGTTTAGGGGTGTTCCTCCCTCTGCTATATTTTGGAAGAGTTTGAGAGGGATAGGTGTTATCTCTTCTCTAAATGTTTGATAGAATTCACATGCGAAGCCATCTTGTCCTGGTCTTTGTTTGTTGGAACGTTTTTAATCACAGTCTCAATTTCAGTGCTTCTGATTCGTCTGTTTATATTTTCTGTTTCTTCCTGGTTTAGTCTCAGAAGGTTGTGCTTTTCTAAGAATGTGTCCATTTCTTCCAGGTTGTCATTTTATTGGCATAGAGTTACTTGTAGTAATTCCTTATGATTCTTTGTATTTCTGCATTGTCAGTTGTTAGTTCTTCTTTTTCATTTCTAATTCTATTGATTTGAGTCTTCTCCCTTTTTTTCTTCATGAGCCTGGCTAATGGTTTATCAGTTTTGCTTATCTTCTCAAAGAACCAGCTTTTAGTTTTATTGATCTTTGCTACTGTTTCCTTCATTTCTTCTTCATTTATTTTTGATCTGATCTTTATGATTTCTTTCCTTCTGCTAACTTTGTGGGTTTTTTGTTATTTTTATAACTGCTTTAGGTGTAAGGTTAGGTTGTTTATTTTTTTTGATTCTTGAGGTAGGATTGCATTGCTATAAGCTTCCCTCTTAGAACTGCTTTTGCTGAGTCCCATAGGTTTGGGGACATCGTATTTTTATTGTCATTTGTTTCTAGGTAGGTTTGATATCCTCTTTGATTTCATCAGTGATCTCTTGGTAATTTAGTAGTGTATTGTTTAGCCACCACGTGTTTGTATTTTTTTACAGTTTTTTTCCTATAATTGATATCTAGCCTCATAGCATTGTGGTCAGAAAAGATACTTGA